>NW_017728947.1:47342173-47456518 GCF_001723895.1 Crocodylus porosus | reverse complement strand
AAGAGAGAGTGATACCTTAATACAAAGAGCCCTTAGTAGCTTCTCCTCCAACCTCCTCCTCCCACCAGGGAGAGCTGGCAGCTGTGCTGTTCTAACAACACTATTCATAATGCATTTTCAATAATATTTCTAACACTGTGTTGGGCCTGGGCCTGGGCTCACTCCTCCTCCTGCAGGGAGCTTTCCCTGCAGAAGCAGGGTAGGGTGGGGGGTGCTGACTTCAGCCTCCTGCTCCATCCCGTGTCCCCACCACTGTGGCAGCCGGCTGCCTTCTGTCAGAATGCTTCTTCGCACTCTGATTGGCTGTTTGTTAGCCAATCTTAGCACGAATAAAGGATTATGGACAGACAGACTTAGGCTTTTATAATATTAGAATATAAAATTAAAATATACAGGAGTCAACATCAACATTAAATGATCCCAAACACTTTATTTTCTGAAATTTCAGTTTGTGGGCAATGTGGTATATCAATTTTTTATTTATTTCTGTGAAATGGAAACTCCAAACTTCTCTTTACTTTTGGTTGATTTGATAATAGTCCTCTTGCTGCAGAGATTTTGACCATTGTATTTGTTTTGGTCACATTTAAAAGCCCCAGCACACAGAACATTGCTATTGCCTTTGTTATATTTGTAAAGGCATGGGAACTGGGAGCATGTTCAGTAATAATAACCTGAGCCTGTAAATAATGTAAGCCTCTAACAATCCACCCTGAGGATTTTTGCAAACGCTACCTAGATCACAATAGTCTGAACCTACTGGCACACAGCTATCTTAGCTAGGGACAGAAGTTACACATAAACCAGTTTAAGTGATCAGAAACTGGTTTAAACCAGTAACAGAACAGAAGCTGAGTGCACATAAACCAGTTTCAAAATAGCTGAAACTGGTTGAAGATAAACCTGATCTGGGTCAAACTGGTTTATGAAACTTCTGTCCCGGACTCCTTCCTGGCTCAAGTTAGATCACAATCCCCCAGCATGCTTTGCAGCCCTGGGCTGGGCTGTCTGCTCCAGAGAGCAGAGCTGTCCCTGACCATCTGCTCCCTAGCTGGAGCAGTGAGGCCTGGCTGACAAGGGAGTGGAGGTTGCAGGAAGCCCAGCTGGGAATGCAGCCCACTGTACAGGGGGCACTACTGCCCCTGCCCGAGCAAACCTTGGCTGGGGGCTGGGCCCAGGGAGGGGAGTTAAACACACCTGCTTAAATTTATTGCTGGCTGCAACTGTGGACTACAAATCCCAGTGGCACCTGGAAGCAGTGAGCAACCCTTCAGAGTCCTACTGCTGTAACTCTGGACTGCAAATCCCTTAGGGGCAGCAGGAAGAGGAAGTGAATATACAGCCAAAGAGCCCCTAGTGCCCCCCAGTTTCTGGCCTGAGTCACTGCAGGCATGTGGCTGCATTTTCTGATTCAAAGATAAATATCTGTTCATCTGTGTTTCAATTTAATATGTACAGTTTAGACTAACCTGCAAAGACTGAATTGATTCAGCTCTGGACTTTATGACTGTTTGTACCTAGCCCTTGAGACTCCACCAATAACTGACCCAACCAGTCTCTCTGCACTTGTGGGTTATTGATACATGGCACAGCCATAATCTGCCATAGCACGGGAGAGAATCTGGCTGGTGTTTGGAACATTTGGGAGTTGGATAAGGTCTGGAGACATTTTTATCCCTGGGTGTGGCCAACCCATATCTCTCTTAAGCAATGATGCAAGAAGGACAGATTATCTTATTCTTCCTTTAGGGCTTTTTTCAAGAGGAAGTTTTTTCAATGCGGGGAAGGGTGGGGAGAAGCCAGGCTGCCACGGCAGGGGGGCAAAGGGGGAGCAGCAGGACCAGGCTGACCAGGCAGCAGCAGGGGGACAGGAGAAGTGGGCTCGGGGCCGATGCAGGAGAGCAGGGGTGGGGGAGGAGTGGAAAACCAAAGAGAAAGAATGAACAGGAGTTCTGGCTCTGCTTTTGCCCAACCAGAGATTATTTTATAACCCAGGTATCTTTTACATGCACTTAAATCTTTACCGTTAATTTCAAGGATTATCATTTTTACCTGCTCAATTAAAAGCTAGCAAGAATTCAGCCCTCTCACTCCATTTAGGAAAGCCATTCCCCTTGAGTGTCTCCTGAAAATGCTCTTAACCCCACTTGGAGGCCTCTGCTTTGAGTGGAGGATTGAGAGGCCAATGCTCTGAGTGGCTTCTGCAGCAAAAAAGGGACTTTATCATTCATCATCTGCAAACTCATTTTGATCTGCACTGACATTAAGCTCCAATCAGATGCTGACAAGCAGGTAAGGCACCTACTGTATTTTGTTTGACAACCTTTCTGTTCACTTTCACTGCAGTGTGCTGCCTGCATGCAACATAAGCTTGTACTCTCTCTTGTGTGTCATGGGCCTCATAAAGCTGAGAGATTCTCAGCTAGCTTGAGAATCTGTGCCTGCTGGAATAGGAAGATCTGAGTTGTATGTCAGTACTCCTGAGCAGCTGTGGAGCACTGCAAAGTTCCTAGGTGGCTTTGGGTTTGTTACAAAGACTTAAACACCGTGTAATTTTGAGCCCGTTTCCTCTCCCCACCCCTTTTTTGTCATTGTTTGTTTTGAGACTGAATACTCTGAGTACAGTACCTGAGGGCACAATTCCTTACCAACCCTGCAATCAGTCTCCCCTCCGCCCCCCTGTCATTACCAACCTAGAGGAGAGTTATTAGCCTTTCACCCAGGGGGTGATTTACCAGGAGCATAACACTGATTAGCCACAGTTATGCCCAGAGGAAGGCTGCAGTTAAAGGTGGCGGCACAATCAGAGTACCGTAACACACATCAACGGAGAAGGCAGGACAAAGCAAATACACTGACTCCAGACAAGAAAGCCATTTAGTCACCACAGAGAGGCAGCATTGAGAGCTGAGTGCAAGGGTTAACAAGCTGGTGGCCTGGAATATAAACCAGGCCAAATTATATGCTGTAGTGAAATGCTGGGTAATGGCAGCTTCCTCTGTCTGGGCATTCTCAAGATGCCTACAGGACAATCGCTGCTATTGATTTGCAGGGTTAAGAGGAGGAGGTAGCGATAAGGGAAGGGAGAGGAGAGAGAGAAAGGTGAAACCCACTCTTCAGAATTAATGAAGGGCTTGAAATAAAAGGAGAAGAGAGTTTTGCTACAACTGAATAATGCTTTTGTACTGTGTAATGGCTGCTTCCCGTAAACGGTATCAAATCTCGGTCCTCCCTGTACTTGCCTTTGTTACTGAGAACACACTTATTCCCTATTAGATTTTAGTAGGAACAGGGCTGAGCTGCAACACTAACATCTAGATGCAGACCCAAGTGTTTGGAAGTAGAAATATGTTTAGTTCAGGGCCAGAACTACCTGATGCAACCCTCCTCTGGGTGTCTGTGAACATTTGCAAAGGTGGAAGAAGTGCCTGATAAATGCTGAAACTAAATTCAGTTTGAGCTTCGCAGTCGCACTTGTGCTTTCCCTTCACTATGCAGCCAATATATGGTGGGAGGGCAGCAATTTTCTCTTCACAGAGTTAGGGCCAGCTGGATTTTGGGTACTTCACTTTCCAAGTGACCAAAATTAGGTATTTTTAAAGGTGCTGAGAGCCAGGTGGTCCTGCTGAAGTTCTGCCAGTGCTCAGCAAATTTGAAAGGAAATGGAGGGCACCTAAAACTGGAAGCACTCCAAATTGGTTTGGGAAATTTTAGCTAGGCTCTTAGTTCTAGGCTGATTGTGTGAGAGGCAAGAGGGATGGAAGAAGGAAGCTGTGCTCTACAGGTAAATTTGGCTCTTGAATGTCCATGCTTCCATCTCCTGATATCAGCTGGGGGGCAATTCAGGAAGACTGCCACTCAAGGAAGTGATTTTAAGGTGGCTACATGGGCTCTGAAGCAGGCATTGGCATCTGGATAATAGAAAATGAAATAGGAGAAGGAATGTAGAAGAACCAAGAGAGATCAAAGGAAAGGAGCTGAAGTTACTCAAGCCTTTTCATTTAAAATCTGCAGATGATGGATCTACTTCTTGAACAGGAGGGGGCAAGAATGTTCTTTGGTGCCAAAGGCATTGGGCCTAGTCCACACTGACAAGCCTGATTTCTGGCCAGGATTTTCAAAGGAGTCTCAGGATGTTAGATTCAGATGCCCAACTCCCATTTAAAACTAGTAGCATGTAAACATTCCAGCCTCCGAATCCAGAGTTTTCCTAAGGCCTCGGCATGCTGGGTGCAACTTGGGAGCTGAACTCTTTGGAAAATACAGTCACCAGTATCATAACAAAAGCAATCTGGGTCTTAGGGAACTGAGCCCATTTGAAAATCTACTTTATGGCAGTTGCTAAGCATTTGAACAGCCTCGCCCTTTATGTTTGTGGCCACTTATGTGCAAATAGTGCTAAATAAGAACGAGGATGAACCCCTACACCCTGGAGAAATTGGGACCAAAGCAAATCATCAACAGACTGGACTGTGCTAAGTTTGGTTTAATCAGGCACTATGGGTGCATCTACATGTTGCTGTATGGTGATGGTGCTATGGTGCCATGGTTTAGTACTTCCTTTTGGCACAGTATGGATGGATACTGCACCACGTACACGGTGCACAGTTACATTTCACCACTGTGTTGCCATAGTAACACACTATACCAGGGGAGCACACTGGTACAGCAACATAGCTGCTGATCACGTGTAGACCCACATAATCGCTACATCACTGTAGCACACCATACGGCAACATAATGCATTGCTATGTCACCGTAGGGCAACATGTAGATGTGCCCAGTGTTTTCTTATCTCATTACCTGGATTAGCTTTTCTGACTTTCTTTGCTTACATGCTTCTCCCAGCACTGTCTCCTTCCCCACTTCTTCTTCCTCCTCTTTTCCCACCGTTTATATTCAAAACACTCACTCCATTTAATACACTGCTCTACGCTGTCTTTTAACTTGAGTTCATGAAAGTCTGTTCTATGTATATATAGCTCATTTAGTTAGCCTACAAGGTGCATACATCTACCCTGTCTTCTGCCTGAATTCAGATTAATGTGGCTAACTACCTCACCCTACACTGTGCTACTCTGCAGTTCAAAGCTTTTCTTTTTATCGTGTTTGAATTCTTTCTTCCTAAAGTTTTGTCCAGAAAACCTTCAAATCATTGCTATCTGTTTAACAAAAAGCATAAGCTAGCAGCGCTGCCATATCTCAAAGACATGTCCCCTCTCTTTGTTTTTCATATAACTGGTATTCCCAATGCATGTGTAATTAAAAAAGCTGTGTGATCAAAGAGCCAGCATCTCTTATCTGCAAAAATGTTTCCTGATTTCCTTTCTTCTAACTCTCATGGCCCATCTCTAGCAATATCCAGGCATTGCCTCTGACCTCATTTATTGGTCTTCTGGGTTTGCCAAAATGCTTTTTGCAGTTCTTTCTGCAGACTTTCAGTTCACCTCCTAGTTCACCCTGCTTTAATTTACTCCTCTGGTGACTCCTGCACGGGGACATTCTAAAATCCACATATGGTCACGGTACAAAAAACATGCCTCCTTTATTCCAGTAACTCCTACCTCTTTGCCTTTAAGGCAAGGAAACTTAAACCATGCATCATAGTCTCCAATAACAGTAGCTGCTATTTGCAATATAATTTTCACAGAGACCCCAAAACTCTTTGGGGCAAGATCATCTAGCTCAAATGAGCAAGCCCATTAAAACTCACTCTAAAGGTGGGACTGTGTAATGCTAGCACTACCTTTGTTTACATTGGAGAGGCTTGGAAACACTGTTGATGACAGCAATGGTGGGAGCTCTGCTGTACAGACAATTAGACCGTAGAGAATTAGACAATTAGACTGTTGTTGTCAGTTGTTCTTGCGATTATATTAGATGACTTCCTGCAGAAGCAGGTACAAATCAGATTTCTGTCTCTGGGCTGCTTTGACTACAGGATATATCATAGAAAGCAATCACAAATATGGGGAATGGGGTACCTGGCAGGTAAGAGATGGACCTTGTCTGGATGTATGTGGGCCAAGTGTGGCCACATGTCATGATGCAGTCATCTGGCAGTCAGGAATCCAGCTTTTCCCTGCCACCGCATCTCCTGTTATTCCCTATACAATGAAGAACGTCCAGTCCATAAGCCTAAGAAAAGGTGATTGTGGGTGGAGAGGTCTCCAGGTGTTCACCCTAGGGTGATCACCCTGAAAGCAGTCACCTGAGGGCTGTAAGGCAGGACTCCTGTGAGGCATTCACAGTTCTCCCATAACTTCCACACCTCAGTGAGCCCCTTCTGGAAAATGGCAGGAGTGGTGTGGTGTTCGGCAGTTAATACCTGCTCAGTGCCATGAGAGTCTATCATGGAAAACCCGTAAGAGCCTGTCTTATTATTACTAGTTCAACAGCTCTACTATTCTGGAGTTTTCTCTGCGTACATGGAAGGGGATCAAGCTGTCCCCTTTCTATCTGGCACTGCAGTCTGCTTTGCTTGCAAACTCTGGCAAGTGTGTGATAACTAGGACATCCAGCAGAATTAAACCTCCTTTCAATTAAGGGGCCCAGTAGACTCTTTGAAGTCCACTGGATCTTCACCCCATTCACTCACCTGGAGTCAATGAGGGCAGTGAGAAAAACAAGGGGAACCCCTATAGCAGCGATTCTCAACCAGGGTGCCATGACGCCCTGGGGTGCTGCAAGAGCCTGTTAAAGATGCTCCAGAGAGCCATGCAATGTTAGCACTGTTCTGGTTCCAAACATGATTCACAAAATAAACACAGGGATTTCACATGGGAATCCAGCGTGTCAAAAACATTCTGCTCTTTTATGGTTCTGGGTTCTTTGCAGCAGCAGAGCTGCTCTAGTAGTTTCCTGTCGTTGAAAAATGAGTGAGCTAAAGGGGTGTGGTGAGCCCAGACAGCACAGCGACTTCTCATAGCCACCAGGTGGTGCTGTAATACTGCACGACTGAAATATGCTTGTTAGGAAAAAAAACTTGCAAACTGATCTTAAAATAGTGCCACAAATGGTTCCCTCTCCAGAAAAAGCTGAACACAGAACCGGAGCCTTATTGTTGTTCCCTTTGTGGGGTTTCCTGCACACATGCCTATTAAGGGGACAGAGAGGCAAAGGTTTGCTTCCCTCTTCCCCAGATCAGCAAGTCATCAAGAATCTTTGGCAGCTCTCGAAGGCTCTGCCAAGGCCCCTTCACACCCCACACAGTTTCTGGGGCCCTTTGCCCTCACTTCAGCTCCCCAGCACTGGCTTCACCCCTGAAATCCCCCTATGGCATTATCTTCTGTGGGCAAGCTCAGGCATTGGTGGAGGTTACTGGTTGCTCTTTGCCCCAGCTTAGCTTTTATACCCCTGAGCAGGTCCTTACATTCGTGTAGGAGTTTCCATGGGTAAGGAAAACAATTTGATTAAGACCTACATTCCCCTCCTCTGTGGCCGTGGCAGGGGATCTGTGCTGATTTCAGCCCCACAAGTAGACTGAGGGGGTGACTTAGGACCTAAAAACTAAATTACAATCACAAAACCACAAAGCAACCACCCAGGAAGTGTCTCTCTTTTTTTCTTTTCTTTTTCTCTCCTTTGTTTCTCTTATTTCTACTGAAGATACTGCAGCAGTCCTCAGGACTCAGATGCAGAACAAGCTGCAGGGCCTTCTACACTGAATTTGGTTCAGAAATCAAAATGGCTGCAGAAGACCAGCCTCCAAAAACTCCCCCTCCCCCTCCTCACTCCTGCCCCAGATGCCCACCAAGAAAAGTCACAGAGCATCCCTGTCCTGTTGTGACTATCGTTGGGCAGGCCTGCCCCAGCAATACAATTGTCCTTTTATTGGTGCTACTCTCCCAAAGCAGTGTGTCAAGGTAGTAAAACGGCCATACCAGGTGAGGGAAAGCGGTGGAAACTGCTAACATGAAGACAAATGAAGTGTGGGGTCACTGGATTTCCTGTAAAAGACGGTGCCCACGTGGGATGTAAGAATGCCAGGAGCCTCGTCTATACTAAGACATTTCTTGGCTGTATTTCAGCAGTAGTGAAGCTAGTGTAAACTGGGTGCCAGCATTTTCAGTACCACATCATTTGATTCTACTCAGAGCAGGTTTCCCTGATAACAGTGCAGCAGCAACAGCTGAGAAAAAATGGGTGAGGAATTTCCCTGAGAGAGTAGCCAAGGGATAAATATGTATTAGGGTCTCCTAACACTGGATTCTAGTTCAGTGCTTCTTTGATAGGCAATTATTCCCTCTTTCCCATCCCCAGTGCATGGAAGGGTACAGGCAGAGGGGCTGCGTGATTCTCTAAGACAGCGTTTCTCAACTCGGGGGTCACGACCCAGAAGTGGGTCTCAAGAATATATGAAAGGGCTGTGAACAAACTTTAAAAACGGATTCTCCTTTAAAGGAGACAAACATGTGAAACCGTGGCTTTTCCCTTGCAAGCTAGCAGAGCTCCAGCCTGCAAGGGGCTGCTTGGCTCCCCCCGTCCCACACACCAACTCCATGCCCCCCACACTGGGGGCCGGGGGCTGCGGACAGGGAGCAGTGGGTCAGGAGTGAGGGGCACTAGGTCACGACTGGCCATCCATCTGTACAAATGGGTCCTGGTACAAAAAAGATTGAGAACCCTTGCTCTAAGATTCTCTCAGAAGAGAGTGAATGAAGCCAGGACACAATGTAGATAAACCAGCTCTCTCCTATGCCGGTTCTGGGATCTGCAGGGGAAATCCCAGTTTGGCAAGCTTTCCAGGGTGTTCTGCTTCAACCCAGACAAGAAAACAGGACTCTCACCTTGAGAGAAGGATGGAGAGGATCATTGCACGCAATGCCCAGCATGTTCTCCTCTCCTGCCAGACGCTCTGTGCGTAGGGCGGGGAGGTGGGTTACAGTGATTCTAAGTCCTTTGAGGGACTGCTAAGGTGCGTCAGAAAGCTGCAAGGCGCTGCTGCTTTCTAGTGCTGTTCCTGGAGCAGGCCTCTCTCAAACTGGCCCATGAGCCTGATGATTAAAAGCACTTCAGAAGACAGCTTGTGGTTTGTTTTGGGGGAAGCATTTTGGTGCTTAGGTGTGATCTCTAAGTAGTTCAGTTTTCTGCTGTATTTTGCTTTGGAGAAGTCTCTTTATAACAGGAGTATTATTTTTTTATGACAACTTGTTTGTTTGAGGCCCTCTGAATGCTGGTTTCACCTGGGGAGACCTCTCTGTCCTTAACAGTGCCTAAAAATTTCCAGGTTCTCCAACCCTTCCTTGCTCCACCGGCTACCCTGTATCATAACTTCTGCAGTACTTTCTAAGCCGGGGTGGGGAAAATGCGGCCCATGGGCCAGGTGTGGCCCGCCAGGCCATTCTATCTGGCTCACGGGGACCCTAAACAACTTGGAAAATTAAGATTAATCTGCCCTGGGCTGCCTGTCATGTGGCCCTCGGTGGCTTGCCAAAACTCAGTAAGCGGCCCTGTGCCCAAAATATTTGCCCACCCTTGTTCTAAACAGAAGCCCAGGAGAGTTTCTCTGCTCAGCAACTCCCTTTGAGGGTGTCGGGATGGCTCATGAGGTATCTCAACACACCATGTCCATCTCCAATCAGCAGACCCGATCCTCTCTGTTACAGTACCATAAGTCCATTGAATTGAACAGATTTATACCAGATTCTCATTGGTGTAAATGAGGGATTAAGTGTCCTGATTGCTGAAAGTATAAGGGGAGATGTGCCTTCTCCAGATTCTGTATTTCTAGAGTTTTAGGTACAAGCAGTTGGAGCCCAGGCTGCTAGAGGAGAAATCCGCCCAAGAGCTGACTCACACTCTGCTCCTGACAGTGAGGTGGCTAGCTGCTCCCTCCTCTTCTAGTCTCTAAGAAAGATATTCCAAAAGGCATTGCCTGCTTGTGATACAGAGGGTCGGAGTGTCACATGCTTTTCTTATTTGGTCTTTTTTCCTCCTGTTTGGACCTCGGGAGAATAGTTGCTCAGGGCATGCTGCTTTGATAAGCAGCCTAGACCAGACTGGCACCAGGGAAGATGCACTCTTCTTATATTCCTGGGCCTTTGTCTGGCATACAGAAAATGCATACCTCTTAGAAATGCCCTTCTCCACTCCGATGGTGGCACTTCCTTGCAGCATAACCTACAAAAATCCTGGTGTTTAGGGGCCAGAAATCTTGTTGAACTACCAATTAAACCAAATTTCCATAAACATCACTTTCCAGAGGGGTTGGCTCAGGAAGCTTGGTGTGTGGGCAAGGAGAAACCCACAGCATGTTTCCAAAGTCCTCTGAGTTCCCCTGAGTGAATCCATCTCATTCCTAAACAACACTCTGTCCTCAGGAGTGGGCCTCACACTAAACAGCAGATGCTCATCAGTCCTGAGCTGCAGACCCCTAGTATTTCAGTCCTGTTCTATCACACAGCTCCCATTGCACTACAGTATGGGCTTTTTTTTCCTCTGCTTATTCCAGTCCTACCCTGCGTGTATGTCTGTGAGTGTGCCTCCATGCTTGGCTGTGTGAGATCCATGGCAATCTGCTTCTGATCTTTTCCCCAAGTGCATGTGTCTGTGTAACTCAGGCCCACCCCCGAGATTCCCTCCCAGAGATTCCTCTCTATTAAAACCCAAACCACTCACAGAATAGCTCGCACTTTATATCATTGGTGCTATTTGTTTCCTTTTCTCTTTTCACTCAGTGTCAACAGTGAAGTCAAGTCATTTTCAATTTCTCAGTTTCAGGCACTAAAGTGCCTTGCTGTTACCTTTGCTGTTAGGACACACTCCAGTTCAGTTTTGAAAAGCACCAGTTGACTTACAATCATAGAAACATATGAGACTCTTAAGTCTCTTGAAAGTGGGACAGAGGCTCCTGAGTCATTCATATTCTTTTGAAAACTCTAGCTCTAAATTATTTTCTAAAAAACCCCCAAATTCACTCATGTACAGAAACATCCGTGAAAACATTTTTAGTGGTTAAGATTGTAGAGAGGCTTTTGTTGTTGTTAACCTCCGGGGCATCTAGTATTTTTAGTTTTGTGTGAACAAAACATTTATTTTGAGCCTACCCCACTTCTCAGCCTGGTTTCGAGCACAATGAAAAACAGACAAGGAGGGTGAGGGGGGGAAATGGCAGCATGCAGTGCAGTGCAGTGGATCTGACTGCAGTTCAAACCTCCTGATGTGCTTTGCAGAAAGGAAACTGCACAGGGAGGATGGGGCGTGAACTGAGTGGGTAACGAGGAAACGGCAAGGCCTGCAGAGCATGAAAGCTGTGAGTGTGTCCAAGGCAGGACGGAAGTCTTGTGGGGGGCAGCCCTATTTTTAGTCACCCTGGTAAAACTCTGGTGTGTGTTGTAATGAAATAGCAGTTTCCCCTTTCCCTAAGAGGAGTATGTCTGGTTAGTCCAGGTCTGTTTTTATTTAACTTCTTTTGTCTTAAATGAAAGGGAAAGGGTTCCCATAAGCCCCTTAAAGCAGAAAGCACTAATAACAAGAGGGAGGATAAATAGATAATGGCTAGGAATCCCCTTCTCATTCTCCACTAAGAGAGTGGAAAATGGCAGTGGGTGCTGCAAATGGAGACAGAACACGCACCATGACGCTCATTGATATAAACTGGGAACTTTTCAATATAGCTGGGGCAGGGCAGAGGACAGGGTGTGTACAAGCAAGTCAGAAACCCCTTCATAATCAGTTGCTTGGTCCTCGGGGGTCATCTCCAAGAAGCTGTGGGCAAGCCTCTCTTCCTGGCTCCACTCCAAACTGCTCTGCCATCTAGCAGGAGTGGATATTGGGGACCAGGCCTGTGTGGTATGGGAAGGAGAGAACACTGGCCTTTGAACTAGTATGTAAGATTGCAGAGGAGGACAGGCAGTAATGAGTCAATACATCAGGCTGTCAGTACAGCAGTTGTGGCAGTACAATGCAGTTCCTATACCAGATGTAGAAACATCCTTAGGGAAGAACAAAGCTACAC
Organism: Crocodylus porosus; assembly: GCF_001723895.1. Classification (NCBI taxonomy): domain Eukaryota; kingdom Metazoa; phylum Chordata; order Crocodylia; family Crocodylidae; genus Crocodylus; species Crocodylus porosus. Next base: position 47,444,559 of record NW_017728947.1, on the reverse strand, counting down.
AACAATCAGGTTAGGGAACACAATGTTCAGACAACTTCAGGTGAGAAGTGGATGACAGACTAAAAGTGATGTCATAGTACAGAGCCAGAAGGGCACAAGCAAACCCTCGATTTGGCCCTCTATATGGCTTTCCTGCTCTAAAGAGGCTTATGCCTCCCTGTGCTGTGTTAGAGCAGGCTGAGGCTGCTCTCAGTTATGCTATTATAAATAGGCATGGGGACAGAAAACCATAGCCAAGGCTTGATGTGGCACTTCGGCAATTCATGCACAGCCTCTATCCGCTGACAGGCAGGGAGTGATGCAAAACTCTCTGCTCCCACGGATAGTCCCCTGGCACTCGTGTGGTCCTCCACTGACTGATTCAGCTGGCTTGAGGGCCAGATTTACCAGGTAGTACAACACAAAGAGGGTGTCCACACTTCTTCTATGCTGCTGAGAAACACCTCACCTATTTGCTTCCACTCACCACGTGCCAAAGCTCATAAATGAGACACCGTAGAGCAGCATGAGCTCCTGTGCTGTTCCCAGACTGTCAGTCTTGGGTGTGCTGATTGGTACATGCTCAGAGCCACTCAAAAGCAGCTGTGCTACTTCATTTCCAGGATTTAGAGCTCTAGGAGTGGGAGCAAATGGGCGAGGCCCCTTTCACAGCAGTGGTCCCAGGCTTGGCATGGAGGTGGTACAGACATGCTCAAGGCTGCTGTCCTGTATTTAGTTTCCCTGCCATAACTCCACCAAGATCAGATATTTTTAAAAATCCTATACCATAGCTGGAATGAGAGATGTAGAGAACATTTTATGGGCACTTAAATATATTTGTAAGGCATCCAGGTACCCCAACAGTGGGAATTATGTTGTGTTCCCAAAAACAGTTTGAACACATTCTTGGAAGAAAGGTGCCCCAGTAGCTGTTGAGTATGGGAGTTAAGAGTGCAGCCTCTGAATCAGAATTTCCTAGACCTTAAATGCTGGAGGTTGCAAGTGAGAGAGGAACAGAGGAAAAAGCCCTGGTCATACCTGTTCACTCTCCCTTTCAGCACCTACTCTGTGTCACTGTGTGACAGATCAGACAAGTCTGACACAGTGGGTGCACCTACACGAGACGCTATGTCATGGTGTTGACGAGCTACATCGCTGTAGTTCATTGCTACAGCGGCATAATGTTGGTGGGCAAGAAATGTGACGCCGATGCTACTGCATGATAGCATGGGAAAGAGCCAGTGCAGTGTCAGGTCCTTTAGTACTTGCTTTTAGTACTTGCTTAAACAAGTGCTGAATGACTGCGCAGAACCAACTGCACAATCCAGCGCACATGTAGACATGCCCAGTAAGTAGCAAATCTTATGTTCTTATGAATGTAGATTGAAAAACAGACTAACAGAGGAATGTAATCTGTGTCCAAGGGAATTTGCAGGTAGGTTATTTTGGCCTCTAGATGGCACCCATATTATTCCATGAATCCAATAAAATGAATAAGAAGTGAAAAAAACCTGATTGTTAAAAATAGAGCTGAATGCAAGATCTAGAGTTTGCTTGTTGATACCAAGATCTACAGGCTGTCATCGTTTCAGGAAGGACAAACCAAGTGGCTTTTTTTTCCTTCTTTGGTTTAAAAAAAAACCAAGGAACCAGGATTTCCTTACCGTATGTCTCTAAATGAGTATGAATGATTGTTTATGTGACACCAGAGTGATCAAAATTAGACAAAAACAGATTCAGGTTTTGCTATCATCAGAAAAATAGTTCATGTAGGCCCTCAGTACTGCCCAGTTTTGGGCAGGTTTTTAACTTGACCTGTGTGCAGGCATGGGGAAGATTTGAGGAAGCTGGCCATGGACAGAGAGTACTTCTGGGTGTGTGTAGATGACATGGGAGTTAATGTAGACTACCAGAAAATTTTAATGCGGCTTTTTTGGTGCAGTGCATTTTTGTTTGCACGACACGGCATTTGTGTTTGCACAACATGGCACTTTTGAGCGAGTTAAGCCCCTGTGTGTCATTTCCCGCAGATATCCACAGAGGGAGTCAAATACCGGTTTATCCCATAGCATGTCTTTCCTACTGTATTACAGCAGGAGGCGCATGTGAACCACCTGGGCTCCCCAGTCCCTGCCTCTAAATCCCTAACTCCAAGCACTGGAGTATCTGGGTTCCTTACAGTCTTTAAAGCCTTCATTCTCACATTTGCCTAGTGTGGTAGGGAAGTTCCATTATCCCCATTTTACAGACAGGGAATGGAGGCACTTGCACCTAAACATGGAGATAGGGGCCCAATTCTCATTGAAACCAAAGGGAGTCTGGGACTTGGCCCATTTGAAAATCATAGAACCATAGAAAAGTAGGGGTGGAAGGGAGGTCATCTAGTCCAACCGCTTGCCTGAGGCAAGATAATCCCTTCCCAAACCATCCTGTATAAATGCTTGTCTAACCTGTTGCTAAAACTACACAAATTAACTCTGTTGCACAACTACAAGGTATAGCCTCCTAACCTGCCACAGGTAAAGCAAGGGACAGCTGTCCTGCTGCTGCAGGAGTTGTTAAAATCTTACTAAGCATCCAACCACACCTTTAGGTGCCTAAATATCTTTTAAAATTTGCCCTAATATAACTTTTGCAGTCCATGTCACAGTCCAGAGTGAGCAAAGTGCAAGGCAGAAGCAAACAGCATCAAGGGGAAAGTACATACAATTTTTAAATTGATTATCTTGGAAGCTGATAACAGATATAAGGATTTTTTTAAATATAGCATTTTATCCTGACTGTGTCCATTTAAGACCACAAGTACCTAACTGGAACACTTCACCGAAAGTCTATATGCTTTGGCAAAACCAGCATCTAGAATTTTTAAATCATTTTGATTTCTGTAGTCAGCAAGGCTGTGGATTTCATGTTGTGTGGTTCTCTAATACTGTGGGGAGAAATGCAATATAAATACGTAGCTAAACGGGCTGCTCTGTTTCTCCTAAGTAGGAAGGGAAGGAGATGGATATAGAAAGAAAGAGGGTAACAACACATAAAATGTCAGGGATTTTTTTTCATTTTAATTAAACACTGGAAAAAGCATGAGAAATGTAGGGCCTGATTCAAATTCTACTAAAGTTAATAAGCGTTTTCCATTTACTTCAGCAGGTTCAGGGTCAGGAACAAAAATAAGTTACTGTTTCCTAAACTTCTTATTATCTTCAGCCATCCTCCCCATATACATGACCTTATTGTATCTCACTAGCCAGCTACATTTGAACCTCCATTGGGGTTGACTGAGAGAACAAGATTAAAACCAGATTGCTGCAAGAACTGGTGCTGGTTACTCTTTCCTCAAAGCCAGCACCCAAAGAATGGCTCTGGGAGCAAGATGCTACTTGAGGGCGTTGTTACATTTCAAATGAGTCTTAGAACTGCAGTCTTGACTACGTGACTGGTTCAGTAAACCTGGGAGGCCTTGCAAAGCCAGCCAAATGGGAACCTCTCAATGGAAGACCAAGTAGGCAGTGTTTGAATGATCCACCAGGTTAGTGTGACGGGGATCTCAGTCTCAGGCATGCAGAGAAGGGCAGTAAGATGGTTTCAGAGTGGCTAATTCTGTGCATGTGTTACTGTAGAGTGGTGGTCAAACCCCATGGAATGCATGAAGGATGAGAAAGAAAATAGCATGCCATGATGAAAACTGAATGAGGGTAGAGTGAAGGCTGAGAGTTGGGAAGTAGGTTCAGGGCTTAGAGGGCTAACTTAGCATCTGAGACATCATGTTCCTTGCTATGTTACGGACTCCCTGCCTGACCTTGCACAAGTCACTTATGGCTGTATTTTCAGAAAAACTGTACACTCACCAGAAGGTGGGTGTACGGTAAAAAAAACCTGGCCCTTAACTAAGTGCTTTAATAGGAAGGAAACTCTCAGAGATCTGGCCCCTAGTCTCTCTGTACTTCCATTTCCCATCTATCAAAAAGGGATAATAGTATAAATTAGAGATAATGAGATGATCAGATACTATAGTAATAGGGGCCAGATAAGCACCTAAGACACACTGGATCTGTTAGTAGCTTAGGGTAAAACTTACTTCAAAGATGAGTTTGAATTACATTTTAAATCAATCAAAAGATAGTAAGGATTAAAAATCCAGTTAGGACACCCAAACTAATTCCCTTGCCCTGTGACGATGCTGTACTACAGCCCTACGATTACTGAATTAATGTTTGTAGTCCCAAATTAAAATAAGGGCATATGAGGCATTTTTAAGGGCATATTTTTCCTCTTTTTTTAAAACCATATTCTAAGTTTGATTGTGGCAGTTCCTTGATGATCTTAGGGGCCCTTCAGTCTTGGGAAATGCTCCAACATATCTCTACCAGGCATCTGCCTCCTGTACAAAGCTGGAACGGTACATAAGGGGCAGATAATGAAAGAGATTTGGACCCAATATGCTCTGAAGCTCCATGCTAGTTTGTAGAAGAAGATAAGAAAATAATGGATTGAGACTTCTTTTAGAGATTATCTTAAATGATTCTTATAAATAATCCACCCGAAGGGTACTGAGATGAGAGGTAAACAACTCTCCATTGGTATGTGGTCTCCCTGTGGTGGCAGGATTCTCGGCATCGTCTGAACCACCCCTCCTGTAGACCTTTGAGATTATAGAGTATTACTGGTGATTGGTGGCCCCCTCCCCCTCCTGTCAGCCACCTGGTACCCCCCCAGACTCAGGAGGCACCAGTTACACATGGTTACTGGTAAGAACAGGAGTTCTGGCCATTCTGTTCTGACTATATAGTTTCATAGTTAGCAGGGTCAGAAGGGACTTGAGCAGATCATCAAGTCCGACCCCCTGCCATGGCAGGAAAGAGTACTGGGGTCAAACGACCCCAGGAAAGTGATTGTCTAGCCTTGTCTTAAAGACCCCCAGGGTAGGAGCCAGGACCACTTCTCTTGGAAGTTGGTTCCAGATCCTAGCCGCCCCGACAGTGAAGTAGCGCCTCCTGATGTCTAGTCTATGTCTAGGTTGTGGGTGGGGAGCTCTGCAGGATATGCTACTGGTGCCCTGAGGTGCCCTCCCCTGGTGACATGTCACAACGGATGCCAGGCAAGGGTGGGACTCAGGCAGACCACCCGTGCTGCTGTGCACAGCATGGCTGCAGCCTGGGTCCCTGGGCGCGAAGATCTCTGTCAGTCGCTGCATAAAGGGCATGGACTTGCAGGCACTTCCCAACTGATAGTTGTGGTTGTAGATGAAAACTCACTGTGCCCAGTCTGAAGCTACGGATCAGATTGTGGCCATCTGAAGTGGCCGGGTCTGAAGCCGGATGGGATCACTGCTGACTCGCACAGGCCTATTAACTGTGCAGTAGCATAGTTTTCTGCACAGTAAGCACATGCGTGTACACATGTGCACACTTACTGCACAGTAAATGACACTACTTGAATATATTTGCTACCTGCAAATATGAGTAGCAGATTTATTCACAAATACATATTGTGCAGTAATGCAGTAACACCAGCCGGAAGCAGATTTTCTGCTGGTCAGCCATGCCATTAGGCGGGTAGTCTGAGCTCGGCCTCAGGGCTCTGGGCTGGGAACCTTTCCTGCCCCAGGGCTGGGCTGGCTCTATGCCTGCTCCAGCCTCACGCCCTTAAAAGCCTGCAGGAAGTTTGAGCCTTGGGGCACATGCAGGTCCCTGTGTCCCCCTGCGCAGGCTCACTGCACCAGCCTGCCTGCACCCTGGCACTGCTGCCTGGTACTGCAGTGCCATGAAGCTGCCAGGCCCATGGTGTTTAGGCCTGCAGGCTGTTCCAGGCTCCTGCCAGGCCTACCAGCACCTAGGTCCAGCTGCAGCCAGCTCCTGGCTGCCAGAGCTAACTCCAGCTGCCCACCTCCCAATCCCAGCAGCCTGCTTGGAGCCTGTAGGTAGGCATTGCCTCATCGCGCAGCTCCCAGTCCCATGCCATGCCCCTGCATTGGGTGCTGAAAGCAGCTGCCCAGGCCAGCAGCACAGGGACAGCTAAGCAGAGGCCCAGAGACCTGGCACAGGAGCTACGATGGCCTTGTCATTGGTGACACCAGTGCCTACCACTTGGGGCCCCAACTGATCCATGGAAAAGACTGGCAACCTCATGGTGCTGTGGGGCAAGGCAGTGGTGCAGCACCAGCTTGTGTGGGACAGGTGCTCCAATGCCCATGTCTATGAGGGGATGTCAGGCTAGATGCAGGAGCACAGGCACAACTGATTAGCACAGCAGTGCTCCATAAAAGTCGAGGCCTTGTGGGCACAGTGAGTTTTCATCTACAACCACAACCACCAGTTGGTGATGGGGAGAATTGTATCCTGCCTCCACAGGCTGCCCATGCAAATACATATGGCTACATTTTCCTTCTGCATTTACTGCCATGTATTCCAGTCCTTGCATGACCGGTGGTGGTCTGAATATTGACAAGGTGCCTGTATCTCTAAAATTACAGTGTTGCTATTTTGATGTGGAAGATAAGTCTGACTGATATGTAGTTCTGTTCTAAGCTCTTCATTATCCTTAGCTAACCTCTCAAATGAGTCGGTCCTCCCTCTCTCATCTCATTTATCTGTGGCATCCATGTGGCATCAGTTGCTAGAGTATGTTGCTTCTGATGTGTCACCTTTGTGAGGATGGGCATTATCCTAGAGCTCCAACTTTCAGATCACAGCAGGTCCCCATAATAACTAGCTTGGAACTGCAGCCAAAAAGAGTTGCTTGCAGATACATTTCCAAACCTTGGGTACTACTCTGTTGATGTCAGATTAAAGATACGTAGGTCCTTCTCCACCCTTGGGCCCAGGCAATGAGAAGGGGAAAGAGAAAGAGGCCTGTGTGAAATACAGAGGGGCAAGGAACTGTGCCGGGGAGATGACGAGGGGCATGGATAGGCAACTGGGATAAAGCATGGGTTGATGAGGATGGGGATGGGAAGCTGAGAAGGGAGACCGAAACACAAACATGGTCAGAGTACCCACAAAAATATTCTTCCTTAAGCAAGGCTGTCCAACTCCATGAGGGATTAAGTTGCAGACCCCAGCCAGGCTCCTGCTGGCTCACCCCACTGATCCAGCTTCAACAGCAGCCAAAGTCTCCAGGCTTCCCCTCCCTCCTGGCTTTCATGCTTGCCCTAGCCCCAGGGAGCAGGGCAGTGCAGTGAGGCATTGGCTGGGGGAGCTGAGGGTGAGTCTGGTGCGGTGCAGTGGGGGTGGGTGCAAGGGTGGGGCAGGACAGCCTACACAGCACAGTGCAGCAGTGAGGGTTGGTGGGAGGAGTGTGCTCTGCAATGGAGGGGGAACATGGTGCAGCAGTGCGGGGGGAAGTACATCTGTGCAGTGTGCAGCTTGGGTTCAGGGGGAGCCATGCCTCACCCTGGAGCAGCCCTTGGCCACTCAGAAGTTTGACTGCCCTGCCCTAGAACGTGGGACAAAACCCAGGGTTTCTGAGTCTCACCGTTCCTCTGCTGGCAACAAGTGTGAAATCCTTTAGCAAAATGTCTGCCTCATCTCCCTCCTGGAGCTGGCCTATATTATGGATAACAACCTACTAGTGCAGTCAGGCTCAAGATCTGTGCAGTGGATTTAAAGGTTGCAACCCTGCTGATGAAATGTGTAGGTGTCAGTTTGATTCCATGTTATGGAATTTCTGGTGGTTTTCTTTTCACATTGCTCTTACGGCTCACAACAGGAGTTACACATTAAATAAATTATGTTAAAGGACATTATTTAAGTTGCAAAGTTAATCACTTGGAAATTAAGAAATACCAGAATGAAGGTTACCTGTGCAACCTGTATGTTCCTGTCTTTTGTGAGAACCCTGTCATTCGGTGCACAGAAAGGATGGCATTTGGAAAATAAATCTGGGTTGAGTACAGAATAAGCTTTTGTCTAGGCTCCCTACTTCATTTGTTGTAGAAGTTGGAAAGTGTGTATTGAAGGAAGCTAAGGGAATGTAGGACCAGAAAGATGCTGCTCTAAAGGATGCTGTTTTATGTCAGTCCCTATCACAGACTGCCTATCTGAAGCTGGGCACATGACTTAAACCAGACTCTGATCCTCACTGAAATACCAAGGGTCTGCTCTGCAGCAGTGCTGAGTACTCACAGTTGCAATGGCAGTTGGTGGCAGTTCAGCTGTGCTTTGACAAATAAGGTGCTATAAAGTGGCATTTGTCTGGCATGATTCTAATGTGTGCCATAGTAATGGGAACAGGCATTGTCCAAGAGCTCCAGCTCTCAGAATACAGCAGGTAAAGCAATAACTAGCCTGGAGCTGTAGTAAGAGAGATACTGTAGTAAGAGGGTTGCAGATACATTTTCAAAAATTGAGTGTAAATCTACAGTATCTCTGAAAAATCCTCTGCTAAATCCCCTGAAAAATCAGGCCCCAGACATCTCAAATTGGGCACCCAAAAATTAATGTACATCTGTGACACTTGTAGCTCTGTGTCATAGTTTCTCATTTGATAAATTGGGATAATCATCTCATGGGGGTGTTGTGCAGATTCACTAATGCTTGTGAAGCGCTCAGACCCTGTGGTGAGGAGCACCACAGAAAAGCTTGTGAGGACGTTACTGTAATAGTGTTGCCTTCCATAATAGTGGGGTCACACAATGAATGAGGAGGCTAAACTGAAAAAAAACAAACCAGTGCTTAGTTGTTCATCAAATTAGCTTTGTCTGTCTTGGGCACTAAATGAAGCAGGTGTGGAACACAATCTTGTTACTAGGGCTGTATCATAGCACATAGGCACAAGGGCTGCCTATACATATGCGTGGCGGTGGGAGGGGAGGCATTTTAATTAGGGTCCCAGGCAGCTGCTCTAATTAAAACACCATAGCATCACATGTATTAAGTCCTTCCATGTTTAGAAATGGCCATGGGACACTTTATCTAAACCTCACTTGACAAGGTTTAGTTAAAGCACCCCATGGCCATTTTTAAACACGCAGGTGCTTAATACATATGCTGCTGTAGCAATGCTGCAGCGCTCTAATTAGAACACAGAACAAACTCAGTTAATCAAGTTTCCTCCGATGTATTCTAATTAGAACGCCAATGAGCAGCCGAGGAGGCGATATTAAGGTTGCAAAAACAATACTGGCATTTCCAAACTTCAGGAGTATTCAACTATGCCACCCTTACAACCTTATCATGTAACACTTTGTATATAAAAGCACAGACACTATATTTAGATTGATGTATGTATATAACAAAGAGGTGGATTCCTGCTTTCAATTCAAAACTCAACTCTATTGTGACTATGGAACCACAGTCAGCACCTCTATAATCCAGATATAGGTGCTATTTTTACCTTTTGCTGGAGAGGAATGAAGTGTCAGATTCCAGGATTACATTTAGCTAGGGTTCCACAACAGCTAAGGCTGGCTCTAAATCTTTTCACACTGGGTAATACCCTTGCTCTGCATCCATTGCTTTGTACATTCCATACATAAGCAAGCTGACAAACCAGTCAACGCTGCATTCGCTCACAGGTTAGCACTTGTGATTAGGATCAAAACAGGCCTGAATCAAGCACTCTTGCTGGAGCACTAACAGAGAGTTACTAGCTCCACTCCACAGTGTAGTGTAAACATTACCCATAATTCCCTCTATTGACTCTCATTACAAGACCCCGCCAGCTCTGTCCTGCTCCCGACGCTGAGGGTCACGAGCTGAGACCAACAGACAGGTGCCAAACGTGGCTTTGTATCTTTGTACAGCAAGCCTGCCAGAGGTCAGTGCATGCCTCCTTAAGCAAACAGGGATCCACGCCAGTTGATAAATCATTTACAGAGAGAAGTCAGAAGCAAAGAACTAGATTAACCAGGTCATGGGGTGTCCCGAGGGAATGACGTGTCAGTAGAGTTGAAACAGCAGATCATGAAGCTGCAATTAGCTAGCTTCCCATGTGCTAGCCACAATTCATGGAAGTCTTTGGAAGCAGAGATGGTAAGAGACGGAAAAAAAGTCATGAGCTCATCCTGTCCATCTCCAAGTCAATGCAACTGTTCCCTGTTATACATTCTCTAGGGTATTGTAGAGCAGTTTTAAATGACTCGAGCAATAGGATTTCCACCACTGCCTTTGTGAGAATTCCACCCACCTGACCTGATACACCTCACTGACTAGAAGTTTCTCCTGGAATGCAGGAGGTATTTTGGGAGGTAGAGAGTTATTCCAAAGACAAAAGGAAAAGGAAGTGCTTGATGGCAGAGACTTAATCTGCTTCATTTGACTTAAATGTGCAAAACATTATAATCTCCAAGTGGAAACTATGTGAACTCACTGCAATTTATGGATCTTATTTTGGTCTCACACCCGTTTACACCAGAGAAATTCCATTAACATCATGGAGTGGAAAGATGGTCAGTGCTACCATGGAACCTAGGAGACCAGGGGCTAATTTCCCTGCTGTATGCCAGACTTCATGCATGTCCTTAGGCAAGTCACTTACGGTGTCCAGGTCCCAGTTCTCCCATTGTAAAATGGGGATAATAGCCAATACCCTGCCTCACTGGGAGGATGAATTAAAGAGATGCAGCTGTAATTGTGACTATATATGAGCACATAAGATAGCTAGGTATTGTTTTACCTTGGCAAAAATCTGAATCAGATTCAGTGTCCATTAGAGAATTTCCAGTGGTGGGTAGAAGAGGGTGGAAATCAAGCTCATTGTCTTTGCTGATGTTTATTAACCATTGCAGTACGTCCTCTCATCACTTTGGTTGTTCCTCTGCCCTCAGAGAAACTGTTTCCACGGGCAAGTCATTTCATCTCTTTGTGCCTCATTTTTGCTGCCTGTATATAGGATGATGCCAAGCCAACGTACTTCAAAGGATCAGCTCTAAATCTTTTAGAGTGCATTGAGGGCCCTCTACTATTGCAACAAACTGGGCCTACTGTCTGTACTCAGACTTCATGGAATCTGCAGGCTGGAAACTCAATACCAGCTTCTGATGCATTAAAAAGAAAGATGATTACTGAATTCAACATGTCAAATTGTGCAGCTGTTAGCATTTACTGTGTTACTGTTTACCACTATTGTCCCGCACTAGCTTTGGTTTGAGCTTAGTTGGTTGTGAGGGTTTTTTGGATTGAGCTTTTAGTGAAAAAAGCAGCAAAGCATGAAAACCAGTCTACAAGGATAGCATGAACTTTGGAAAGGGATCTGAGAGAAAAGGTGTAGGTCAAATTCTGTGCCTTGGCCAGGTCCCTTTAATTGTTGTCTGATACTAGCCAAATGTCCTATTATGCCCCTTGCACTGTGGAAGGATAAGAGCAAGTAACATCCAGTAACATTTTAACTATAATGAGATTAACTCTCTGCCAGTTCAACAACAGAGTCTCTACTGTTTCTTTGGCTGAAAGGTGCTGACTGAAGTATCTGCCACATACTAGCCCACACTTTCCTCTCCACCCCCGCCCCCCAACTACAGTGCCTCCCAGCCTCCCCATTTAATGCTTCCACTGTAAGGATCAGCAACACTGACTGAATGCAGAGGAGACACCCCAGCAACCTGCCGCTGCGTCATCATGACACTCTCAAGGTCTCAAGCTGTAGTGGAGCCAGACCTAAGGCTGTTGGGGAAGAAGCTAATTTAGATCATGCCTATTCCTTGGGTGGGGGGAAGGGTGTTGTCTCTACAATTGTGGGAATATTAGCCAATTGTTTATTTCCACCACTCCCAAAGCAACTTCTTAAGAAGAGGCTGGACAGATATTTGGCTGGGGTGTTATGACCCCACGCTTGTTCCTGCCTGGGGCTGGGAGTCGGACCTGATGACCTGTTTAGGTCCCTTCTGTCCCTAAGCGCTATGAAACTGTGAAACACCACGTGGCTGAGGAGGAGTCTCAAGGTGGGTGGAACAGCCAGGACAGCTTTTTGAACTGTCTAGACCTGGCTGGACACCGAGGAACACATGCTGCCACTGTCGTGCCCTCCTCATGCCTCCGAATTCTACCTGAGGGCCTGACTGTGGGCTCCCTGAATCAGTGGGAGTTTTGCCATCATCATCAGCAGGTGCAAAATCTAGCTCTAGAGGCCATGTTCAAAGCCCACAAAAATCACAGGGATTCTTTCTGCAGACTTCCATGTGGGCTTTGGTTTAGGCCTTAAATATGGAGAGAGACCGAAGCCACCCTGCAAATCAGCCCAGCCAGGGGAAAGAGTTGCACAAAGGTTAAAACTGGAGAGCAGCACTGGCCTTAATTATTCATTTAAAAAGAAAAAAGTTATATGGATTTTTTTTTTCTGGGAATTGTGGCCTCCTCTGCAGTGTTATGAACCTGATTACAACAGCATCCTGTTGGTGCCTGAGAACCAGACAGCCAGACTGGCCAGTTTCACTATGTGAAACTGACTAATCGGGCCAGTCCGATGAGATCAAGATGAGTGAAATCATGCACAATGTAAACAGCATGAAAAACAAATTAGGTGTATATATGCTTTTTACTCTATGGGGATGGGGGATGAAAATAATGCTGGCAAGGACTTAAAAATGAAACAGCATATGAGTCAAATATTTAGCACTGACTAGTAATTTGGCATCCAACTTCAGCCACATTAAATTAGGGTCTAATTTTCAGAACCCCCCAATTCACTAGGCCTTTTTTGAATACTCAGGCCAAGATTTTCTTTTTTGCTTGATACTGTTCTGAGGGAGTTACTTTCATCACATAGAATCAACTGCCAGAGTTTCATGAAGCTGCATTTCTGACCTCAATCACTTGCACCAGAACTGAGTAGAATGGAAATGAATTTGGGTCTAGAAGAGGGGCACACAGGGAGAGAGAACAGAACTTGTAGGGAGAATACTTGCAGCTAAACTGAAGCAGCTTGTGCCATGCACTGTGCAAGCAGAGTGACTGATTTTCAGGATTCTCTCCTTCATTCTGCAGGAGTCACAGAGTGTCCCGAGTTTATTTTAGGCACAATGACATCACAAAAATGATGATACCATCATGCAGCACTAGGACAACATTATGATGTTAAGCTGTAACTGTTGAAATAATAACTGTTGCCCCACTGAATGAGTGGATGGCAACTCTATGAGGTTGGAATCTCCATTAGGTAAAAATGATGGGCTGGAGTGTGGACAAGTGACTAGAGCTGCAGGATGAGAAGTGGGTTCTAGTCCTGCCTCTGCTGTTCTGTAACCTTATCTTTCTTCCATTTGTAAAAAAGGGACGGTAATATTACCCTACTTTATAGGAGGATTAATACATGTTTACGAAGTATTTTAAGTGCACTGAATTGGAGATGGGCCTGTGCAGAACACACTAGTAAGTACTACTATAGTGAAAAGGAATTTGGTTTCAGTTCCTTGGGGTCAGCTTTCAATGCTATTTCACTGCATAACTTCTACTAAATCCATCAGAGTGGTATGTTCAGGAAAATACTAATTTCAATCAGTTGAAATGAAGGTAACTGAGAAAATTCCTCAGTAGAGAAACAGAGAAAGAATGCTTGATCTATTGTCAGATAATTTTAGAGCCCTCATTAAAAGGAAAATAAAATGACTTTTTTCCCCCACAAAAAGAATAGAATAAATGAACCATGATCAAATCATTTAAACATGGTACTGAGAGCTCAAGTTTCACTTCCTAAATGGGAAATAGAACAGAGAAGTGAATCCCCTTGAAATAAAAGTGAAGTTAATAACGGGACGACTTTAGCTGCTTGCCACATCCTGTGTATGCTGATCTTCTGTTTATAGCTGGCAGGAGTCCCTCTAGAATCTTCTTCACAAACTTAACTCTTCACTGAGCTAAATGCCACCAAGTGTGCTATGTGAACACCCACATATATTTCCCCACTAGCTCTCCTTTCTAGAACAAAGGGGTTATGAAGTTCCAATCGCTCTCTTGAGCTGACATTCACCCCCTCCCCTGCCCCACACACATCCTTCTACTCCTCCTCTTTGCATAACCTCTTTCTCCGTCACACACAAACACGAACAGTCACTCCTTACATAACCTCTCATTCTTACAAATGCACCAGTTCTAATGTAATTTAGTACGCAACCACATGCATACACACACACTGGCACCCCCCACCGTCGCCACTAGCACCCGTCCACATTGCACAAACACTTTGCTATAAAAACACAGGGAGAAAAGTAAGTGTTCCACAGCTGTAAAGCAACTGTAACTGTAATCTTATTCAGCAAAACCATATGAACCAGATATATCTTCATTGCTGCTCTATAGTGTTGTTACTACAACAGATTTAGGTGTGGGGTCTGGGGCTTCCGCTCCCTCAGGAAAAGCAGCTTGGTCTGGCATATGCAAAGTGTCTCAGTTGTCCAGAACAGTTCTTTCTATTATTTCAGGCCAAAAACAGAACGTGCAGACTGGAAGGTAATTCACTTATATTAGCCATCACGGGGGGGCAAGTGTTAATTCCAATATTTCTCAGGTACTTAACGTGGCACAATGGGCTTGTTCGTGGATCCCAGGATACAAGGTTTTGTCTTGGGGAAATACAAGGTCTGTTTTTAGCCTCAGTTTCTTTTTTGCTTCCCATTTCTGCTGGTTGCTGCTTCTTATCACTATAGATGAGCACGGCAGTCTTCCTTTTGGTAACAGCTCTATTTGTTTGACCAGCTTCACATGAGAGACCATCCGTTCATCCATGCAATGGTCCCTCAGCCACTGGAGTGGCGATCGCCACTGTGCTGAGTTCTTTTGGAACCAGGGGCTTTTGTAACAGACACATTTATCACCACTATGCCTGAAGCTCTTATCTATTTCACCCATCAAGGACATTAAAAGTGACCAAGAAGTCTCTCTTGATCCACAGCTCCTGGCATGTCTGAACTTGTGAAGAGCAGCACACATCCATCAGGCTATGTGACCATTTAAAGGCAGTTGATACCCACAGACTGCATGCATCAGTAACAAGCAGCAGGCACACTGCCTTAGTGAAAGTAGCAGATTGGAAGGAAGTGAAGGGCACCGGGCTTCTGGAACTCAGATGTTCTTATTTTTTAAATTAGTTTAGCTATAAAGAAGGCTGCTGGATCAACAGGCCTGGAAAAAGAGGCTGTACATTCATAGACTATGTATAGCAAGGTCTATGGCTGTGCAGACTTCTCCTGAGTGACACCCAGGAGTTCAAGCATCAATGTCATTTCAGTCTTCAGGGCTGAGGCTGGCCGTGAGGACAGCAGTCAGAGAAAGAAGGATGTCAACTGAGGAAGTGGTTACGTGCAAACAGGTTCATCATGAAATGAATTTGCCCTCTGGCCAAAATTTAATGTCATGTATGCCACTAGAAGATAACAGTTTCCTCTTGCTGTCAGCCTGGCCTAGGCTTGAGGGTGAGAGCTAAAAGGGAAGGTTTTCCCTATCTCACAGACAGCCTCCATAGAGTCCAGCTGTGAACACGAAGTTCTGACCCCATGTAAGTCACCTGCCAGGAGATTCTTTGCTCTCTACAAGGCAGCAAGTTGGGATTTTAACTTTTCCAAACTAGGGTTTGAAAGCTACCACTCCATGCTTTTTAGCATGGCTAAAGCCCAAACATTCAAAAAAACATGAGCCAGGTCCCAAAACATCAGAAGTAGCCTAACAAGCATTAGAATTGGAAAACTAAGACACCTCATTCCTTTTTGTATTTGCCTTTTGGTTTCTGAGTCTCCTAGAAGGATCACAATGTCAAGAAGTTTTCTGCCACTTTGAAAGCTAGAAACTTGCTTTTTTAAAGATATGTGAGTCTCACATAATCACCTGACTCCTGGACCTTAATCTTTAATAGAACTAGTACATATTTGGAGTCTCTCAATAAAATGTTGAAAGTTGCCCTTCCTTTCCTTATAGCAGCATAACACTAGCTGCATTCGCCAGGTAGCTTGTAATTTACATTTATGCAGCGTCTTTCCTCATCTGCTTGGGAAAACAGATTTACCATTGAAACAGAGCTGTCTGTGAGCTGGAGCTGGAGCATCCAGTATAACTATACAACAGATTAAGGCAGTAAAGAACCCTGTGTCCATCTGAAGCAATTTAGGTACCAGATAATTAGCTAAGTAGAAATTCAGCCAAGGCTCCAGGGCTTTTGCTGACAGGTAGTCAGAACATCAGGCTTATTTCTCATCCAAAAGTCTGCTACTCCAGCAACCTAGCACGTCTCACATCTTTCCATGACACTGTTTCATTACCAAGTAAGAGGGAAGAATTCCATATACTGAATCCCCAGCAGCTTGGCTGTGATGCCCTGAATTTTTTTTGCGATGGGGAAAGAGGCAATGCGCTTCTCCAGCATTGCCAAAATACAACCTGGCACTATTTCATTTCCCTTCTCCCATTTATTATGCCTTTTATTTGGCCTACGGATGAGTTGTTTCACAAATAATCCAGTTTCTCATTAATCCTTTTATGCATTCCTCAAATTCACATGACTTATCCTTGATTACACTGGGCTGTACCATACAATAACTTCACCTGGAAGCCAACTTGTAGTAAAAAAAAAAGAAAAAAAGAGCCTGTCCCAAGTGACATTTTTGGGTGGATCAAAGTATGCTTGAAACCTCTGAATGACATTAGCTAGCAGTCTTCAGGCCTCTTCATGCACCAGCTGGAATGTATGATAGCTACAGTCTTTGCAAGAGTTATATAATGAGGATTTCATTCTTCTGCAATGCCACTTTCTTCCAGGAAAACATGGAAACAACTCCATTTCCCAACCACTGACTTTTAATGAAGTACTCAGCTGGCTACATTTGCTCCATCTGTCACAGAGCAGTGACAGGAGCTACACTAGCCACAAGAGCTGATGGGTGCAGCAGTATAATCCTTTATCCAAGATGCCGTACTTGTTCTTTACACTCAGCTTGCTGTTGTTTTAAAGTGCATTGGCCATTTCCCTCTGGTCTATACAAATTCAGCATTTCTCTTTCTTATAACTCCTCTCTGTGGCAAAGAGAGTACCTTAAAACACTGAATTACTGGAGCGGCGAAGCGTCCCATAGTTGAATTAAGTTTTTTACACTAGACTCCTACTCTATTTTTTCCTATCCTCTCTGATCAAGTTTTTGATCGATGATGGAACTTCTTAGCCAGGTACAGACATTACATCTTTACTGGTATAAAGGACTGGAAACCAGTCTATACCCATAACAGAACAGAAGTCTGGTGCACACAGACTGGTTTAAAAATGGTGGAACCCAGTCTAAGATTTGCAGCTCCACCAAAGGGCAAATGTGTGTTCCATTTGCTACCAATCTAAACTATGGTGCTTACAGAAAACCACATAAATTAGAGTGATTCCACCTCAGACTTCTTGAATGTCCATATCTAGCCCTCATATCATCTGTTGGTCACCATGTTTTTCTTTTAAACTGTTTATCAAAAAGCCTTTTGAAAGTGTAAATTGATTGTATTTCCCTCTTCTTTTTCTTGATCAGCTGTTTTTCTAGTTCAGAAAAGTCAACTGATTAGAGGGGCATGATTCAGCCTCACAAAAAGCGGCATTCATTCATCCCTACCGTGTCAGACATTTACTTTGGATGCTTTTTGACCCTGCTCAATTATTTTTCCCAGTACAGAGGTCAGGCATAGGGCTGGATGATTCCTGGAATCTGCAATAGCTCCTTTTACAGACTGGAACCTTCCAGTCTTCCTATCACACGTAGGATCAGAGCTAGACCTTTTGCAGGGCTCTCTGCCGAGGGTTTCATCCTGCACCACTCAGGTCAGTGAAATCATTGATTTCAATGGAAACAGGATCCATTTCCTTATCTCATACCTTCACGAATGGCTATGCAGCAACAGCACCATGACCATTTTCCTTTGGTAGTTTAGTCTAGTGGCCGGTTGCTCCATCCTATTGGAAAAACCTCATTTTAATCCATATCCTGTGCTTTATAAATAGTTATTTACTAACTTCTCTATAATAAAGATAGTGTTTCTGATCTTTAGAGAGGAATAACCTTCAGAAAGCCCATTTCTTTTTCCTTGTTGAGACAAGTGGTATGTTACTCACAGCAGGGGACTCAGAAGCAGAAATGGAGATTTTCTTCTTGGCTCTGTTACTGACCTGCTGTGTTATCTTGGGCCAGTCACTTAAGGCCAGATCCAACAGGCCTCAGGCACCTTTGGTACTGAAATATCTACATTTTAGGTCTCCCAGTATAGAATCCCAAACCTTATGTTAGTTAGGCAGCGCATAGGGAACCAAACCAGCCAGCATGTTGAACAGGGAGCTGCTTGAAGCCACACGCTTAGCACTTAAGCACCGAAAGCCAGGAAACAGGCATGATGAGCACAGTAACGCATCTGGAATCCTATACCTCCCTGGGGCTCAGGCACCTGAGGGCTGCAGGAGATGGCTCCATCCAGTTCGAACCCCAGCCCAAAACCCCTCCCTGAAGATGGATACCTACTACCTATGCCCTGTATTTCAAAGAACTGCCCAGGGCTCACTCATTTTCTTTTAAAGCGCATATGCTGGTGGTGTCACACCCTCTAATGCAGGAGCTCAGTGGTTAAACCACTTACTCAGGACAAAGAAGACCCACATTTAAATCCTACCTCAGCCTAGGGAAGTTCATACTTGCCTCATCCTATTCTGACAGGGGTGGGTCCCCTCCTGAGATACTGCACAGAAAAAAAATTAAAAATTCATTAGAGCACAAGGAGGAGGAGGACTCTGCAGCTGAGTGAGGAGATGCTTGGCTGGGAAGGGAGAGAGAGTTCTGCTTCCTGTCCCTCAGGAAAACCTGCTTCTGTATTTCACATGAAGCAGTCACTGGGTACCTGCCCCAAAGCAGAACCTGCAGATGCCTAGGGGACTCTGTGAGCAAAGACTGAGGCACTTACTGAGTTTAAGCACCTCCTGAAGTAGGTGGCAGCTGAATGGGGGTTTCAGGAATACAATATTGACTTTTGCCTGAATCCTACTCTAAGCACCTACATCTTTTTCTAAATGTGACCTTTAATCTCTTTGTGGCCTGGTTTCCCAGTCTACCCATTCAATCTTCTAAAGGGCTCTGAGAGATTCTTATTAAAAGCCCTATGTAAGTACAAGTGAATGTTAAAGTTTAATAGTAGCTTTTTCCACAGTGTTTATTGTCAGCCTTGTGCCCCTCCCTTTGGAGTTGGTGGAGATTTTCCCATTGGCTTCAAGAGGGAGCAATTAAACCGTGTAACCAGACCATACTCTGGTGCAGGCTCCTCAAGTAGGCTGCACTGCTGTGTGGCACTTTTGGTGGGCTAATTAGCCATTCTGGCCAACAGTGCCAGCATGCTGGCAGACTATACCCTATGCCAGTGACCCTGCCTACCTATAGCACTGCTTGCCTATGACTATGCTGCTTCCAGTTGAGGAGGCAGCTTGCTGGGAGCTGCTCTGTGTGTTTGAGGACACTGCTCTGGAGCATGGTAAGTTTACTGTGTAGACATGGCCTTAGGTTAATGCCAGCTGCTTTCAAAACTCCCAATCTAAATGTATGTATTTCCTTTATCTAGCACCTCACTCAAACCCAAATAGACTCTATTATTTTACCTCTACTTAATGAATCAGTAATTATATTGAAGAAAACTATTATTTGTTTAGCATGACCTATATAAATCTGAATAGTTGGTGCCATGCCAGTGTTCTGTGCTCTGTGTATTACTACCTTACAAACATAACCATTGTTTGACTCACAGATCAAAACAAACCGAGCCATGTTGTTTGTCAGTTATTAGATATCTTTTTCCCAATACACAGCCCTTCTTACAATAACAATAATTATTATTACATACTTCCTTATTATATGCTTGAGCACAGGTAAGCACATTTGCCTTTTTCCCACACATTAGCAGCTTCTCCTGACTTATGATTCATCAGTGCTTGTTACTCAACTCCCATGAATTGTCTTTAAACTCCCAGCTGCATTTCATCAAGACCTGCAGATTACGGCAAAGAGTGTTTATGATTTCTATTGCAGCTGTACACAAAGGCTGCAATCAGGATTGGGGATTCTTTGGGAAAAGTAATATGCAAACACATAGGAAGATGTGGACCCTACCCCCAGGCACTTTATAAATATTTAACTTAAGACTGATAATGTGATATGGAGCTTTTCCAGGGCAGCAGTTCAAATCCAGCCCCAATTGGTAGTGACTGAAGTTTATCATATGATGACTGTGTATTGGCTGAAATTAATTAGGCTGGTGAGGGAAGGGGAGGGGTCCTCAAGCAGTGGCTAGGGTCCACATCACAAAACCACCACCACAGCTGACAAGAATTGATATCCATTGTTGCCACCTCAACAAAAGAATCTATGCTAAAGCCTCACCTGGAATGCTGGGCCAGATTATCTAAATTATTCCACTATCTTGGAACCACTTCTGTGATACAAAGGACATTGAAAGGTTTAGTATCTCCACAGTAGTCACAGAAGCTATGAAAGCCACATCCTATACCAGCCCTCTAGAACTCCTAGTATAGGAGGGAAAGCAGAGGTGCCCTCCAGCAGTACACATCTGGCATAGATCATGCTACCTACCAAGCTGTGCACCAAATGAGAACCACTGTCTTGTGAAAGACATATGAGATCATTATAGTTAAAGACTCTATCAAAATGCAGGTATGGGTGTTCAAGAAAAGACAAGACTTGAACTTGACTCTCAGCCCAATGCACCTTCCCGCAGGCAAAAGTGCATATTGATGCAGTGGCTTGGAAAGCAAGCCAAGTCAATGCTGTTTTGAAGCATGTGCAGTGTAGTCAGAATGCTGAGACTTGAGGGAACAAGTACAGGACAGGTTCTACCATGCGTCTTGGGTGGGTTTTTTTAACAGTGGTGTGAACGTTTTTATTCTTCACTAGCACCTCCTACCTGAGAGAAAAGACCAAGGGTGGAAAACTGTATGAGTTAAACTGTGTCAGTCATACTACTAAGTAATATAGCTGATCAGAAATCGGCACATAGAAGTGCTTTATATTTCTTTGTGGTAATGTTAGACTGATGTTGTTGCTGTGATGGTCCAAGAATTATGCAAGAGGCAAGGATTTCTTTAAGTGATATCTTTGATTGGATGATCTGCATAGCTGGCATAGAGTTAGATAAGCTTCTGAATGCAAGACCCAATGAAGAATGTCTTGCATTTGAAAGCCCCATCACAACTATGCACTTGGTCCAACAAAAGGTATCACCCAAATAAATCCTTGCCTTTTTGTATTTCTTGTGCACAGGAGCTTCGGTACAAGTCTAAACAATATAGCACATATGGGTTTGTGACTGGGTGCAAGTTTTGGAGGTGGGTCTTGAATTTGTGCTGTCTGCTGTGTACTGCAACTTTAAACTTCCAAGGCACCCACCTACCTGCCTGCTTTCTGGCCTGCCCTCCATCTTGTATACAATTTCTGTTTTAATTTGCAGCTGGTACCACTTCCTTGCTCCTAGAGGTTTTACTGTGGTTCTTTCTTGAGCTGCTGTTGCTTCTTTTGATCTGAAACACAAGTCATTTAGAGTGAGAGCACGTGTCTGTTCGTGGTGCAGCGGGCTGAATAAAGCCTGGACTAGTCATTGCTGAGTTGGAGCTGGCTGCTTAAGAGGCCTCTCCCCTTGTGATATGGCTACAGCTCTTGGGTTTGGCACAGCAGAGACGGAGGGGAGATAGGTAACATTTTCTTGCATACCTCAGCCCTGTACCAAGGCCCAAGCCCAGACAACCTGAGAGCTGCTGCTGGATGTCTAAAGCCCAGAAGGGGTAATGGAGCAGGCACAGATCAGTGGGGCTCAAGAAAGCCAAGCCAGCAATAGCCAGTGTCTGTGTAGCAGTCACCATGCCATCAGGTCCCCACTATATAGGGGCATGCTGACTGTGGCTGACTACTGCTTTTAAGAATGGAGCACATTCCGGGGTGCCACAGAGAAGGTGCTCCCATACTCTTTTTTTATGGTCCTGCTTTTTTTTCCCTTCTGTTTTACATGGAATTATAATAATTAAAAACACACATGTTGGCTTGTTAACTTGCACAGCAATTGACAAACTTGAGATTGTAAACTCTGCAGGGCAGGGAGCGTGTCTAATCTAAACAAGACATGACAAACACCAGATAAGAAGCAGGACAACAGTCCAAGCAAGAGTGGGTGTGGGTAAGGGTGTGGGTGTGGGTGCTGTTAATAAGGAGGAGAGAGGATAAGAGATTGTCTGGAAACCTGAGTTTTGAAGAGTAGCTACAAGATGAGGATACTGGTTCTTTTACAAGCACACAGGGGTGCCAGTCCTGTCATTTTTCTTACCATGATTCTTAACCAGGATGCCACGGCACCCTGGGGCGCATTGAGAGCCTTTCAGTGATGACATGGGGGGCCACACAATGTTAGCACTGATGGCTGTGCCAGCATGATTCACAAGATAAACCCAGAGATTTCAAATAGGAATTCCCTAGAAACATCCAGACCTGTTGTAGTCTGAGTTCTCTGCAACAGAAAAATGTGCGTGATTACTTTTCTGTAGTCCCAAAAAGAGTGTAAACAAAGATAGCATTTTCGGAGTCTAATGAAGGGGGTGCCTGGAGTCTAAAAAGGTTGAGAACCACTGCTCGATAATGAACTGAAACCCATGCAGAGTATGTGTAAAACAGTGTCCAGTCAAGATGCACGTATTTACATGGATATTGAACTGAAGTAAACAACTACGCAAGAGTGCCTGACAGTGAGGGATCTGGCCTAGAGGGGGCAGTATAATAAAAGGCACAAAACTTGCAAAAGGTTAAAGGAGCCAACAGCCTGTTGCAAGGAGATGCATAAGAACTGAGATGTAGGTGGGGGTAAGTTTACATCTGGAGCCAACTTATTTTGCACAGATGGGCAGCAGTGGTTCCAGACACAGATTTAAATACTTTTCTTGTGTCACCCACTACTGTCCTGCTATTGCATGGTTCATACCTGCAAACCTCCTCCCCCACACATGCTCAACTTTTTTGTGGTTAGATCCCACTGCAGGGCTACATTCAGGGGCATCCAGTAGCAACATCTCAGCTACCAAAGGATTAAAAACAGAAAGAGTGTAAGTATGGTCTCAGTGTCCATGTGGAAATGCATTAACTGCATTACTATTTCCACTGGAAATTATGTCAGGTCCATTAAGTGCAGCCAATTTTCTTACCCTATAGTCTGCCAAAATTACACCTCTACATTTTCCACTGCAATATCTTGTCAATGCCACCAGTGCTAAATTTGTCACAGATGATGCAAATATTTTATATCCTCTCCCAAGGGACCAAATTCTTTCTGCAGCTTGTGGCTTCTTCCCCATCAACTGGGGTCAAGTGTCTGAGTTACCCAGAAACAGTGATACCACCCTATAGACAACAAACAGGTCCCAAAATCAGGAATTATTTAGTAAAGGGGTTGTGCAATATATTGCCTTCTGGATGATTTTTCATATACACAGGTGTAAATTCAGGAGGATTAAGGGCTCATGATATTTGTCTGGTACTGTATCTACCAACTCCTGCAAAAATAATGGTGTTGGCTACTTGGGTTTCCTGTCACCACAAAGTACACACACACACACACACACACACACACACACTCTCCATTTTACAGATGTTTACACACCCAAGCTGCCAGGAATCTCACTCCCTTTCCTTCCCACCACCTTGACACACTTTCCTGTATCTTTGGGAGTTTGTTTTCTTACCAAGCAGTTGCCAATACACCTTTTTTGCTTTTAACCAGAAGGGCAAGCACTTTCCCAAGGTGCCAACAGTGCCTGGCAGAGGATGTATCTAAAAGCTGTAATTTACAACTTGGGCCACTCCATCTCCCAGCAGATACATTGAGTTGTTACATAGAAGGAACACAGGACCAAAATAAAAGGCAGGATTAACAAAAACTCCTTAAGGGCACATTGTAAAGGGACACATTGCATGCCTGCCTCCACCCCAACACAAGAACCCAAGAGTACCTATAAAGGTTGCTAAAGGATTTGTGGAAGCAAAGGGGGGAGGGGAATGAGACAGCTAAGATGCTTTGGGCATGAGGGATGAAAAGAAATGCACCTTTACCTACCCACAAAAACCCCAGTGCAAAAATAGCCCCGAAATCCAGCAGATGTTAATACTCCAGGGAACTGGATTCAAAGAGCCCTGACCTGCTTTTCTTACTAGCTGAAATAAATATAGAAAGGTTATCCACCTGACTGAACTCTGTTTATATTAAAGCATGAGGACAGAAAAGGCACATTCATTATCCAAGAAGCACCCAAGGGGTTATATCTTCCTGGAAAAAGTGACCTTTGGGGCTGAAAGGTCTAGCTCGTTCTCAAACCAAAGAGGAAAGATGTTTCACAGTTTAATAATGTTTCCATTTAGTGGTTGAGACGCTGGACCCATGAAAGAAACTGATTTTTTTTTTTTACCTGTTCAGATATTTTGGGGGGCCTCCTGTTTTCCTATAACTCAAACCTTCAAGGTTGCCACTGACCAGGTTCTTTTAGAGAACCAAGTCTCTTCCCAGTTATAGGAATGAGAAGATCAGGGACGAGGTAAGTGCCAAAATGTGGAGTCTTTATTTGGTTCAAACTTGGAATTTACACTAAACTCTCATTACAGTCATCGGGACTAAAACTGGCTGAAGCATTCTCCATATATATCCTTGTGTCATTGTTTTGTATCTTTCTGCAAAGCACAGGCATGTGAAACTCATGTGGGCCTATCTGAGGCAAACATGGATATATGGTGATTGTTGGTTAAGAAATAATATATTCAGCTTCAGTGTCCCAGTTTGGCCCAAAGAGAATTTCAGGTACAACCAATTCCAATTTTGCAAGCTGCAGGCTACACATGGCAATCTAAAGGAAGCACACACAATTTGAAAGGAACAGTTATGAGCATTATCCTGCTCTCAAAGAAAACAATAAAAATCCCATTGATGTCCTGTGGCTTCAGGAGAAGGTAACAGAAAGGCCATCAAACCTGGCTGATCCCTTCTGATTCCACTGTAAACTGAGAGATTAGGAGAGGCAGCAAAGGAGGAGAGAACCAGACTGCCTGATGTATTTTTGTACTTTCCTCTGGACCTTCTTGTATAAGCCACTCTCAGAAACAAAATATTAGACTAGATGAATTGGGGGGTCTGATGCAGTATGGTAATTCCTATGTTCCAATGTTAAATGTGCCTGCAGATTGACTAAAAGCACTTATTCCTTTCCATTTTTAAATGGCAATGCAGTCGGTGGGAACTTGGCCTGTAAGGAGCTAAGGTGGGTCACTGGCCTCTACTTGAATCAGGTGACCAAGGTAGTCCAGCTGAACCTACAGTAAAAATCGATAGGTGACCTTGCAAGAGTCTCAAGCAATCTGGGAGCCTTATTACTAGCCCATAACTTCATTTGTGCCTTCCAAACTGCAAAATAATATTAAGGGTGAACTGCTCCACAGATCTACTGTACATACCTCAGGGAGCATGACTTTCTATTCAAATAAACAAACCCCACACATTTACTCAAGTGTTCCGTGGCTAGAAACTGTTTTATTGTCAAAACCACAAGGAAAATCAGTGCAAAAAATGTTCTTGCAACTCTGCTTTTGAGAACAGAAGGGCTGGATTCCTCTTCTTCCCAGCAGGTGTGTGTAGGTGCACATACAAACTCCCAATTAGGCCCAGAGAAGCCTGACTTTCAGCCATGAATGTGTGGTTTGAGTGTGCAAACAGTTAAATACTACCCTACAGTCAGGTTCTGACCAGCCAAAATCAGACCTTAACAATAGCAAAATACTAACCGGACTTCTGTAGGAACAGCACTCTGCTCAGGATGCACAGAAGCTGGGAAACATAGCTGTGATTCCCAAAACAAATGTGTGCATGGCCTATTGTGTCTATTCTATGTAAATCCTGATACGCTTGATCTCAGCCCACAAGAGGCCGAGAAGCGATAAGTGCAGCATGTGCACAAGGGGTTAGTTGCTTGCTTTGGGGAATGCCGTTGAGAGCCCAGTCCTGCAAGCTCTCCACACCCAAAGCTCGCACTTGAGTGCCTGCAGTGTTGTGGAATGCAGAACGAGGCCTGCGCTCCCCAGCCCCCTGGGACTTGACTGCTTCAGCGGCAGAGCAGAAAGCCAGGCTCGCAGCAAGTCAGTAGTGAAACAGTTATGTGCTGGCTTCCTGCTTTGGACTCGGTAACCTTTGGAAAGTCCCTGAAATGACGTTCTCAACCTAACAATTAAAAAGGGTTTAATTATAGAGAGAGGCGAGGAGCCCTGGGAACATGCACCATCCTCGGAATCAGTAAACAACTGCAGAAAATAACACGCTCAAGCTGCTCGCTCTCTCCTGGTTGCTTCTTCCTTCTGCCAACGAGCAGGGAAAAAACTGAATCTAGAGAGACGGAAATTCGAGGAACCGGTTTTCTATCCTTAAGTAAATAATAATAATTAAAAAAAAAAAGAAAGAAACCTGGAATGGACAGAGTCTGTAGGCGTTGCGCTCGTTTGGTTATTTTGGCTGTTCTTGAAGATGGAAGGAGGGGGAAAGAGATCAGCAGCCAGGGAGACGAGCTGAAAGCCCAGTTCATGAGGCTGAAGCAAACAGAAGAGGAAGTGGGAACAGGGATCATTTGTTTGAAGCGTTAAATGTGATCTCTCCTAGCTGGCTTTCCGTTCTGGACTCCGGGTTTCAGTTCTCTTCAGGAGTCTGGACTAAGGGGGAAGGGAGAAGGATTTTCAATGCTATAGTGAGAGTCATTTCAAGGAGGGGCCTATTGGCTCAGCCTGGATGAGTTAATGACAAGGGACCAAATTCCAGTGACCTTCCTTCGCCGAAACTCCCACTGACTTTAGTGAGAGCTTAGCCCGAGTAAGGGCTGCTGGTTTTGGCCCAGCAAATTTCACACTGAAGCGGTCTCATACCAAAAGCCTTGAAACGTTGACTGTTGTTAAAAAGAAACGGTCTCCTCGGCCTCTACGTATCAGCATGCATCAGGTTTTGTGTGCTAAAATCTGGAACGGATTATTTGCTAAGAAACTTTACTTTCTTTCTTTTTAGTTCTGATTTCAATAGCCTCCAATGGTCCCTGTGGGGAACTGGAGGGGGGGGGAGAGTAGAGACAGCCACTATCAACTGCTGCTTTAAAGGCCTAAAAAACATATTTTAGTGATTTAAGTTAATGTGGATGTGAGTTATTTCCTTTAGCCCAGCCTGCCAGGTTTCAATAAAAATTGGAAAGAAGTAGTAACTAAGTGTAAGGGGGGGTGGAAATGTGAATCAGCACGAAGACAGTCAGGTTGCAAAAATGCAAAGGCAGCAGCACTGTGAAAAAATGGGCTCAATCAGTTGAAATCAAAGGAGACACATCCAAGGCGGGGCGGGGGAGCCGGGCCGGGGAGCGGGCAGCCCGGGGGTTGTGAAACGCCGCGGGGCACTGAAACCTCCCGCCCGCCACCGGCTTGCGGGGGGATGCGGGGGTCTGAACTGCAAGACAACATAACATGGCTTCGCAAACGCGTCGGGGCCGGGAAGTCAGATGGTTTCGTGATGGTTTTGCCTTTCCGAAGAAACGTGGCCATAATTAGGTGACCTAATTATCCTGCAATGGAAAAATGCACTTGGCTGTTTCATAACAGATGGAGTCGCCGAGAGTGTTGTGGAATAAACATCTGAGAGGCTGGAGTGGGCAACTCTCGCTGTGAGGAGGAGGAGGAGGTGACGGAGGACGAGTGGAAACAGGCAGGACAGAAACCAAGAGGCTCGCATTGCCACCTCAGTCTGGGCTGCCACCCGGGACCTGCACAGGGCACCTTTTCTTTTTGTCGTTTTTTTGCAAACGTGTTACTTTCCTGATGCCAGCACCCGATAAATACGTGTTGATCTTTGTTTCACTCGGGCATCCACGTGCCCCTCCCTCCTCCCGCCAAAACCCCCCTCCCCACGACCCGCAGCAACTGGGAAATCAAAGCTGACGGGATTGCAAAACCATCTGTTGCCTCCTCCCCGCGCGGACAGAGGGGAGGGCACAGGCAGCCGGCACCCGCAGGACACAGCCCGGCTCGCGAAGTCGGAGCGAGAGCAGAGGGCCTTGCTTTCTGCTCCCTCGCTTGTCACCTGATCGCCTTAACAACAACAAAAAGGAAATAAAAAAAAAGGCTAGAGTGGTGTTCAGTCGCTTGCAAAGCTGAGCTGCTCTCTGCCTTGCTGGAGGAGCAGAGCTGCTTGAGGGGTGGGACCCAACCAAAACAAACATACAGCTAGTGTCCAGCGGGGAGACTCATTCAAAAAAAAAAAAAAAAGACCTAAAAAACCAACGTTACTACCGATCCTGTAAACTCAATCTCACACAAAGCAAAAGAATCATAATTCAGAACAACAACAAAAAAACCCACAGGCCTTGCAATGTACTTGCACCCGGCTGGGAAGAAAGGAGCGTCACTGCAAGAGCCCGGGTCAAGCTCGCTCTGGCCTCGCTGGCTGTGCGGAGGGCCGGAGCTACGCCTCTGCCGCGCCGTGCGCGCCTCCCCCTGCGGAGGTGACCTCCCTGCCCGGCTTCCCTGGGACGCAGCAAGGGGCGTGGGGGAGGGAGGGCAGGGATCTGGGCGCCTGCTGCACGGACATCAGAGGACTTGTGCGAAAAAGTTGCGGCCAAGCAAGCCAGCTCAGCCCATGATGTCACGAGCTGCATTCAAAGACTGACAAAAGGGAGAAAAGTCCTGCCCCCCTCTGCCCAATGCGGGGTAAATGGAGTGTGCAGACCCCCCCTCCCTCCCTCCCACCCCGTGCGCCGCGGGTGAACTCCTTAACAAACTTTCCTGCATTAAAAGCCCGCAGACGGGGATCTGAGGGTGGGTTTTGTTTTTTCTTACAAGATGCTTTATTTTAATTTTTTTTTCCTGCTTTTCTTTGCTTTCTTTCCCTCCCCTCCTTCCTTCTAAAAGTTTTTTCTGGCTGCAACCACATGGGTGATTCAGCCCTGGTGTCAATCACCGCCCTTTTCTTCCCTTCCTCCTCCTCTAAGTGAATTTGGAGCTCCACCTCCATCCACCCAGTGCAAGCTGAAACTTTATAAATTCAGCTTAAGCCAAAGCAGCCCCTGGAAAGAGGGCGAGGGAGAGAGACAGAGAGAAAGAAAAGGAGGGTCGTTGGAGCAAAGGGGGGGAAGGCATCCAACCCAGGGAAACTGGAGGCTGTGCCTTACTTACAACACTGTGATTCCACTTCTTTTTATATTATCCTTCCACCCGCTTTCCCCCCTTCCATACCCGAAGATGTCCACAGCTCTGGTGTCTCCAACCATCTTCGAGCTGAGTGAAGTTTTATGCAAGGTAAGCGGAGTTGTTCTCTTGGGGATCAACTTTGTGTCCAGGACTCTGGGGTGTGTGCGAGAGAGAAAAGGGGGCAAAGCCTGGTGGTTCCCCCTCTCCAGCCCCCCACGTCTCTTCCACTGGAGTCTTAGGTGCTTTTCAAGCCAAGTAGAGCTGTGTATTGGTGTGGCCCAAGTGTGGGTGAGCACTTGGACTCCCTTGGAGTGCTCGTGTTGTGTTGTAAGTCCTGGAGACTGCCCTGCACGGTAATCTGACTTGCTGTCTTTCTTCCCCCGCCTTTCCTTGTCCTAACTTTGGGCCGCTTTTATCTCCCTCCTCGCCATTGAGCTGTTTGGGGTTTTTTCTTAAATCCTCTCCTTGCTCTTAATTCAGACCTGGTCTCTCCAGGGAAACTTTTCCAAAGTTCTTGGCCAGGCTAGATCCAAACTCCAGGTGGTTTTCTGCTGCCTTTGCTGCACTTCGCCCTCATCTTGCAGTTTTTCCTGCAAGTCAGTCAGTTGCAGGGAGAACTTCCTTAACCGTTCAGACTTCTGGTTGTTTCTTCTTGCACTGTTTGAGCTCTTTCTTTTTTCTTTCCCCTCTGCCAGGCTTCCCAGAGTCAATTTCCCTGCTGTGTTAACAGCCTCTACATTTTGCAGAGAAGAGTTACTAATTTCTGCAACCAGGGGAGTGGGAGAAGGAAGAGGGTGGAATAAATGGAGGAACCAAGTAGCCAAACTTGGTTTGAGAAGTTTCTCTTCGCCACTGATCCCATGCAGTGGAGTAGGGGTAGCTGTAAAAGAACTGAAATGGTGACTCTGAGTGCTGAGATCCCCCTCTCTTCCCATGGAAGCTGCTGGTGTGTTCAGCTGGGGAATCTGAGCTGGAGGGGAGTCGCTACAAAGAGTTCTTAAAAGTTGGAAAGTTTCTTCCCCCCCCCCCCCGGTTCTGCTCAGCCCCTTGCATTGTCTGAGCTGCTCCTGTCTGCTGCAGCACGCCTGATCTTGCCCCACTGTACTTCTTGCAGCCCCATACAGTGGTTAAGGGAGGGTTTGTAGCCAGGGCTTGCTTTTGGTACTGCCTGCAGACCAGTATCTGCCTCCCTCCTCCTGCACTTTTAGCTGCTTCAGTGCTTTCAGGGCATTTTACTTTCCTGGTCAATCTCACCCAGCTCAAGTCTGCTTGGCTTCTCCCTGCCCTTCCCTTGTTTAGTTGCTTATTGGTGGTTTTTCATTTTGCAAAGATACTTCCCTTCCCCCCCTCCCTCCAATCTCAAAACTGAGTTGATTTGAGAGCAAACTGGGCTGCCCAAGTGCCAACAGGAGGACAAGCCCTTTCCCAGCCTTGTTGCTTTGAAACTCTGAACTGTGCATTAGGTTTGCAGTGTCACTGCCAGGGTAAAGTTTCCAGTGGAGCTGGCTTTGTCTCCAGCAGGGTGCTTCTCTTAAAACCAGAGCCAGCAACAGAAACACTTTCACCCTTCAGGGAGTTCTTAGCAAGGCTCTGCCTTTTGCTTTAAAAACCTGTTGAACCTGGCTTCTACTTCTCTCTGTTCTCTTTTCAAAAGAGCTGGGACTGTTGCAAACTTGCTTATGGTTCTTCCCTCCAACGAGATTTTTAATGTTAAAAAATACATAAATAACCCGCCCCCACAGATGGAAGTAACTGCTTCCTGATAATCCCTTCCAGACTTTCTTTGCAGCCAAAAGGCTAATTGCAAAGGAATCCTCTTGTGGTTAGGGGCGAAGGCTGGCCTGGATCACATGAAATGCAATTGCTACACTGGAGGGAGGACAAGAGAAATGGAATTAATTTAGAGTGGTAATTGGCATTTCTCTCTCTCAAAGTCTTATTGCCCCTCTGCACACTCATACACTTTTCCCAAGGTTGGACTGTCCCGAAACAAATCTTTCTTTTTTCCTATAAAGCCTTAGGTTCTCAGAAGTCTCTTCTGCAATCTTTGGAATTGGAGGGAGGGTCTGTGGAGGGAGTGGGATAACTGAAGTGGAGGAGCCATTGGAAGATCTGGTTCTTGGATGAGTTAGAGGACCTGAAGTAGTGGCTCCCCTACAGTGGGTCTAAAGGTGGGTGGTTGTCTGGGACAGGGGAGAGAAGAGAGTGGCAGGGGTTTAGCTCTTGCATGTGGTAGTTGGGGTGACCAATCCATTGCCTAGGGCATGGGAGGTTTTATGTACGTCAGGGTCAGGGTCACCCTGTGGCTAGGTGGGACAGCTTGGTTGTTGCCTGGGGCGCAGGGTCATATCTAACAGGATGGCTTAATCTTGGGAGGTAGGGCCATTGGAGGCCAGGTTGTTTTAAAGTTGCATGAGCTAATGAAGGTGGAATCTGAGTCTGTGGGGACTCAAGGGAGAAATTAGTTGCATTGTGAGGAGGGTGCTGGAAGAAACTAGTCAATTGACCACTTCTTGCTCTCTTTCCATAGGGCAACAAGATGTTGAATTACAGTCCCTCCAGTGTCGGAGGCTGTCTGCTGGACAGGAAAGCGGTGGGCACCCCAGCTGGCGGGGGTTTCTCCAGGAGGCACTCTGTCACCTTGCCCAACTCCAAGTTTCATCAAAACCAGCTCCTAAGCAGCCTCAAGGGGGAGCCAGCCCCTGTGCTGGGTCCCAGGGAGAGCCGCTTTCGGGACCGCTCCTTCTCTGAAGGTGGGGAACGTCTACTGCCGCAGAAGCAGCCTGGGGGACAAGTCAATTCAAGCCGCTACAAGACTGAGCTGTGCCGCCCCTTTGAGGAGAACGGTGCTTGCAAATACGGTGACAAGTGCCAGTTCGCCCATGGCATCCACGAGCTGCGAAGCCTCACTCGCCACCCCAAGTACAAGACGGAGCTGTGCCGCACTTTCCACACCATCGGCTTCTGCCCTTACGGGCCTCGCTGTCACTTCATCCACAATGCCGAGGAGCGCCGTGCCGTGGCTGGGGCCAGGGACCCCGCTGTCGCCGACAGACCTCGCCTCCAGCACAGCTTCAGTTTTGCCGGCTTCCCCAGCTCCGCTGCCAATGGGCTGCTGGACAGCCCCACCTCAATCACCCCGCCACCTATCCTGAGTGCTGATGACCTTCTGGGCTCGCCCACCTTGCCTGACTGCGCCAGCAACCCTTTCACCTTCTCCAGCCAAGAGCTGGCCAGTCTCTTTGCCCCCAGCATGGGGGTGCAGGTGCCCAGCGGGGGGTCACCCACTGCTTTCCTCTTCAGGCCCATGTCTGAGTCCCCCAACATGTTTGACTCGCCACCCAGTCCTCAGGACTCTCTCTCTGACCAGGAAGGCTATCTGAGCAGCTCTAGCAGCAGCCACAGCGGCTCAGATTCGCCCATCCTGGACACCTCAAGACGTCTTCCCATCTTCAGCAGACTCTCCATCTCTGATGACTAATTTGGGGTTGCCTCTTGTCTCCCTCTCACCTGTCTATTACAATGTTAAGCTGAACCCCCTCCCCCTACCCCGAGCTCCCCTGGTTGCAGGGTTAGACGTTAACATCAAGGCAGTCCACTTGCCGCTAGCTGACTCACTGGCTTAAGCCTTAAGTGCCAAATTACATTAAAAAGCAATAACCGTTTACAAAATTAGTGCCTTTAACATTTTCACTGTGACTATTACCTCTCCAGCTGCAGAGGGCACCCGCAGCCTCCTCTAAAGCTCTGTGCACTTCCAGATGTGCAGGGAAAATCCGGAACCAGCAGCTCCCTCCACTGGCCACAATACTGCATCTTCCCCTTTCAGTCCCTTTGCCCCTCCCTTTTCTATTGGCCAGTTGTTGCTAGACTTAAGGCATGTGGACAGCTGTTAACATCCAGCCCTTGTGCCCTATAAAGACTAATCTTGCCTGGATCTGCTCAGGTCTGCAGGAAGAAAAGCTGAGAATGGACAAAGATTGTAACATGAGTGGGACTTTGACTGGGGGGAAGAAAACAAACAGATGGACTATGAAAGACTTGATTTTGGTGCTAAAAGTTCCCCATGTATTCATGTGACATCTTTAAAAAAAGAAATAAAACCAGAGGGGAGGGGGGCTAATGGAATTCATTCCACACACAAGTTCTGTGTAAACCAAGTTCCAGTAGGCATAGCTTTAATGGTTTTGCTCTAGAGTACTTTAGACCTATCTTAGAGCACTCACGCCAAGCTTTTTATTATTTTTTTTCTGGGTTTTAATTTTGTATAACTTTTCAGAAATTGGAGAGCAAATTTTGCTTGTCACTGCACAACAATATAAAAAGCTTATTTAACTTATCAAAACGTATTTATTGCCGAAACCTATGCTTTTTTGTTAATTTTGTTCATATTTATCGGGATGATGAATCCATAGAATATATTCTTTTATGTTTAAATTATGATCTTCCATATTAATCTTAAGATTGTGAAGTGTCTTTTTTCCTTTTTTCCCCCCCCCCACAGTTTAATATATTATACTACAATGACATTTTTTGTAACTTTACACTTTTTTGGTTATTTTATTTTAAAAAATGAAAAATTAATTTAAAAAAATGCGAAAACTGTGTTTGGATTATTTATTTTAGAAATTCCCCTTTTTGTGTTGGACTGCAAATTGAGTTAATGTGTTTCTTTGCCTTTCCTCTTTCTCCTCTTCCCCTGGGTGTTGTACACACTTGGGCTCTAGAATGTACATGCATAAGCTCTGCTGTGAGACAGTATGGAAGAAAGACATTTTACTTCCTTTTTTTTTTTTTTTTTTTTGTATAGCTTCTTTAAAGGAAAAAAAAAAGCCTTTGGCTTGAAGTGCCTATCTGAAGACATTCCAAATACAGTTTGTCTCTGAGTTTCTGTATTCCAAGTTCGGAGTTTTCCTTGTTGAGGTGAACGGGACTGGCACAAAGAAAATAATGAATGTAATTTTTTCCCCCTGTTACTGTTCACTACATTGCCTTTTTTTTTTTCCTTTGTGTGAGTTTATTTAAAAGAATCTCTTTTGTAACGACTGTTTGCAGTTTAAATCAATAAACCCCAAGTCTTTTTCAAGAAACTGACAATGAAGCTGGTTTTACTTGCAAACACAAAGTGCTGTTTCTTAACTGCTCATTTAAAATGCAGAGTACTTTCCTCCCCCAGTCTCCACAATCTGCAGAGAGGCCTTCAGGTATGCCACTTCCTTTTTCTTCCTTTTCTTTTTTTGAGGTGAGACACTGGCTTAGCCAAGCATGCAGGTTAAGAAAAAGCACAAGGTGGCTTTTTTCTTCAAGCTTTCATCCTCTTCATCTTTCATGGGAGATTTTCTCCCCTCTTGAGTGGAAGGTTGTCAGTTCCCACAGACCTTCTTCCTCTCTTTATGTGTAGCTTGAGCTGTTGGATCTCTTTAGCTTTTACTGTAAGAGGTAAATCTTGCTCTAAGACAGTAGAACTGTGCTTTGAGACTCTGGCAAACCAAAATCTATTGTAATTCATTTCAGGGCTTACTTCTTGCTAATACTGTTACAGCTTGGCTCCTAGAGGGAACGTTCTCTATTTTTACAAAGGAAAAGAGCAGCCAGCCCCCACAGCAGATCGTTTAAGTATAAAAGCCATCATATAGCAGAGCCAAACGTTTAGCAACTCCTTCAATGCAAAATTTAATTGGTGTTCTTGGTGATTTACTGAAAGCATCTTTCAGTTCTTGGACACTTTCTCCATGGTGTTAACTTCCTTGAGACTGCCCTTAGGGGAAGACTAGCTCTTTTTTTTTTCTGTCTGCAAAATGAGCATCTTTCCAACCTGTAGGTAGAATGCTTACGGAATCAGCCATTCATTCTTCTTCTTGCCCTGCGTCTAGGTTTGGCCATAAAAAAAAAAAAAAACAGGAATCTGGGAGTTTAAGAAAAGCATCTTTATAGAACAAAACTGGGATACCCCAGGATCTTTGCTAAGCTGCTTTGGTATTAGTGGTCTTTTGCCCCTAGGATGACAATTAGTATAGTCTGGAAGGTAGAATTGGAGTGGAGTTGCTAAAGATGAGTCGTTATTTAGGTCACCCAAAAGCCATATGAGATTTATCCAGGAGTTTATATAACAAAAGCACCACATTCTCCTGAGGGAAGAACACCAGGGGTGCAGACCTTATTTTGTTAATGCTTGACAAATGTCCTTCAAATATTTTCTGCAGACTGCAGCAATCTTCTGCTTGCCCTTGGACATTGGCATCATCCCTTACTTGGAAAAGGCTGCTCAAGTCTAAAAGAATTGTATCCTACTAGGAAGTCCTTGGCAGTTGTACTGCTTAACTCTTGTTCCCAAATGTTTAATGGCAGTTCTTTTCTTTTCTTTTTTTTGGGGGGAAGGGGGTGAGAGAGAAACTTGTACAGATCCACTTGGAGATGCAAAGGCTCTTCTGCAATATTCCAGCATGTGAACGTGGAGACTGAAACTGCTGCCTTACAAATATGCTTTGCCTTGTTAATGATTGATGGATACAGCTGTGCTACTTATGTGTTGCTCTGTGAGAAGCCTCTAAAAAGCTATGGTGATAGCACACCTTTGCAAGCATATTACATGGTTCCCTCTGTTGTGCAGTGCTCTAATTTAGTGCCAGCTCTTGGAGATGGTTTGTTCTTTCCTCATGAATGTGCCCTTGGTAGTGGGTGTTTTTCAATGGTTAAAAACAACTTTAAGGCTCTCATGAGTCAGGGGACGCTAATAACCTCTGAACAGGCCATCTATTTTGTATACCTTTTTAAATGATGGGGAGACTTCAGCAACCTGGGAATTTCTTGGCCTCTCTGATTAGATAAATATAGCTAGATACAAAGCTTGGCTGTGGCATAGAAGATGTTTTGAAGGTGCTGAATGGGTCCCCTTGCCAATGGTGAAGAGCAGCTGTCTCTAATTCTAGGGTTATCAGCTGCCTTCACCTTGACCATGAGGTGGTAGTGTACTCTGTTTTTAGAAACAATACACAGTCACTTCTGAGTTTCTTCACTCCTCTTCTGCAGAAGAGCTTGAGGCAAGATCGGTGCAACTTTTCTGACCTAATGGTTCTTGTGCAATATTCGGTTCTATTTCTCCTCCCCTTCAGCAAGAATGCGAGGCTAAGGTAGTTAGTGAGGATGTATGAGCCATGGTGTCTTCAGTATGTTGAGAACTGGTCAATAA
Organism: Crocodylus porosus; assembly: GCF_001723895.1. Lineage (NCBI taxonomy): Eukaryota > Metazoa > Chordata > Crocodylia > Crocodylidae > Crocodylus > Crocodylus porosus. The sequence goes on along the minus strand of NW_017728947.1, from coordinate 47,408,224 downwards.
TTCAGTTGCTTCTGATTTTGTCTTGTCCTAACAGACTGAAGCAGGTATGAAGGCTTGCTACCTCATGCCAGACAAGCTGGAGATAATGCCTCCATGTCCAAGGGAGATGAACAAAATATATGGTTGAGGAGGAGATTAGCAGTTCATTTGTAAGGGTTACAACAAAGGGGCTTATCTTGATTCTGCAATTGCTACTGAATGTTCAGGTGCCTGCAGTTACAAAGATGGCTATTAACCATCTTTCAGCCTCACTTGTTTCCTATTCTTTTCACATTAAGGTGACATGACTTACAATGGTTTTCATCTTCAAAAACTTCCAGCCACTTTAAAGCCATCCAGAACTTGTAGCTAGTGCAAAATGAAGCAGCCTCTTTACTGATTGCATTTCCCACATGAAGCACATCTTACCCCTGTCTGATTGCCTCAAGAGGGCTTGCTAAAGAATAGGTGCTGGTTTTTAATTTGATGATTTGCCTTCCTCTGAAACTGCAGCCGTTGCAGCTCTCTGAAGAGCTCCAGCTCATAGTTCCTTGATGCAAACAAGATGGGGGGCTGTTGGCAAGGCATTTGCACTGAGGAGTTACTGGCTCAGAGTGCTTTCCTTCCTCTTATCCCACCCACAGGGGCTTGACAGATTACAGTTGGTGTCTGCTGGGAAGTGATGCATGACTCACCTGCTTCCCAAACCTTTCTGAAGGTGGTGGGTGGAGTAAGAGCAGAGCGAGGTAGGAATGTTTATAAGGGTGGGAGATAGGCAATGAGGCAGCAAAGCAACATTAAAAGTAGTATCCAACAAATATTTGAGTTTTTTTGCTTTCAGCTATTATTTCCCTTTTCAGTGTAGTTAAAGGATTGTTGGAAGCAGCAAAAATGTTTCCAGATGAGACTTGAAAACCGTGGCACAGAATCAGGAAGCCTGTTAGAAGTTCTTCTGGGCAGGATCGATGCGAGTTGAATTCCTACCATAATGGATCCCTAGTCTACGAAAGTGGCATTGAGCTTGCTACCATAGTATAGACAGTGCCAGGAGCTACCTGGGGGTAAGTAAACAGAGGGGGCTGTCTTGAAAGCTGAGCAAGCATATGTAAAAGAACTCATAGGAGGTCACTGTAGATAAAGAGGGAGAATAACGGTAGAGTAGGTCCATGCAAAGCTTTTTAAAAAAGGGCAGGAGCAAGCTAATACCTCCTTGTGTTCACAAAATGCTGAACTAATGGTGGGGCCTACAAGCAATACTAAACCGGATCTCCAAAAGTGACTCAGGACTCAGAGCATCGCTGTGAGGAAGGTTTGGAGTGGGAAAAATGCCTGGAGCATTTGGCACACGTTTGAGTCTGGACAGTAGGACTTTAGGGAAGATCTAGAAAGAAGCTATTATAGTCTGGGAAAAAGGTGAGGCTTCCGGTAGATGTAAAGGGATATTGCTGCAGAGGTGGGAGAGGTAGATGAACAGAGATATAATTGAGAGCAAAGTTTGATCTTGAGATTAGAAATAGACATTTCCCATGCCTCAGAGAACTGTGTTTGTCTTTGGGAGCTAAAGGAGCACAGGCAGAAGCCATGGGTTGACAAGAGCCAAGGCTACACGGCAGCCCCTGAAACCATAGCACTAGCCTTGGAACTTTTTGGCCACTTTCATCCAGAACATCAGAAGATGGTACTGCCTGGTAAGGTATCCTTTGTTCTCAGAGCCTCTGGCCCAGTAAGCTGGCCTGTGCTTCACAAAGCCCATACCTATTCCTTAGAAAACTTCCAATGAGAGAAAACACCCTTAATCAATACCTGCTGTGCTGTGACTTATCCCTTCAGGCAGCACTACAACTTGATTTATAACCTCCCCCTCTGAACTGAGGGGTTATAGTGGAAACAGACACAACGTTAAACATAGCCGAGGGCATCGAGGAACACAGTTCTGCAATAAACCAAGGAGGAAATGGGACTATGGGTCGGTTGCTGCCAGGCATGATGTGGTTTCTTGTGTTTCCTCGTGGGCAGAACAGAACTTCTATTTGGCTGGGGCAGCTCTCGGGGCTGGGTTGTGCTTATTATACTGCAAATGTTTTGAATTCCACATTTTAATTTTCACAAGGTGGGCTTTTTTTTCATTTTGATGGTTTTACTACTAGTCCCATAGCCACTCTGACTTGGTTTCAGTCAAAACTGTGCTGCTTTATTGAGATGCAAAAGATGAGCCTGGAGCTCTTATTGTCTATGCTCCAGTCTCAGATTAATCTCTTTTTATGGGTTCATTTTATGCCTCCCACTCCACCCAGCCACCACTACCACTTAGAACAATTTCACTTCCATGCATTGACTATTTAGTATTCTCCAAGCTTTACGATTGTCTGTGGCAGTTGTAACTGCCAGCTAGACACTATCACAAAACTCAGGGCATTGTATAGGAGGAGGTATTCCCTCCCCAGTTTTAAACCTGATATAGATCTGCTATGAAAAGAACAACTGAAACTAGTGGAAACAGATTATTTCTATATTCTAGACATTCCTGCAGAAAACAGAGGCATAAATACTCTGAGGCTGGAATGCCCATTGGTATGGAGCTGTAAACTTTTCTCATGCTGAAGTTGTATCTCTGGCATAGAGGGAAAAAGAGGGAACTCAAGTGGACAACAATTTGAAAACAGATGACCCTGAAATAGGTAGGCACATTATGTTCTGATTGGGTAGTAAGCGTACTTGGTACTTCTTACATAATTGTTTCATATATGGGTCTGGAAATACTTTACAAAGGTTTGAGTAGATCTTAAGGGCCAAGTACAGGCAGTCAAAAAGCCTGAGGCTGAATCAATTTAATCTTTGCAGGTTGATCTAAACTGCAGAGATTGAACTGATAAACAAATGAACAGGCATTCACTTTTGATTCTGGAAATGCAGCCACATGCCTAAAGTGGCCCAGGCCAGAAACCAGGGGGTGCTAGAGCACACCTCCCTGCTCAGCTGGAATAGACAACTTGGGCCAAGGCTACCCAACCCACCCTGTGTGGGGGTGTTTGTGGGGAAGGTGCACAACCTGCTGGGGGACTGTGAGTTAACCTGAATCTGGAGGGGGTCTGGGAGAGAAGTTCAACTGCTTTAACTTAAATCAGTTAAGTCTGATACTACATCCATCCAGGTTTATCTTAAGCTGGTTTCAGCCATTTTGAAAGCAGTCTATGTGCACTGAATGTTTGTTATGTTACAGATTCTGCTCACTAATACTGATTTATGTGTAATTTTGGTCCCTAGCCAAGAGGTAGGCAAATAGAAATGGATCTATTTCACGGATGAGGAAACTGAGAGCAGATAAATGAAGTGACTTATTCTAAATGGCACAGTGAGTCAGAGGAAGGCCTTGAAATAGAATTTAGGCTGTTTCTCTCCTGTCCCAAATGAGACCACAGCAAATATTTCCTATGAATGCTATGAATGAACAGATGCCAATGTTGATTCACAGGACAAAGATGTAGCACTCAAGCCAGAGAAATGCTAGGCATTACTTATGGCTTAGGGCTGCAACCTATAGCCTGCAGGCCAGATCTGGCTTGTAAAGTGATTTCATCCAGCCTCCAAGGCTGGGATGGCAGTAGCAATTTGGTGGCAGGGGGACTGGTGGTCTGGGGAGTAATGGCCAGGTTGGAAACAGTACCCCACCTTCAGAATGAACTATGCAAATTTGACCCACCACTCCTAATAGGCTGCTGACCCCCTCACTTAGGGTAATAACAGCAGACCCTAGGGGAGAGGCTAGAGTGTGCAAAACAAAAGCACATAAAATCATTTGTTAACATTTTCTTGTTATGTTTTAAGAGATTTCTTTAGTTAGCCTGTTTGGCAGACATCAACATTTTTTCCCTGTTAATGGTTGAACAGAGAGAATATACTGCAACCACAATATATTTATTCAGTCAAGTATATTTGTGAAAGACCATGTTTGCAGGTAAAGTAATGATGGCAAGTAATTATATAATAATGGTTTAATGATGTCATCTCTCTGAAAAGGGACTGTAAAAAACCAGCAGGTTTCATGATCATTTTCTCTTGACTACAGTACAAATCTAATAGGATCACTTTACAAATTAAGCCATTTTTTTTCCAGCTAGCTCTCAAATTCAGCCTGTATTTAGTGATGTTAGCTCTCCCTTCTCCACCTCTACTGGCACGACTGAGCTAACAGTAAAATCTTCCTTGTCTTTAAATTCAGCTATGCACGGAGAACAGATCTGCTGAACAAGGTATTTGCCATTTTTAGTTGCTAGTCCTACCATAACAACGCTTTAAAGTGGGTGGAAACAGAACAGGAAAGAACCCAAGCAATTTGTAATAAGTTGAAAGCAGGCAGTTGTAGGAGTGAGCCTTGTGATGGGAAAGGGAGGCAGGAGGTCTGTAGGGTTATCATCGTATCATTTGGATTGGCAGGGACTTCCAGTGAGTCACCTAGAAACATCCCTCTGAACTATGACAGGATTGATTTGGCTATCCCTAAATCACCTCAAATACAGATAGCTGGCGAGTGTTAACCTTGAATGTCTGCACTGCTGACAATGCCATAGCATTCCCTTGGCAGTGCATTGCATTGCCCAAGCTCTTCTAATGTTTATATATTTATCCTAATATTTAACCTGAATTGCCTTGCTGCAGCTTAAACTTATTAACTTCTTGCCCTGTCGTTTTTTGGCTTACAAGGATGGAACCCTGCCCTCCTGGTAAAGTCCCTTCGTAACAATGAGGGACCTGTATCCTCTCTCTCTTGCACTCTCTCTCTCATCTTTTCTCCAGCCCAAATATTCTCAGAGCTGAAGGTAGGGCCTGGTGGCACCTCTTGGCCTTGTTACATGGTGCTTTTAGGCAGCTCCTGGAGCTCTTAAGGCTTGGATTGTCCACACATTAACACTTTAAAGTGGAGATAAGCACTTGTTATGCCTCTCCAGGGCAGGATTATCTCTGATCCCCACTACCCAGCTCCTGTTCCATTAAGGTATGGGCACTCCCCACAGATGTGCCACACAAGTTGAAGTCCTCCTGTATCCCAGGATCTCTCACACCCCTGCCTGTAGAGCAGGGATAGAAGCCTGTCCTGGCTCACCAGCCCTCTAGTGGGAAACACAGCTACAGATCCCAGTCCTATCCCTGCTCCCCAGGCCTCTAGTGGCAAATCACAGCCCTGCAAGTCAGGGACTGTCAGAGAAGTTTCTAGACTAAGGGTGTGACTGCCCCAAACTCCAAGCTAGTACTAACACCAATCAGCATTTGTATAATAAAGCCTTAAAAACTAACTTACTTATTCAGGAAAGGCATTTGCTTTTGCAGGCTTCTTTAACATCCTTTGCCCTCTTATTTTCTATTCCTTCAGTTTTTTTCCCAATTTGCTTACATTTTAAAATACAGTGCCCCTAAACTAACCTCATTTCTTCATTTAGTGCCTGATTCTCCTCCCTTTGACTACAGGGGAGGCTGGCAGGTTGCTTTGTGCTCTGCTGTAAAAACCAGTAGAGGCACTATCCTGGATACAGCATCGACCTTTCGTCAGAGCCTCTCATTGCTGCCTTATCTTCGGTTTGTTATTCCCTGGAGCGCTGACCCTTTTCTGTAGTGTGACTGCTTAGCCAGCTCTCCCCCATACTATGTTGCTTAAGATTTGTTATTACTGAATTTCATTTTTCTTTTCAGTCTATCAAGATCCTGCTTCCTGGAATAGTTCACAAGCTGCATCTTTTGGCGCATCACAGAAGGTTGCCAACACCTGGAGCTCCAAATGGAGGTTGCAGGCTTAAATGCCATAATACCACTGGTCAGTTGTAGTTGGAGGCTAAAAAAAATTATTCTTATCTCCAAAGAATATACACACTGAAAGCTGGGAGTTGGTTTGGCTCCCCTTATCATTATTCCAGCTTGCATAAATTATAGCTGTTAAAAATGGTCGTAAAATTATTCAGCCTTTTAAAAAAACACCCCAAAACAGGCATAGAATTTGACCTTGTGACCTCTCCTATCAGATCAATTCCAAAGAGTGACCACGCACTGTGTGAAGAGGTAATCTTTTATTTATTTGTTCTATGTGTATTACCCTTTAGTTTCAACAAGTCATCTACGTGGTCTCTTAGAATTGATCTGAGAAGGAGAGGGTCATTTTTCACTGTCTCCTTTAGAATTGTGACTATTGCAGTTCTAGTTCTTTGTAGTCTCTCATCTGAGTTAATCTCACCTAGTTTCCTAATAATCTTTATTGATCTTCTGTGGACACTTTAGCTTCTTCTACACCTTCCTGCATGTGAGGCAGCCAACATTAGATATATACAGTCCCAAACATGGTCAACATAATTGTAGTGCAACATTTTTCACCATAGTTAGTATATCGAGGTGTTTCATTTGGGTGAACATTTTTATCTTTTAGCCAGTGTTAATTCTTTTGCATTGATTCAAGATGCATGAATTTTGCTATCCTAGAGCCCATTTCCACCACCTGAAATTCTTCACAGTTACCATTCTGAATCTCCACTCAGGGCCTGATTCTCTTCCTGTTGACTTCAAGCAGGAGTGGCCTTGTGACCTAGCCCATGCTGGAAAGAACAGAATAATTGCCAGGTTGGAAATAGGCACTGTCATTTTACCATCCTAAATAACTTAGAGTTTTTCAGCTCTGCAAAGTGCCTCTAAAGAGAGCACCTTGAGAGACTATGGCAATTGCCTCTCAGTGACTACAGATTTTACCTGCATAGTTTAAAAGTAAAATGGCTCTTCTAATGGTCCACCCTGCAAATTCAGCCTACAGTCTGGAAGTCAGAAGTCACACCTTAGTCAGCAATGCTCTTAATGAAAAAGAGGCCAAAGGAGATGCTAAAGCTCATGGGTAGATCCAGGATTTTGCAAAGGGAAGGATGACAGTAGTGACCCAGGCTGCACTTCCTCATTATCAGCTTTCCTCCACACCCATCCACCTGGCAAACCATGCTGCAGGATCAGCATCTTTCTTGAAGTCCCTAAATCAGAATCTTCCTCCACCCCTGACCTTAGCACTTCTCCCCTTTCCCTCCATGCTCAGCAGCACATACCCTTCTCTCCCATTTCCCCCTCTTCTTCCAGCTACAGCTGCCATCTCTAGTTGATCAGCGGGTGGAAGGAGGTCAAGAGCTGCTCTGCTTTTCCAGCTGGGCTGTGCAGGGTCCAGGCTCAGCAAGGGACAGCAGCAGTCATGGCAGCAGTTGTAGGTGGGTTCCTTCTCCGTGAGCTTGCTCCCAGGGGAACACTTGGGGGTCAGGCAGGAAGGTGGAACCTGCCCACGGCTACCACAGCTCCCTGTGCAGCCTGGCTAGAGTGGGACAAGGGTGCTTGGGAGCTACCCCTTGCCCTGGGCCTGCAGGGGATAATGGAGGCAGCAGTGGGTGGGGGAGAGAGGAGGGGAGGGGGCACTGGGATTTGGGTGGAATCTCACCTGCTTGGTGGACTTAAAAAGGTCTCCAGATACTATTCCCACAGCACAGTCCAAAAGGGGATGTGACAGCACTACTGTACCCCCTCTGAACCCACCTCTGCCTGAGCTAGGCCAGAATAAAAGCGACAGAATTTTGAGTCACTGAAAACAGTGGGTATTACTCCTGAATACATATAAGAAGCAAATGTATTGAATAAAGAGTAACATCATTAGATAGATCGTAGATATATATATAACTTTATATATACAGAGAGACATATTTTTATAAAAAAAAACCATCATTAGACAGTTTTCAGAGCTGAAACATGCTTGAATGAGGTCAGCAAGTTTCACCTAGTGCCATCTTTAGTTGCCATGTATGAAATAGTATTGATCTCTGTTAGTCATCCTTGAGACAGCCCATCTGCTCATTGCTCCAAGGAGTAGTAGTTAGCTATGACTGTTCCCTAGGACTTAATTGCTTTTTAATACATGAAAAACTTTGTCCACTACCCTATGGCTGTTTATTGTCTTTGACAGTCTTTACAAAACCCTATTGAAATCTGATTGAAAATTCAGGTGAGCTGTGGTGTATTTAGTGGGTCACCTTTATCTGCTTTTTCCTTAGCTTTTCTCATGCAGCACATGACTCCATTGTCACATGCAGCACGATTAGCCATTTAAACCACATAGTCTGATAAAACTTTAACCTTGCATCCCACAAGTGGTTAAACTCTGAGCACTACTGGAAAGTGAATGGAGGCATGCACACAGTAAAGGACAGAGGGAAGTGCACTCAGGGGATCTTGGACGAGTACTCTGTGAATTCAGTTCAAGTTCAAGGTGCATTTAGGGCTTGCTGTATAGTAGTTTACTTGACAGGAAGCTGAAGACTTTCTGCTGAAGAGAAAAAGCCTCCCCCTCCCCCTTCCTCCTCATCACAAACTTGTGCAGGAGGCTAAATGGAGCCAGTCCAGCTTAGTCATCTTACTACAGTGACTGCTTATAAGAAGGGGGTTGGTGACGGAGGAAGAATAAACAGTGTCCATTTTCTGAAGCTAATTTAAGTTGCTGTTGTCAACCGCAGAACAGACCCATGGATCTTTTTCAGTGTGCACCAGAGTGTAGCCACGTCTGCTTAGGTTTCACAAACAGCAGACACTGCACTAAAGCTGGGAGAAGAAAGGTTAGGGCTGCCAGGCTCTTTTACGGTTAGGGCTGCCAGGCTCTGGAATGGGCTCCCAAGGGAGGTGGTGCTCTTCCCTACTTTGGGGGTCTTCAAGAGGAGGTTGGGTAGATATCTGGCTAGGTATTACGATACCAGCACTTGTTCCTGCCCAGGGCAGGGGGTCGGACTTGAAGATCTGTTCAGGTCCCTTCTGACCCTAGAAACTATGAAACATTTTCCTGGCCAACTCTGTCAAAACTTCTACTGTGTATGGCCGAAACAAACTGCTAGCAAACAATTATCAGACACTTGCTCGTCGCTGACAATGTCTTTATTTCCCCTGGTTCTCTCCTGTCCTCCGCTGTGCCTAGGATCTGTTCTCAAAAAGGGCAAAAGCTAGTGTCACCACTGATCCTGTCACTCAGTCTCCAGTAACTGTTCCCATTCTGATTACAAGGCAAGGGACATCCTTGTCCATCCACCTAATTGGCCAGTCTCAGTACCGTGGAAGCATAAGCCTCCTCAAGACTGCTCTCCAGTGCAGGCTAATGTATCAGCCGTACATAGCTCTGCTTCTCTCTGCCATTGCTTCCAGAATCACCCTTTTCCATCCTTCATTGCCCCACTTTGGCATCACTCCTTACAAAAGGGTTTTTCTGCAGCTTCACCAGCTTGAACAGTGCTAGCCAGCCTCAGGAGCTGCACAGCTGGCTAGATCCTTTTCTGCTCACCCGTTCTGTAGTTATAGCTGTCAGGGACTGATATTCCTAATGGCATCTCTCAGGGGACCATTGTCAGAACTGTTACAGGATGACAGCAAAATGGTGTTTCACTTCTAGCTGGCCTCTCTTTGCTGTCCTCAGCCTTTTTAATCCCAGTTTTCTGAGGAAAGAGACTAAGCAGTGGGCTACAATTGTGTACAATAACATGATTTCTTCTTAATCTTACATCTGCCTCTTAGCACACTCAGACGTTTGAAAAAACAAACAAACCAAAAATGGCACTTTAAACGCGGGGTGGTCCCACACCGAGCCCAGTGCCTGCCCAGAAAAGAAATCACGCTAGCTGGACCCAGCTCACCCAGCATCTGTATACATCATGTACCTTAGCGGGGCTTTTTTGACACTTTTATCTAACAGCTGATTGAATCAGCTGTTAGATAAAAGCGCCAAAAAGTCCCACTGAAGTCCCCAGTCTATACAGACACTGTGGAGCCAGGTCAAACTAATGCACACTGCCGCTTCTGATTTTGTTTGTTTTTTTAACATCTGTATAATTCAAATGGATTTAAACTTGTGGAAATTGAACCCTTCCTAGCAATTAAGGTCAAGACACACACCTAGTGAGTGTTCAGGTCCTCACTTCATCTAGGATTCAGTGCATGAGTGGATCATTTTGACAGGCACATCTTTGGGTTGCATAGGAAGCCTACTGAGGTATTTTATCAACCTTACATGCCTGCTGACCACTTTGCTCAGCTGTAGAAATGGCAGTGGAGATTATATCAGCTTCTTCATTCTCTTGTGGGCTCCAACAATAAAGATTAATATTACAATTAACTCACATTGACACCTAGCAACCTTCTAGCACTCAACACACACACCTTTCACCCAAGCTTTTCCCAACCAGAGATCTATAGGTCAATCAAACTTTCTAAGATGAATGTGCATGCATTGTGGCTGAATTCAGTTGGAAGTATCTTGGGCACGGCTTGACTTTTTTACTTAGCTGTACAGAATTTCACGCAGGTAGAGCAACAGGTGTTTCAAAATTTAACTAATGGCAGGTGCTGCCGGTCTCCATTTTGTTAGACTGGCATGGCTGAAAGGGGGGCAGTTTGCACCAAGCATGCTTCCACTATCCTTAGTTTTAGATGGTATTTCAGTCCCTGGTTTCATTTGCTCGGTAAAAAAGTTTAAAACAAAAACAAGAAGAAAAAGGAAAGAGAGAAACCAGGAGCAGGAAAAGAATAGAAAAATAAACCAAATATGACTTTGTAGAGGGGCTGGTTCTTGAAACCCTTGTTATGTCTGGCTTTTCAGCTAGTCAGCAATCTTTCACGTGACAAGTAAGTAAAGAAATGGAGCTGCAGTACCTGTAAAACAGAGACAGCCTTGTCAAAGTATTGTGCCAGGAAATACAACGTTTTCTTGGCCACCTCATACATGATAAAAGGTTTAAACCTAGCATAACAGACGGCTTATCAGCCTTACTATCTGATGAGAACAGCACCCTCAAGAGACCAAACTGACATCATCTAAAACCTCACTAGCTTAAGGCAGACTCTGAAGTATCTTCCTAAGATACAGGCCATGTCTGAGTTGAACTGTCTGTACTGAACTTGCAAGCACTTTGCTGGAGGAGCACAAATAACAAGAATCAGCTTGAGTGGCTTTTTTTGTTTAGTATGCCTTTTTTGCCGTTCGGCAAATGAACACAGAGCAAAATAGAAAAGAGCCCTTTACAACTTCAAGAGGAAACACTCTTGGTGGGCTTGTCTGGAGGAGAGGCAAAAAAGTACAGCTTATGCTTTGATACAAAGTTCAGCACCAAAATTCCCCAAGGTCCAGGGGTGTTTGGTTCTGGGACTTGGGTTCATCCTACAGCAATGAGAGAGGCTCATTACGAAGTTCAGACCTGGATCCAGATCCCAGCTTTCTAAGTGCATGCATGGATTTAGTCAGTGTCAGTCTTAACAGCAATAGTTCAAAATCCTTGTGAAGACCAATTTGTCTACAGCATTGGTGCCTGACGTGGACATAACTGCTGATGGTGGCTAGCTGGCTTTATCTAATATAATGTGTGGCAAATTCTAGCACTCATAGAAATGAGAAACAGGTATGACAGGATACAGTAATAAAATGTCCAGGCCTTTGCTAGGTAAAGTTTTCCAGACAACTCCTATCTATGCCCTACCCTTCTAGGCTGGGGTCCTCAGAACAACTCCACTAATGCACTTCAATCTAGACTTGCTATTCCCTATTTATGCCAGCCCTGGACACCCCTCTGGTTAAATTATGCTATACTGTGTTGCAGTTTTGTGGCTGAGAAAGAAGGAGACCACATTAGACCAATCATTTTTGCTTGTGGTCTACCTGTGTGTTTGTACAGCACTTAGCGCAGAGGGGGCTCTGATCCTGCTTAGAGCCTCTAAACTCTAGTACAAAGCCAAGCATAATATCTACAGTAGAGAAAAGTAAGGAATGCCATAAGTAGGATTTTGAAATCATAAGGCTAATATTTAAATTGATATGAAGTCAGTGTGCTGTATATATTCACTTACATGTACGAGGGGACAGAACAAGTCATCACGTCAAATAACATGTCATTTCACAAGTCATTTCCTCTTTGAAATCTTCTTGGGTATTCCTGGTTCACCAAAGAGACCCAGAGTGCAGCCTTCTGTAGGAGGCCACAGATATCAATGAGACTTCTGGCTGTCATGCCACTGCTTTCTGGGATCATTTCAGTGGACCAGCAGGGACAAAGAAGATTCCAGGGATAGAATAATAACCTAAGGTCAATTAAAACTAGTCTTTCTGCTGCATGCCCCCACTCATTTCCCCAGCCTATGCAGATTTCATTGGGACATTCAGCACTGGATTTTAAGTGAAGTGCTTCACCTTTGTCTTTAGGTTGTTATCTGAAAGGTCAATGGGAAATCTACTAATTCCTACTCACAGCATCCACTTCCCATTGGAGTGAACATATACCATGGTAATGAACAGCAAGTCATGCTTATTCATTCGTTTATTTGATTTATGTGCCACCCTTCCCAACAGAGCCTCAGGGCAGTTCACAGTAGGAGAACAGTATAACTTATAAAAAAGGAAAAATGTTTATAGAACCCCCACTAAACCCCCACTAAATAATATCCCAGCCTAGCTTTGTTTGCTAAACACCTGCCAAGTAGAAAAGGCTTCCAAAAGATGTCCAGGCTTAGGCTCTGGTGAGTCTCAAGAGAGAGGGACTTCCAGAGTTGAGGGACAATTCCTGAGAACAACCTGATGTGGTTTTGCCAGGTGGTGCTTGCAGGAGGTTGCTCTCAGCTGACTTTAAAGATATTGATGGGGCATAAGGGGAAAGACTGTCCCTTAGATATGTAAGGGCCAGGCTGCTTAGGTCAAAACTAGCCTCTTGAGTTGTGCCCAGAAAGCTACTGGGAGCCAGTGCAAATTATGGCACACTGGAGTTCTGTGCTCCTGGCTGTCCATATTTGACACACTGCTCTGTGCATGTTCTTTCACAATAGCTGATAAAGTGAGGCTAGGCTCACAAAAACTTATGCTGTACCTCTCTGATCTAGCTGGTCTATAAGGTGCAAATCTACCCTGCCTTCATTTAGGCACGGTCAGCTTTATATGTTGGTGGGCCTCCACCTAAGCAAATTATTTGTATCCATAGAGCCTCTTTCATCACCCTTGTCATTCCTTGTCCTACTGGTATGCATAGCAATGTTTATATCCCACCAGAAATTATTCCCGTGTGTGCTGCTTTCCTTTTAGATTCCTGGCAGGACATTTGCCATTAAGAAGTCCGATGAAACTTAAGCTGCAGTGACTTAGATGATATGACTCAAACCAGTTTGACTCAAACTATTGCTAGACTCTGCACCTAGTGACTCTGCCTTTGTGATATGGCAGAGTACAACAGTGTACTTTCAAGTGCCAGTTTGTCACTGAAAATGCTGTTGTGACGCAGCACTAGAAGCAAGGTTTTGCTTACTTCCCCTGGTATATTGAGCTGAATGGACGCAGTTAAGCACAGGAGACTAGAAACTGAAGATATGGTTAGAAGGCCTGAGTTCTCTCTCATGCCTAAAGTCTCCACGAAAATCGAGGAATAAACAGAGGGTGTGGCCAGAAATTACAGGAAGTAGACTGCAAGGATATTCCCACCTGATCCTACTCCCTGCTCAGGCTCTTAAGACAAAGAAAACAAAACACAAAGCCCATGTCATTTTCCTCTAATGACATGTGTTTTTGTTTCCAAACTTGGTGATCAGTTTGCCCTAAACACGAGAAAAAATCCCAGTGGTTATGTGACTATACCCATTTGTAATATAAGACAGTTGTCACAGAGTGATTGCCCACTTTCCACAGAATCTTAATTTTTCCAGTTCAGTGTCACACTAGTTAGCAAAACATGATAAACGTGAGCTCTCTCCCACCCCAGCTGGCACAGATGTTGCAGATACCTAGAAACTGCCAGCTCCATTTTGCCATAGAAAGCCTTCAACCCAAACTTCTCTACGCTGCTTTGCAAGTAACAGACATGCCATGCCAAACATCAGGATCAGAAGGGCCTGGGGATAAGAAGAGAGGAGGCAGGAAGGAAAATGGGTGTATGTATTGCCAGGATTGACTCCTGGTGCCCTTCAGCCAATTGGTGGGCAGGAAGATCATCTGAATAAGCTTGTTCCAGAGATGATATGCCGTGCGTCAATGCCAGGTGGGGCCCAGCAGCAATGTACAAACGCTTGCCTGCTGCAGCACGCCCTGTTCCCACAGGTTAATCTCACCCTCCTTCCCTTACAGCACTACTTCATAAAGCCAGTGAGGCTGTTAAGAACTCTATGTCCTGGGTGTTTTTAACCACACTTCCTCTGTTGGTTTATTTTGTTTCTGCACCAGAGCTGAGGCTTGGCTGGTAGAGCAGGAGGTGGAGGTTGTGGCATTGACTAACACACCATGTCTTCTGACAGGGTGGGGATACATTGCTGGCTCAGCATTCATACAGGCTCTTTCTTTGTTTTCCATTCCAAGGCTGTTGCTGCTCAAGAGGAAATCAAAGCTTCTGTACCATTGTAAGAACTGACATAGCAGAAAAGACCAATAGTTCTTCTAGTCCAGGATCCCAAATCCAAGATTGGCCAATTCTGAGTGCTTTCCAAGAAGGTTGTAAACTTCCATGGAGTATCTCTCATTGTGCAATGCTGTCACGTGAAAAGAGTTGGGAAAATTATGATTTGGTCTGTGGAAAAAAAAAATAGTTTGCTTATCTAGTAAATCATACCCTGGCAGCCTAATACACTGAGCTGGTCATGTGACATGTTTTGCAATACTGTCCTCCAATAGGGCATCATCCACTCTGATGTAATCTCCAGATTACACTACTACACCATTTGGAGCCCAGTACTGGTGCACAGTGTGGAGTCTTATTTAGAAGGACATCTTGCTGGCAGCATGTGGCACTTCTGTGTCACATTCTGCAGTTGTGGCCCACTGCTCTCTGGATAGAGCTTAAGGGGTTGTTACAAATGAGCTGTGATTAGCTTTCCTCAGGGACTGTCCTTCATTGGCCCGGGCTGCCACAGCTGTCTTCAGGAATGCTTGAGCTGGATTCCTCTGGTTAGAAAGAAGGGAGCGTTGGCCAGGTGGTTTCTGCGAGAGCTCCAGGACTCTGGAACGTGCTCCACCTCATCAAAACTAATCTGAATTTGGTGACCTTCTGGGAATGCTGCAAAAGATTAATATTTGAGATAGTTTTAGAGAGTGATGAAGGGGTGCTTCCCAGACCAGGGACTCTGGCTGGGTGCTTCCTGAAGAGATCATATTGGTGTTGCTGAAATATAATTATACTATTAATGGTGTGCTAGATTGTCTAAGGCAGTGGTCTCCAAACTTTTTTGATCGTGCACCCCATCAGTAAAAAATTTTTGAGCACGCATGCTGAATATATGTATATTTATTTATTTATTTATACAGTATATACATGTACTAATATATTATGTACATTATAAAACATACACAAAAATAGAAATTAAAAAAGGATGAGATAAAAAAATTAATATAAATAGAAGTTCTAATATTTTCTTCCCGCACCCCAATGGATCATCTTGCGCACCCCACTTTGGAGACCACTGTTCTAGGGCTTTGGCAGGGCCGGTCTACAATTTTTTGGGCCGCCCTGCAAGATATACTTTTGGGTTCCCCTGTTCCATCGAAAAATCAAAATTGTGGTTAATTGTGATATACACTCACTGAAATAAAATAGTTGGGACTAGGCTGCACCCACGTGGGCTAGGCTGGGCTGAGCTGGGCTGTGGGGGGTGCAAGGTAGGAGCAGCATGTGCTAGGAACGCTTGGGTTCCCTCCCCAGAAGTGGGACCAGGACCGGGGCCAGGGCCAGGGTGGGAGCAGAGCCGGGAACTCCTCCCAAGCTTGGCCAGGAAGGGGTTCCCTGCCTGCATCTAGCCCTTTAAACATGGAGAAGGTGGGGGGGAGGGCGCGAATGGAGCACAGCCCCTTGGCTGCGGGGCTCCCTGTGGCCACAGGTTCCTGAGGACAGAACGGGCTGGCCCTGGGCTTTGCAGAGGCTTTTCTTTTAGAGACTTAAATAAAAAGAAATACATGCAGTTCTTTAATAACTGCTGACTGAGTAACTATCACTAGGACAAGATCATATGAATAGCAGCATGGGTAGTGATTTGAGTAAAACAGTGGTGCTCAACCTAGAGGCCCACGGGTCCTTGAAGTAACTGGGACCATGGCATGGAGGATCAATGACAAGTAGCTTGTCTTGGCACATCCCCTTTGCTACCCTGTGCCATGCCACTGGTCACTTCTGCAGCTGAAAGTAAGCTCCTTTCCTCTCTTCCTCCCCTCCCTCTGATCTTGACTGCCACTTTCCTCCCCCTCTTTCTTCCCTCCCTGCATCCCCTACCAGAGGCAAAAGATCAGAAATGTCTTGTATTGCAGCCAGGTTGCAAGCATCTAGCCCAGTGCTCTGAAAGGTTGAGTACCATTAGACTGAGGGTTTATGAGAAAACGGTGCTCTGTCCCACACTGTGGCATTGATCCCACCCTGTTAAATGGCACATTGACATCTTTACTTAAAAGAATCTCAAAGCATGTTTTTCTTTACTTACTATTATTTAACTTGCTGTATGAGCTAAACTTCAGAAGGCCCAGGAGGAGATATATTTGGGTGGGGGGGAGAAAAACCTTATTCCGATACAGAGATAAAGTTAGGTTACTCTTCTGTGACATTTTAGGCATCAATTAAATTATGGAAAATTGTAGAACAAATAAGTATATAAAAATACTTTTGAAAACTCCCGGAGGTACTAGAATGTATCCAAGAATATGCTACGGAAGAGCTAAAATTTGTTTTTGAATAACTAGGAGATACTAAAATAGCCAATAATTTAGGAATATATCTACAGCTCTTTGTTAACAGTAACCACATTAACTACATCTGGGATTAAAGTCCCCCTAAAGCAAAATACTAGCCAAACAGCTACACACCAGTTATGTCCTACTTGCAGCTTATTTGAGTGTTTCTGTAGGACTTAACTAGTTCAGGGATAGGCCTTGGGCTGGCTCCCAGTGCAGGTGTAACTCTCCTGTTGAGTGCCTTGGTTTGTAGTTAAGAGGGCAGTGAAGCAGATTAAAACTGTCTTGCTTAGCTTTGTACAAGTTGGCAGATGAGAGCATCTTCTTTTAAGAAAAGCTGCACTTAAAAATGAAAGCTGGAGGGGAGGAGGCATGGGGAGGATCTCTCCAGTATACTAGTCCAAAATGGCTACCAGACCTTCTCCTCCAGCTCCGCTGTTGTCTGTCACAGTAACTTGTGAACCGGAACTGAAATGCACCAGCAGCCCATTTTAGGGAAATGTGCTCGCTGAGCACTTCAAATACCAAGAACCCTTTGGCAACCAACTTGCCATAAATCTTCTTTTCAAAATCTGAGGCCCTGTAACGTTGACCTGATCCCACGCCTTTGCACAAGTACACCTCAGCATCCACTTGTAGCTCAACCTGCTATTCCTATCCTAATCCTTTACCACTCACCATTACACCTTAATCCTGACCTGCAGCAAGAAGGGTGGTTACAGAGAGGATGATGATGGGCTTTTCTCTGTGGCTGTAAGGGATGGGACTAGGAGCAATGCCCTCAAGCTGCAGCAAAGGAAATTTAGGTTGGCAATTAGGAAGAATTTTCTGACTATAAGGGTGGTCAAGCATTGGAACAGGCTATCTAGAGAAGCTGCAGAATTTCCATCCCTGGAAATTTTCAGGAGCAGGTTGGACAGACACTTGGTAGGGATGGTTTAGTATGGGACAGTCCTGCCTTGAACAGGGGACGGGACTAGATGACTTTGTGAGGTCCATTTTCTAGCCCGACTTTCCTATGATCCCATGAGCTCTGGTTAATCTAATCTTTGGCCCTGTACGCCAATAACTCTTCACCTGCATGCCCTCTTTTATTGAGTCTGGGGCCACAAACAGCACTGTGAGAGAATGGGCATCAGTTTTGACACTCCTCACCCTGTTCTTCCATTCCTGGCTGACTCCCATTCAGAAACTGTTAATCATTCTGCATTATTTACTGCTTTGGTGATCTTAAACCAGTTTTGAACTCAACTATCTAGAGGTAAAAGCATAATGCCTTACTGTAACTCATGCTGCCAACCAATCCTGTCCCTAACCCAACAATATTTTAATCACAAAATCCAACCTCAAAAACCACAGCATTTTCAGTTACTGTATTTCATCACCACACGGATGAAAACAACCTTTTTTTTTCAACCACCCCTGTTTTTTTTATGTGAATCATAACCCATGGAACTTAACAGACGGAAAAGACCTAGGGACAAATGCTTTTTCACTTATACTGGTAAAATGCCATTGAAGTCAATGAAAATGGTCCAGATATAAGCTGCATAAAACATAGAATAGGGACTATAAAGCATGAGATCCTCTAGTACATCATAAAGGAATAGGTCATGTTTATTGCTTACAGAATAGTGTTTGGGGCTTTGCACCATTTATTGTTTAAATGTCTTAAGTGATGGAGTTGTAATTTTCCCCCAAAAAATTTAGTCTCGAGTCTAATAGAGTTCACCATTAGGTTTTTCTTTCCCAATATTCAGCCTAACAATTCCATTGTTCAGCTTTGTCTTGCTATTGCTAGCTGTGAGCTCTGAGATCACTGAAAGCAGTATTTGATGATGATACGTCTGTGGAACTCTGATGGCTTTACAAACACTAATGACTCTAAACCTAACAACTTTCTTATGGGTAGGTCAATATTGTTCTGTATTATTGTTCCTTGTTTTCCATGTGGGAAAACAGAGCAGAGGGGTTAAGTTCATGCAGAAAGAGTACCGCAGAGCCAAAAAGGGATCTTCATCTTCTGACTGTCAGGCCTAAGCTCATGCCTTCAGTGATGCTTCCACCCTTGTAGAACAACAGCTTATGTCCAAGGAGTGTTTGGGGTATTTGAACTGATTAAAGAGCTGGAAAAAAGACTGAAAACTAAAGGTCACATTCTGTCTCCATTTATATACCTGTTCATCTGAATTACTTTAAATTTAAATTGGTATAACTAACAGCAGGATTTGGCCCAAAGAGTCTATTTCTTCTCTCAGTTATATTTGTGTAAAATAGGAGTGGTTTATATTCAGAGAAGTTCATGAAACTGGAACAATGTAAAACTAGTGCACGCAAGAGGAGATACAGCATCAAGATTATGAGTCAGCCCTACATGGTTGTAAAAGACAAGAGCACCAGAAGAATCCTTCCCTTTGTTTTAGGGGCCAGCCATAGACACTGATTTTTGTTGACACTTCTTGGGGTCTCCAAAGGGACTGAAGGGAGTTGCTAAAGGTACTGCAGTGGGTATATTTACTTATACACTATAAAGCAACTAGACATGCCTTCCACAAGTCTGGTCTCAGTCTGCTTACATTCAACAGACGCCTGAGCTCAATATGCCCTAAATAAGATTTCAGCTACCATGTTTGGTATGGACATATTCTGTGGAGTGTGAGACCTCATGTACCTTTCTAACTATTTTGGGTCTGCAAAATTAGAGTTCATAAACATCCCCTCCCCTGGCAAACTAAACCCATGTTTTTCTCAAGGCTGACTCACTGTTAAAATGTTTTTCTAACTAACGAGAAGTCTGTGTTACATGATAGATATAGTAGAACAACCTCCTCAAAACCAGGCTGGTATGTGCATGCGTGCATCTGTGTGTATGGAGGAAAGAGAAATCAGAACTCATGGCAGAGGTGATATCTTTTATTAGACCAACTAGATTTTGCAAAATAATTTCTTTAATTCTTTTAGCTGTGTGTGCTGTGCACACTTTTGATATTTTTCAGGTGAGCTTCTCTCTCTCTCTATCTCCCTTTTGACGCTTCCTTTTTCACAGTCCTTTTTATTTGTTTTTTCTTCAGCACACTCAATATTCCCTATTTTTACCCGCTCAGTGGATTAGAGCTGTCTGCCCCATTTCCCCATTTCATCATAGTTTCTTTATTGTGTATACAAACTAAGTAAGACTGCATTCAAGCCCAACATTCAAATCCACAATCAGTGGCAACGCATAGGGGGTACACAGGCATGCAAGGGCCCCCCCTGAGAGTACTGGTGCACCCCTTGACAAGCCATGCTGCTGCCCCCCCCCTGCAAGCACCGACCAGGTGTGGGAGCACCACAGCCACTTTTGGGAGTGCTGCGGCCACTTTCAGGAGTGCCGTGACCACTTCCCACTTGGCGCAATTGGCCATAGGGGAAACCTCTCCCTCCCACCCCCATGGCGCAATTGGTGAGATTGGCCATAGGGGAACTCCCCCGGTCAGTGAGATTGGCCCCACCAGTTGCTGACTGCTTGCTGGGGGGGCATGTGCCCCTCAACTAAGGTGGCACCAGTTGTCCATGTCCCCTATATTAGAATTACTTCAAAATAGACAAAATGACCTCACCAAAGTTTTATGTGTAAACAGAGGAGGTAATGAAACTGTGTTGTGTGGTATATGAAAATAGAATTAATTCAGATGAGACTGAATTAAAGGAAAAATGTTAAACTGAATAACAAGAAAAACATCCTCACTTGTTAGACCGAGGAATAATTAGTTTCGCCAGGGAAGTGGATAACATCCTGTCACACAACATTTTAAAGCATTTTATTCATTAATACATGTATTATAGTGCCAATCCTGCACTGTCCCCCAGGAGACAGAAGGAGAGAATGAGCGAGTGAAGCAAGACTTTGCATTCTAACTTGCATGATTATATCAGCAATAGGAAACAAACCACAAAGGCAGAGAAGATCTCAAAGATGGGCAAGAGGCTTCCTGGGGTGATAAAACGGATGTTGGTATGAAGGAAAATTCCAAGAAATGGATGTATTTTCAAACAGAAACAGATGAAGTTCAAGTGGAGGTTAAGTTTAAAATGTCACCTACTTTAAGGTTGTCACACAGTAGTTTCCCTCCCTCCATATATACGTGTGTGTGTGTGTGTGTGTCTGTGGACATTATTTACACTTATAGTTTACATTTAATACAAAAAACACAATCATGGCAAAAATGAACATAAATTTGGTCAAGTGTTCTGTTGGGAAAGGCTGAACAGGATTGGGCGAGAAGGGTCTATCCTATGGAAGCTAAACCACAGACTTAGAACTTTATCCTGAAGAAAGAATGAATCATGGTTAGGGCAGTACCAGGGCTTCAAGAGGGTTGGATGGAATCCCTGGTTGTACCATGGACAACCTCACCTTCTGGCCTTTTAAACTGCCTGAAAGAACTGGATCAAGTTTCCATATCTGACTGAGGGAGGATTCCCTTGACGCAGGCACTGTGGTAGATAGTTATAAGAATGAGGGCTATCTAAATTACATCCAAGGCCTCTACAAGGTCTCCCAGCAACAGCATAAATCTTGCTTAAAGTGGTAACATGAGGATACATCCACTGTCCCAACTTCTCCTACCTCCTGCAATTGTGAATTTTGAGAGGCCTGCATTCTGTTCTTCTGTATGTGTGTATATCACTAAATGACTGTCTGGTCTTGGTTTCTGTGTCCTCCCATCATACCAGTAGTAAAAAGTAACAACAACAAAGACAACAACAATACTATAAGGCCTTCTCAGAAAGAAAGGCTCAGTAATGCCAACCATAAAATGGAAGGAAGCTGCTGCTTGCCAGTAGTTCAGTCTGTTTCACTTAGCAATAGTAAAAGAATGTGAGAGATCAAGAAACGTGGATGACAGGGAGAAGCTGTGTCACCTAAACTTTCCTCAGGCAGTGGTAGGGTTCCTATAACGTATCTCTAGGATAGTTTTGTTCATTAGTATGACTATTTCAGACCTGGTTGCCTTATCCACAGATACCATTTCAGAAGTGCCATTACTGGGTTAAACTCTCTTTGGTCCTCTAGGGCTCTTGTCTGCATAGCTATGCTGTTTGACTTGCAGGATCTGTGGGGAAGGAACAGATGCTTTGTTCAGCAATGACTATGCTGACAGTAATTAACAATTAACAACAAGAAGAACAGGTACAGCAAGAGCAGTGGCAAAGCAAGTTTCCCTCTCTCAAGAGTTAAAAGATCACTTGAACAGAAGTGTTAGGTGTGGTGTGTGTGTTATGCATGAAAAGTTTGGTGTGCTCAAGGGGACAACCTCACTTGGTAGCTAACAACAATGGACTGCTGACAAAGGGGGAGGGAGGGAGAGAGGGGAAGGTCTACTTTAGTTTCCACTGAGTGCATCTACACATGCTATTAAGACAACACAGTAAACTCCGGAGCAGTTCATGCTGGAGTTACCTGCCATCAGGCACAGTGTCTACACTCGCACCCAAGACTGCAGCAATTAAAGCCAGACAGGAGCAGCCCTGGGCTGGCAGTTGGCATGGGGGTCACAACCTAGGCTCCAGGTTGTCAGGTTGTGTCAGGTTGTGAAAGGGCTGGCAAAAGCCAGAAGTCTGGCCCCCCGGCTGGCTGGACTGACTGGGTGCAATATGCAGCCAGTGTTCAACATCTACCTTAGCGTTTGACCACAGTTAATTACTCCATTGTAAGACAATACTGTCCCCAATGGTGCTACCCTTATAATGGAATTAATTAGCTTTAATACTGGTGCATGTGTGGATGATGGCGCTTTACTGTGGAGCTAATTAGTCAACTCTGCAGTAAAATGCACACATAGATGCACCCACTGAGGCTGAATTATGGTCTTTGACTTCAGTGGCCATAGGATTGGGACCACTATGATTAGCAAAAGAGAGTTTTGTCTAATGATGTGATAATGCTTCCTATGTCCTGAGTAGCTCTCATCCAGTCCCCTTGTGAATGTGCATTATGACACCATCTGTAATTACAGGCAGGCCTCAGACTTATGACACAATTGGTTTCTGAAAACCACGTTTTAAGTTGAAATGTAACTTGAAACCAATTTTCCCATAGGAAACTATGTTATAAATGGGGGATTGGTTCCTGAACCAAGGCCTGATACCCTATTTTTACCAAAAATAACCCAAAACTTTGTACTCAATCAATTATAGGTGAGTAATATAGCTACATAATTTATTTATATTGTAAATAATGATCATATGGATTTGGAAGGACTACTTTGAGGTGACTGCTGGACTTTTTGAAGGGCTCTTGGTTGGACTTTTTGAAGCGTTCTTGGTAGGGGTGTGCAAAACGGGCCTTATTTGATTTGGATTCAGCCCAAATCGGGGACAGTGATTCAATTAATTGATTCAGATCGCTGTCCCCCATTTGATTCCACCGAATCTGAAGATTCGATGCTGATTCGGCCATAGACACAGCTTGAAATGTTTTTTCTACATACGTTGAGGTGCCAGGCATGGCTTGTGAATGCTGCAATGGTGCGGTGGATGGAGTGCCCCACAGGAGTGCAGGGGGGCACACCGCAGGCTCATCTGCAAACCTGGAAGTGGACTGTAAGTATTTCTGGTGCACTTCTGGGTCTGCCAGGGAGCATGCCAGGGGGTTCCCTGCTCTCTCCCAGCTCTGTGACTGGAGCTTCCTGGGTCTGTGGGGGCACCTTTGGTCCCCCCACGGTCAATATCCGCCAAATCTCCGCCAAATCAAATCAGGGACCAAAGCTTTGCACAGCCCTAGTTCTTGGCTGGAATCTTCTCAGGAGGCTTGGCTGCAAGTTTTTCTCAAGTCTTGTCTGCTTTCTTAAAGAAAGTGTCCAAGGTAGTTTGGACAGATGTTCTCCAGGGAGATGGGCAAAAAAGTGAATTTGTTTGCTGGCATGGCGTGGCGTGGCGTTGTGTTGGATCAAGAGTCTTAAAGTTGAAACTGATGTCAGGAAGTCGAAACAGGGTGTCAATTTATAAACATTGTAAGTGCTGTTCATTGTAACTTGAAACGTTCTAAGTTGAGGACTATCTGTACATGATCACATACTCCTCATCTGCCTCATTTGGTGCACAAAATGGACCATGAAAGAGGCTGATTTGCAAAAGGAAGGACATTCTGTAGTGTTTATGGCATTGAACTAGAACCCAAGAGAGCCCTGTTCTATTTTTGGCTCTGCAACAGACATCTTGTGGGACATTGGACAACTGTATCATAATGTAAGGGAACTGAATTAAGGTTTCACCGATAGCACATACTGGCACTTCCTAAATATGTGATCTTCACTTTGCAACCTTAATAACCTTTCAATGTACACTTTATGTGTAACAGTATTAGTTTTAAACATGGACTAATGAAAACAGCCTCCTAGGATTCCAAAATGCAGAAAGTGTGAAAATCTTTCAGCCTGATGTATAGCTGCCAGTGCTTTTGTTTCATACCAGCTGGTAGCAATAGATCAGACTGCTGTCAGCAGCAATGTCAGTTAGAACAAAAAGTTCCAATCCTCTGATCTTAAAGCATATACAGGATCCCACTTCCACTGCTTCTGACCATCTCTTCTGCACACTTGCAACCAGGTCCTCTGGGTTCAATGTAGCCCAGACTCCTTTTTACACCAGCTCATGCAAAAAATCCAAGAGCAGAGGCAAGGACTGAAGATCATCTAAGTTTCTGATAGCAGTGCCAACCAACATCTCATTTCCAAAACAATGCATCTACAGCCCAGGGATTCCCTGCACCCAGTGGTAAGTGGGAGAGATGGCTGGAAGCTAAAGAAATAAAGGAAAGTAGAATAACTGGAAAAGGGGGAGCAGAAAGAGAAAGAGATGAAAAGAAAAGGAAACAGAGTATGCAGGCTAGACAATGGAATGAAATATATAAAGAGATTGGAGGGTATGGGGAACAAAAAAGACGGTATTAGTTGGAAGAGAATAGCATAAGAAAAAGACAGAATAAAAGGGAGGAGAGAAAAAAAGGAAGGATGGCAAAAAAGAGAGAGAGGAAAGAAAATTAAATTTGGAGCTAGAAGAGAAAACAAAGAAAAAAGAACTGGATATAGTTGGGTGGGGGAGACAGGAAAAGACTCTCAAACACATGAAGATAAGATGCAGTCATATCACTTAGCTTCTTTTTAGGTTTTCCTAGGATAGTAGAACCCCTAAGGCCAGCCTCCTTCTGTTGGAAAAATAAATATAAAGTAGTTTGTTTCTGGTTTCATAGACCCAAATCAAAGGATTTCTGTTTGTTGGAAAAAAACCATTACTTTCTACTCATTCCAAATTAATCTGTGCTGCTGCCTCCAGGGAGTTGCAGTTTGGGTGCCTCACTGTCCCAATTTTACTTTATGGTCGGCCTCAAGGCCTGGACTCCATTTCCCACAGTGCACCACAGTTGCAGCACTCTCAGGATGTACTACCAGAATTGAACCAGACACAAGTCAGCCGGGTGCTGGGCTCGAGTTTCACGGGTTTGGGTTTGATGTAAGACTTGTATATCCTCCCCAGTTTTAATGGTTCTGTGTAACATTGTTTCTGCACCTGGTACTGTTAGAAGAACAGATGTCAAACTGATGGCTATGCTAGTAGACATTTTACCATCTAAAATTGGGTGTGTGCTGTTGTTGGGCACAGGGTAGTGTTGCATAATCCCCTGCACTTCTGATGTTTAATTTATTGCTTCGGGAGCCTGGGAGTCATGAAAGCAGTTTGTAACCGACCCGCATTTAACTTAGGGACATGGGCAAGGCATGGGAGTTATTGTTTTTTACTTGTGGTACTTTATAGAGTGTTTATGGCTTTGTTTTTTTAAGATGTTTTATGGCTGTAGTATACATGTGAGGGGTGGAGTCATGGGGTTTTTTTTAGGACTTTATGGATCCATGGCTGCCTGCAAACTCAGTTGGTTGCGCTCAGTGGCCCCAGAGGTCCCTTCCAGTCCTATGTTCCTGTGTTTCAGTTCCAGCATGAGCCATTCCTCAGTGATCACACCTAATCCCATCTTGGAAATGAATATTAAGACAGAAGAATATCATAAACTGAGGAAAAGAAAAGAGAAACGCCCAAGGAGCTTGGCTGAGGACTCACATCCCTCATTATGAGGAACCAAGGAGAAGCCTTCCAGCACTTCAGGTGATGTAATATTAGTTTAAAGACAGTACACACCTCTGCCTCTGTGGGTTAATGAGCAGAGCAGGCAGGGGCAAGTAGACACTGAGGCAGCTGCTAGCTAGAAATGCACTGCAATGTATTTAGAAAGCAGTCATCATAAAAAATTCCCGTCTGACACTGCAAAGGAACATTCTGCGTTTTTAAATAAAAGAATTTGATTTTGCCTGTGAACTTCAAGGAAGAGACTGGAACAGGAATCAGCTTGTGCTTCAAGGAGGAAGCAGATGAAGTTTTGGAAAAGTTGTATTGCATATTACATCTTTTGAAGGGGAAGCATAACCTGCCCTGAGCCCTTGTGGGAGCCAGCTTCTTTCCCCCACCCTTCATTTTTCTTAAGTGGAGGGTGTTAGCCCTGGAGTCATGGGCAAATACCAACATAGACAATTTACACAATTAGATTCTGCTTCTCTAAACTCTGCCTAGTTTCACTTCAATATATTATTATCCACTTCCTGTCCCAAACTGCTTTACAGTGTAGTGCTGCTTTTTGCAATGTTGCAGCTGTTGTGTTCACTTCTCTCCTTGACTAACAACCAGCTGTGTCCTCACTCCTGACTCCACCACACCCTCCTTATTACACCCTCCCCAGCCCCTGGGAGCAAAAAAAAAAAATGGGTCCAAGAAATCTTCCCCTTGCTCTCGACCCTTCCAAGTCAGGCAAACACACTGCAGACTTCCGTCAGTTGGAAGACATTTACTGAACTCATGTTTAAGCGAGAAGGGAAAGCATGACAACAAAAATTCCTCCAGGCACAGGTTGTCTTCCCTGTGGGATCTCAGATCAAAGCACCAGTGCAAGCACTCTGCCTCTACTAGCCCATTGCAAGGCATCCTGGCCTGGCTGCTCATTCCCACCCCCTGGTGTTGGAGCCACAGCATTTCACATGCAATTGTAAATCAGTTCCCATTTGGGAACAGCCACACACTCAGTGGGTGTGTCTACATATTCAATTAATGCAGCTGAATAAACTCAGGGGAAAGTTTATTGCTCCCAGGAGCTGCATTTGCATATGTATCTGGGACTGCAGGGTGTTGAGGTGGGGTGGAGCAACCCTGACCTGCAGAGGGCCTTGGGGGTCAGCCTGCCAGTCCAGGGGCTGCTCTGAACTGGCTCAACATGCTGTGGAGGGGTTGGCAGGGACACGGGGATGTTGGCATTGCACTGAAGCACCCTCATGCCCCAGCCAGTCCTGTCAGCGTATACATGTGCACTGCAGCAGAATAAATAACTACACCATAGGATAGTACTTGTGCCTGGCAGTGCTATGCTATAGTGGAGTTAATTAGTTTACTCCGTCCTAATAGCACCACACATGTAGACAGTGACATTTTAGTCAACTCTGCAGTAAACCTCTTATGTAGATGCTCCCAGAGTGCAGCACTCACAGCCACTGTCACTTGGAAACAGCTGGTGGTAATGCCATCACCCCATTCTAATATTATAAAAGCCTTAATCTGTCTGTCCATAATGCTTTACTTGCACTCTGATTGACTAACAAACAGCCAGTCAGAGTGCAAAGAGGCATTCAGACAGGTGGCAATGCACGGCCAGGATGGTGGGGACGCAGGGGGGCGAGGACAGCGCAGCTGGCTTCATCCCCCGACCCTGCTCCCTGGAGGCGATGGCAATGGAGCAGACGGAGCGGGGGGACAGGGCAAGGCCAGCACCAGTGGCCTCACTCCCCCTGCCCTGCTCCCTGCAGGTGGTGACGATGGGGGGGGGCGGTGAGGCCACCGGAGCTAGCCTTGCCCGCGCCCCCACTCCTTGGGGGTGACGGCAGCGGCAGCGCAGGGGGGGGAGCAGGTTCAGGATGCTGTGGGGGGGCAGCGTCACTGGCGCTGGCCTCAGCCCACCCCTCCCCACTTCCACCGTCGCCACCTGCAGGGCCAACCCAGCGGTGGTGAGGAGAGGAGCGGGCCCAACACGGGGTGGGGGGGAGGAGTGGGTGCACTACGATGGCAGCGGTGGAAGAAGGGGAGGAGTGGGCCCAGGCCTGATGCGGGAGAGGGAGCAGTGGGCTGGGACGGGGGTGGGGAGCAGTGGGGCGGGGAGGGGACAGGCCTGGACCCCAAGCAGCAGGTGGGAGGTGGGGAGCAGGCCCAGATGGGAGGGGCACAGGGCTCTGTCCCTGCCCCCCCTCCCATCACTCTTGACGGGCAATTGGCTAGTTTTACATAATAACCTAGACATGGGTCCCAGGCCCTCCTCAGCCTGAGGAGATTGAAATACCTCTCTCCTACATGACCCGCTCCCCCCACCTAAGGACAGTGCCCTACCCACCAGGTGACAGAGCAGGCTGGGTGAGCGAGTGCAGGTTTCAATCCGCCTTTTGCAGAAGTTGGGCAACTCTGTAGCCAGAAACGCCAGTGTCACAGGGCCTGAAAGAGCGTAAGCAAGAGGAAGTATGACTCTAGCTGACTGAGGACACTCCCCTACATGGGATGAGTGTTGGGTTCTGGTCTCTTCTGCCAAAATTACTTCTGTTTTTTTAATCCAATGAGAGCCTAGTGGACGGCTGTCCAATTTCTGCATGGTTGGGGCGGAGGGGAGCCTACAGGCTGCCCCAGCTAACTGCTGCTTGGTC
Source organism: Crocodylus porosus (assembly GCF_001723895.1). Classification (NCBI taxonomy): domain Eukaryota; kingdom Metazoa; phylum Chordata; order Crocodylia; family Crocodylidae; genus Crocodylus; species Crocodylus porosus. The sequence goes on along the minus strand of NW_017728947.1, from coordinate 47,379,769 downwards.
ACCCTCCTTCACACCCAGGCCACATGCTGCACTGCACTGTACAGGAGCTCGCCACCGCACCACCCCACTATACTGTGCCAGGCCCCCACCCCCTAAACACTGTGCCACCTTGCCCCCCACCCAGTCAGCAGCTACCACCCGCTGCACCAGAGTCTGTCAGCTTCAGGCTCCCTTGGCTACCCTGCCCCACCCCCAGGGGCAGAGGCTTAAGCAGGGGTAGGGGCAAAAGTGAAAGCTGCAGAAGGGGAGGGGGAGCCCAGAGCCTGGCAGCAGTTGGAGCAGATTGAGAGCCTTGCGTTGCTGCAGTTTAACCCCTTGGGGGGGGCCACATGTGGCTTGCAGACTGCCAGTTGGACAGCCCTGGCCTGGTGCAAAACACAGTGTGGCATCAGGGACTAAAACCCAGGACTCTCCAGTCTTACTTGAATGCCTTGATATGTGGGTTAGGCCCCCTTTCACTTGCAGTCCTACTAGACTCATGAAGCGTGCATTGCTGATTGCACAATGAGGCAGATTCAACAGGAGGGTGCCTCTCCCCTAAGTATTGCACTCTCCTGGGAGATGGGCAATGTGGGCTTGAATCCCGGAAGGGCTAGAAGGGTCCAAGACCTGGGTCTCCCATGCCCTGGGGGAGTGCTCTAATGCTAGACTGTTACCAAAAAAAGGCAGGCACAACACAATTGCTACTTAGGCACTTGCCTCAGAGGAAGTTCTGTGAGTTAATGGAGGTACCCAATGTGCAGAAACACCCTTTTGCTGAGCATTCCCTATGGGTTAGAGCAACGCACCTCCCCTGTTCAGTGCCTGGATGCTCTGGATTACCCATGGGACATGCCTACTTGCTTAGGTCTCCCTATGCACTGTCATTGTATAGGGGCCTTAGGCACCCACAGGCATGTTCCATACCCGAAAGATCACCAGTGAGGATGCTGTGATTCTTCTCAAGCCCTTGGTTTCTAGCATGTCTAAGAGTGGTTCCCAGGGGTGAACCTCAAGTTGCTTCACCAGCAAACTTCCAGGTTTAGAGTGTGTCAGTGGGCACAATGGGCAAGGTGTGTTCAAGATCCTCAGTTTTGGGACTGGCCACTGCCATGGTGTGCATACACCCTTTGAGGCTGGATCTGGGCCTTAATGCTTAGTATTGTTATGGGCTGCCCAATGCATCTTCATACACACATGCTGGCATATTTAGAATGTAATGATCCCCTGATCCCATTAAATACCATAACAGAGACTGAAGGAATGCAGCCAAAAATCCTACTCCTCCAAGCTATATTAAGAAAGGCCAAACTGTTACAACATAATATTGTAAAGTTGTTTTCATACTAGCTTTGAATTATTTAGTACCATTCTCTAAGGGCCTATTGCTTCATGACCCTTCTCAGAATTTGAGATAAGAAATCTTGGAGAGGCACTGACGTAATCTCCAGAGAACAGACGAAAAAAAGTTTTCTGTTGGGAGGCTGCTTTCACCTACCAGACTACCAGAAATGTCCTTCAAATGCAGTTCTACTTTGAAAGTGATTTTGTAAAAATCAAGATGCCAACATCCTATAACATGAAAGAGGGGTTGAAGCCAATGTCATGCTGCAGAGATTTAACTGTTGGGTTTTTTTGTTTGTTTTTTAATTTTCCGTATTCTGCGCCAAATTAGCCAAAAAAATCCAAATCCAAGAAACAGTCCAGAACCATAAGTGGCCGTACTACTGGCAAACATCCTCCACCCCATCTGGGGCTTCAGATGTTTCCAAAACCTTTGGCAGGCATTCTACTTGCAGGCTCAAGCCTGGATGTTTGGGGTCCGGACCCCTGAGTTTTGCCTGCCCTCAGCTGTAAGGACGCAGGGGCAAGCCAGAGAGGAGTCTCCCATTTCCATAAAGTGGGCTTAAAGCTATGACTTTCACACTCCAGCAGCTAAGTGGGAGGTTTACTATACATTACCTTGGCAGGTACTATCTCTGCACCAGGAGAGCGGTCTTCCCTGGTGCAGTTAGGACGACCGCCTCCGTGGTCACGGTGCTTCTCTTGCCAAGGTAAGCATAAATTATGCTTGATCCAAGCCCTCAAGAGGCCAAGATTTAACTGGGGGGTCTGTACAAATTACTCTAGAAAGCAACAGTAGAGACAAGAAATTCTGTTGGCTGTATGAAACTCCCCACAAAATTCCATATACCATCTACAGAGAGCTAGCACAGGTGTGAAAGATTTTCATTTAGTAAACAGTTTCCCTGCGGTACTCAAGAAAGGAGAGGCTCTTCAGCTCTCCGTCTCACTGCAGGAGTGAAGAGCTATAAAAACCTGACTTTCGTCCCTACTGTCAGCAGATCTGATGCTAAATATGCACAGAGACAGTCTTTCATGATTCCCAGCCTATTTTTCCAGGGGGGGTGGTTCACCTTTCACTGCACTTTTAGGACTGAAGAATTCTTGTTTCATTTTCAATCATGTTTTAAGTGTTGTTGACTGTAGCATATTTGGAGGAGGATCACAATAGGTTATAATATCATAGGCATTAGACATGGGAAAGACCTAATTAGTCATCTCACCCTCTCCCCAGGACAGCAAGATACTGTTTCCTACAGTATATTGTCACGTAGGAAGAAAGGCAAGCCTGAAATAGACACTGGGCTGCCATAGGCGCCTGTGGCTTTAGCAAGACTTGATTTCTTTAGCCCAGTTTTCAGAGCTAAAATGGGATAACAGCACTTACCTACCTACACATCCAGGCTTGTTGAGAGGATAAACAGGTAATATTTGAAAAGCCTATTGAAGTGCACAGCATTATCTTTAATCTAGTTGACTATTAAATGTCTAGTACTGTTTCTGTTCCTGTGCCAGTAGTAGATTGTGGTCACAGGGACATACACAGACCTCCTGCTAATTCAGAAGTAATTTAGCTCAATGAGATACCCTAGATCCATGGTTCTCAACCCTTTTCCTACCAGGACCTACCCAGGCTTGTCCCAACCCACAGCCCCCTGGCCCTGCTGGTGCCTGACCTCCAGTTCCCTGCCCCCCTCCCCCCCAACTATGCTGATGTCCCTTACTCCCAACCCACAGCCTCCTGCCCCCCACAGCCCTGCTGGAGGGGTCCCCAACTGCCCCTATCCTGCTCGGACCTGAGCACAGTGGACGTGGTGGCTCCAGCTCATGCAGGTGGCAGTAGAGCGAGTCCAGCCCCAGTACGGGCTGGAGGGAGGAGGAAGAGAGGCCTGTGACACCCCCCTGCCCTGGGCTGGGGCTGCCATGCCATGCCAGGCATCCTGGTCGTGGCCCCTCCTACCCCCAAGCAGCATCTCCCAGCATCCCTGTCCCTGTGAGCATGGGCACCAACCCCAGTGCCGCCAGCCTGGCCACATAGCTTTCCCCTACCCCTTCCCCCTGTTGAAAGGGGCAGGCATCTTCCCACTGCCCCTCTGCCCTGCTGCAACTTGTGACCCTTTGAAATATTCTTGCGACCCACTTTTAGGTCACAGCCTACAGGCTAAGAAACACTGCCCTAGATGCTCTCAAATTGCTGCTTTGTTTATGCCTTTCAAAGATGTGACTCCCCAAGCGGATATGGGCCAGACACCCTTGTCTCCAGATACCCCTGGAAATTCATGTAAAATACTGCTATTCTAGCTGGATAGCATCTTGCTTTCTCTTTGGACAGGTTTAAATGATTATGCAACGTCTGAGACAATGGGTTCCAGACCTTTCAACAGGGCTGCTGAGCCAGGAGGCCTCCAACAAGAAAAAGGGAGGCCTATGGTCCCACATGCTGTGGTCGCAGACATGTAGTTACAATAGGTGTCCAGGTGCGTGAGGAACCCAGGTGGGCCAAGTAGCTATTGTTATCATAGCTGCATCATCTGCTCACTCTTTCCCCACCTGGAAACCTACAGGTGAAACTTTAAGGTCCAATCATTCACTTGAAAATCATTGGCTTTCTGGGTGCATAAATAAGCAGCATCCTCGAATTATTATCACCCGTAACAAACAGAAACTTTTCTTCTCAGTCCTCTGTAGAGTCCCTGACCTTCCTGCTCATGGATCCCCACAACCTTTTCCTTCTATATTTCTTTTTCATCAGACTCTCCCCTTCCCTCACTATATCCAGTTACATGTGTAGAAACTTGATTTCTCACTACTATGTTATACCCCTTCAGCTCACTGTTTCTAGTTTTGTTCTGAGCCTAGGACTTAGCAAAGCTCAGAAAGATCGAAGCAGATCTTGACCCCAATCAAATTTCTGATCTGAATACCTCAAGCCAGTCTGTCTATAATTTTTGCTCCATAACAGGTCCTGAGCAAAAAGTCCTCCATAAAAGGTCTGGACTCTGGCAACATGAAGGCAAATTGTGACTTGGGCAAATTGTGAATGGGAGACATTCCCAGGTGAGCAGCCTACATAGGACATTTCTTCTACAGGAGTAAGTGGGAATCACGGACCAGATTTGAGTCTCATGGTCTCATGTTTGTTGCCTGGGCAGCACAACCAAGTGCTGTCCTGTACTCAGTGCTTGTGGTAACACCATGATCTAGCCTCAAGGGAAGCTTAGACAGGAATTTTAGCTGGGCTCATCTGCACTGTAGCAATTCAAAAAGGCTGGATGCTTCTAAAATTTACAGTCTATGTACAATTCTTGGATTTTTCAAACCTGAGGTGGAAATGTCAAGAAGTTTGCTGCCTGCCAACATTTCTGGTTCTTCCTAGTTGACTCAGAAATATCATAACAAGAGCTTCTCTTGTGGGATCTCAGCACTTTCACTTCCAGTTTCAGCCTCAACCAAGACATGCAGAAGCAGAGGATGAAAAACAAATGAAATAATTAAGGGGTTAGAACTATTTAAAAGTTCATTAAAAATCTAGCAACTCAGAGCAAGGGTGACTAAGAGTGCAGCAGATCTGATGGCCGTTTGTTCTGAAGGGAACGTGCAGAGCTCAGTCTTCCACGGTTCACTAAAGTTGGCAGTAGTTGGCCCCAGACAGATGCCATGATTTGAAGAATGTATCTCTCAGTAGAGAGGCCTAGGCTCGAACTGGCTTTGGAAGTGAAGTCCTATCTCCATATGTGAATCCCTCTCTCCGTGGCAGAGCGGAGGCATACAGTAGAAAGTCTGGGGCACTGATGCTGCCCATGCTCTTCCTGTTTGCAGGACAGAGGGTATTCGTCTCCAGGGCTGGCAGCCTTTCTCACCGACCCTAACTTCACTTGAACACAACAGCTTTTTTTAAAAAAAATGGTTTGGCTTGAGTATTGAGCAAAGGCTTGGGGGGAGGGTGGAATCTTCTTTCAGCTGAACTACTTCACCCTTCCCTGGTGCTTTCTGCACCCCAACACAAGTATTGTTCTCACCCGTTTCTTTCTCTGCTGCTAATTAGTAAGTCTCAGCCAGCACGTCCTCCAGAGTTAGTAGCTCCCTTAATCTCTCTGTTGCTAGGGCACGCCGACATGCACCAGTGGTACTAGTTCCAGTGTGATGTGGGGGACTGTGGAGAGAAAGGGCTGATCAAACAGAGTCCGATAAAAAAGAAGTCCTTTTTGGTAAGGCTGAAAAGTTCACAATGGGGGAAAGCCCTGGGTGAATGATAAGGCCTGAAGAAGCTCATTAAATTGAGGCAAGCTGAGCTGAGTTATCTTATCCTCCCCCCAGCATGGAGGACTCTTTTATCAAAGTGGGGGAGAGGCATCATTCCCTGATGAAATGCTCAGTTAAAAAAAAATGTAATTGTATTTCTGAGGGCAGCTTTTGTAAATCAGCCCTTTAAACATTTTTAAAAGTAACTTGAAGTCCCAATGAAAAGTGCCAGATTGACAGTATGGGAGACTGAAGGCCTTTGTTTAACCCGATAAAAGGAACCTGGCAGTCAGTGGGACCATAACTCATGACCAGTTCTGCCCCTGACCCAGACAACATCCAAAGAAAAATAAGCACAATATATATAAAAAACCCCCACATAACCAGGTCATTAGAGCCTTCATGAAGCCTGGGGTCAAATCAGATTTACAGGCAAAATGCTCAGGGTTCAGGGAGTGTCTATTATCTTCTTATTACTTTCTTATTAGTACTCAAGCTTGCTGCAAGTGCAGTCATAGCATCTTACAAAGTAGGCTGTAGCCTACAAAAGCTTATGCCTCTCTAAGTTAGCCTACAAGATACCATGCTGCCTTGCCTTCTGCTTGAACTAGTTCAGTCACTTATAATTTCAGCTCAGATGAATAGGGATAAAAAGATGCGTGCATTAAAGCAAAGAGAAGTAAATAGTGTTTGCTTGGCTACATGAGCTCAACGGTCTGCTTAATTTGGCATGTGTCCCCTGGCAGCAGCCAATACTTGATGCCTCAGAAGAAGGGAAAACCCAGAGTTCTGTATCTCATCATGCTGTACTGTGCAAGAAACCTAGATAAGAAAACTGGTTACTCTGAGCGGTGAGAGCTTTGCTGTGAGGGTGCAGCTTTACAGAAGGAACAAGAGGGAAACGTAGGTCAGTTCTGGTGCAGAAAAATTCCATAACAGTCGCTAAGCAAAATAACATAAAGAAATCCACATCTAGTTGTCTACTTCAAAAGCAGATTCGTTTGTATTGCATTTTATAAGGCCAAAGAGGCTTTGCCAAGGTGTGGGAGAACGTGCTATGCAGAATCTGACCATGGTCTGGTTCCTTGTATTATCTCCTCTTCAGAACTTCAGGCATCAAGCACTGACTTGGGTGTCAGACTCCCCACCCCAAAGGCAATAGAGAAGTGAGTGCAGATCCAAGCCCCTCCACCGATCAGCAGAGATCAGATCACTGTGTGGGGAAAGTGTACCTTAGAGTGGAGGCTGAGGCCTAAGAGCCACCATTAAACAGCAATCCATTGCTGTAAGCAGTTACACTAACACCCTGTATGCACTGAGGCTCCTGCACTCGATACCTCCACCCTCAACAGGAATTTCATTCTCAATTCAAACAACCAAGCAATTGTGCAGGTGATGCTCATGGACTTGTGGCTTTTCCTAGAATGGGTAAAGTTATTTATTTCCAACAGATGATTTTACTTGAGTCTTTAAATGTGCAAATCCTTTTTTGTTAATCCCTCTCTCCTCCCACTTCTAGTAGCTCCCCCTCCAAATCCCCCAGCCCTAGGAACAAACAGGGTCCCTTATTGCATGAAGAAGACAGGATTTTCCACATGGCAGCCCAGCCTGAGAACAGAGCCTGACTGTTTGATCTCTTTCAGGTATCAGGCATCCTTCTGCAGGCTGTTGTAAGACAATCCTTTCCAGCTGAGGGCTTTCCTCTGAAAAGGGATCAGGTGTTTAAGCAACAAGCATGCCCCTCTTAACTCTTTCTGTTTTACACCAGGCCTACAACTCCAAGCTTTTGCTGGCATAACTGTATCAATCAGGGTTGTGGTGAGATGTGAGTTGTGACGGATATAGCTGTGTTTTTGCCAGTGCAACTTATTTCACTTCAAACTGGAAAGAAGCTATAATAGCAAAAGTGCAGTTTTGTGAGTAAAACCTACATCCAGGCTGGAAGTGCTCTATTGCTGTGTATACTAAGGGTGCCCCTACACATACGCTTAACGCCGCTATGGACTAATTTGCTGCAATGTAAAGCATCACACTCTACAAGTGTGATGCTATTAGACTGCAGCAAACTAATTTTCACCACCATAAAATGGTACTGTTGGGGATAGTACTTTCTTACAGCATTGAAAATAATTGTGCCTAAACACATGTGTAAATGCTGACCCAGGCGTACAATGAACCCGGTCAGCCCAGACAGCAAGGGATCAGGCCCTTGCCTGCCACCTAGCCACACAGCTCCACTCTTTGGGCACTCTTGTGCTCCAGCCAGCCCCTCCACTTCCCCCTGGAGGCCAGGGCTGACACCTGAGCCTTCTGCCAGCCTGGCGTTGCTCTGCCTTGGCTCAAACAGCTGAGGTCCAAGGTGCATTGGAAGATGCTGTGCTCAGGAGCAGCTGGATCTGGTGCAAACTGCACCAGAGTTTATTCTGTTAACCTAATTGCACCTGTAGATGCACAACTAGATCAGGACAACTAGAGCAGCAAAGCACACTTAGTATAGCCCTGGCTTCAGAGAACAGGATGGAAAGATTCAGTTCTCTAGGGCCCCTTTAATTGGTAGTGCTCCTCAGACATCTATACACATACACTTAATAACATTAACTGTGCATACACTTAATAACATATAGACATGGCAAATTTAAATCCAGTGAAACTTTGTTCATGTAAGAGGATGAAAGAAAGAGGTCATGTAGATGTCATTCAAAGATAGGTCTAATTTACTGAAGGCAGGGCTACACAAAAGACCTGACATGCCTTTGTCCCACACCACTGTGTAGAGGGCAGGACACACTAACTATCTTATCTGGTTTGGTTTTGCAGCTATGTTGTACTCACACTGCATTGGTATAAATGATGACACAAAGTTCAAAACAGCAGAGACTCTAACTCTTGTATTTGGGATGTGATCCCTTACGTCCATTTGTCAGATGCAGCCATTCCTGCCTCAGTGTCAGGTTGCTAACCCAGGGCAAAGGCATCTCTTTCCTTTCTGCCAGGTTGAGGCATGATCTTTCTTCATCACTTTTTTATGATTCTGAATAACCACAGGAAATCTCACTCCCTCACTTCTCAGTGTCACTTTGTGCCTTAGTCTCTGTTTTGTTATGTTGGCTGCACACTCATTCATTCCTTTCTAGTTTTCGTTTATTTATGCCTCCCAAGTTCCACATCTAGCTTGTAATCACTGGCTTTGCATTTGGTGAGAAGTCTGCTTTAGTTTGACACATTTCACTGTGGTGAAGTAGCCTGCATCAAATTTGATCTCTGTATCAAATTTACACCCAATTAGTTACTGCGCAGTGATGCACATGTAGACACCTTCCTGCACAGTAACATTGTGTGTGTGGATTGACTTGGGACTAACTTTAGCAGACACACCCTAAAGTTAGTCCCAAGTCAGTCCACACGATGCACTTTAATGCCTGCACATGTAAACATTGGCTTATTCCTGCTTACTGCGCAGTAAGTTTAAGCTGGCATAAATGCACATGTAGACACACCCATATAGCATTAATGAGACAGTTACTGTAACACTGTGTCCATTTCCAGCGTCCACGCTTCGAAAGAACATCAGCAAGTTGGAAAGGACTCAGAAAAGAGTTGCAAGAATGATTTAAAGTCTGGAAATAACTGGAAAAGTCTGGAAATAACTTTCAGTGAGCCAGTAAAGAAAGACTATCTAGTTTTTCCAAAAGAAGCTAAGGAGGTGATTTGCTTGAGGTTTATAAGAAAGAACCTTCTGGTAACAGATAGGTCTTTAACAAAAAACTAGAAGCTACCACAATCAGACCAGAAGTACAGCACATTTTTCACAACATAATTTACCTAATGGTGTGGCAGAGTCTCCACCATTTGAATGCTTAAAATCAGGAATGGACATCAAAATGATTCTTTCTAACTCTAAGATCTATTAATCCACTAATATTATGTGAGTTTTCATGCAGTGTAGAGGTTATCACTAGTAAGACTTACAGCAACATGCCTTATTATCTAGCTCACTGCCTTGATTTAAAGAGCTGTCAGCAATTGTGAGCACAAATTCTAATGTGGGGCATCACTGGGCTTGGTTGGCCTATGACTGAGATAGGTGAAAATTTAGAAAACTTCCTGAAGTTCTGTCATCATGTCATCCATAATTGAAGTGGCTGGCACCACAAGGAAACCTTAGGACAAAAGAACCTAAAGGGAAGGAAGAAGACTCAGAGCTGGACAAGGAGTCAGCTTTCTTTGCTTTTCCTTTGAGAGTCCAGTCCTGGAAACTCTGCTTACTTGGAAAACACTCTTGGAAACCCAGTATCACCTGATGTTCTAGCAGTTAATTGGGAGTAAATCATGGCTAACCGTAAGGAACTGCAGCACCATCTGAAATCCACTTCCTCTTGGGCAACAGCACCAAGCACTTCCTCTTGGGCTGAACTCCTTCACATCTCATATACTTACGATATTCTTTCAAAAGATCATCACTGCAATAACAGAATGATGAAATGCAGTTTTGCTGAGTTAGCTGTGAGATATGTGACACCTTCAAACACATAAGCAGTAAACTTTTTGGTACCTCAGAGAAGATGTAATAAAATAGAGCGTGCTAGAATTCCTACTGTCATGAGTTTAGGATGACTTTACTTCTCACGGATTATGGAACTATAAGTTATTTAAGCATAAATTATTTAAATTTATTTAAATTATCACCAAATGCATAAAACCAAAGAAGTCTCCTAACTCCACCAACATGGATTCGACTCAGAAAGCCAGCTGAGAGGCGACTGAGGAACAGAGGCAGGCCCAACAAAAAGGGAATTTCATCTCACTCGTGGCTAAGATGATGCTGAATAAAAGTGCTGTATGTGATCATTCCTTTAAACTTTCTGCTGTCTGGACTCCAGATCGCAGAGGTAGCCAAAATGTAAGAGAGAGGGTAGGAGCAAAGGAGCTGATTCTGATTTCCTGTATGCAAGTGAAAACCAAAGGTGACCACCGAACTTAAAGGTATTATACTGGTGTAAAATCAGTGTGAACTCAGGAGCTATGCTCCTTTCTCCCAAGGGGGAGAAGAAAACCTGAGACTATAAGAATATTCCAGCCTTCCAACATAACAAAGTTCTTGATGAACCCAGCATAATTTTTGGCTAAGAATGGCAACTGAAGGATTCAAAGTGTGAAAATTTACAATGTTTCTGTTTATGAATGAAAGCCGGTAGAGCTAGTCTTATAGGAAATGCCAGCTGCTTTCTGTCTGGAGGAAAATGAGTTTGACTGAGAAGCCCACAGGAACTCAATCATGGGCAAGGCCTCACTTTGCGAGGTACGGTTTGATGGAGTCCATCCTTGAAGCTGACTCCAATGAGAAGTAAATTTAATCTGAGATTTAAATGTTTCCCCTTTCACTGTGGAATATGGAACAGGAGCCTTGAAAACCAAATCCATATAAATAAAGCCAGAGTTTTTCACTGTGGTTATTCAGATGTTCCTCACATGCTCCTCTGTTGCTGTCCAGAGCTGGCTTTTGTGCTCTGTATAATCCAAGCTTTTGCTCACTTCCATTTTGGTAGAGACCGCAGACTACTTCATGGATATGAGGGTGACCTAGGGTGTCACTAACAGTGATATGGCTGCCACAGGCATTTTTCAAGCCACTGAGAAATAGAAAATTAAGTGGTTACAAATGCTCCATATCTGGATTCTCCAGAAGCTGTTTGGCACAGAGCTTGTTAATGCTCCTTTTGCAAACACTTAAAGGAGTTTAATTTAAGTCCCATTAGACATTTGAGGGGAAAAAATAAGTGCTCCTTATGGAAAAGGGCATCAGCGGGAGGGACTGAAATGCTATTAGTCAGCTTTGAAAGACAGTTTTTACAAACAACAGATTATAAATAGAAAAACTCTGGAGTCCATTTAAAAGAGGGAGTTGACCCAGAGTCCTTTTTTGAAAAAGAAGCTGAAAGCAAACAGTAAAATCCTGAAGTCTGTTCACCCTGCGTCATAATTTATTGCAGGTTCCAAATTGTGAAATCTCTTAGCAATGTGGGACAGATGCTATGGTGAAGGAAATAAAACAAATAGCCAACAGGATGGGAAATGCAGAGGAGATGAAAGACACCATGCTGTAATTCCTATGGGAAATCTCCATGCAGCTTTCCAAAATACTGTACTGGTGAGCAATTAGGAGGCCAAACAAGTCAGATAAACAGGACCACTAGAGGTCTGCAATCAATTCTACGGTGTCTGCACCAAGGCCTGAGCTCCAAGAGCAGCTGAGGGGAGGGGGGGTAAAAATGCTTCTGTCCTGCTGTCTTCTAAATGATCCATTCAGTACCCTGCTCAGAAGTCCTTGCGTAACAAATGCACACAAGTGGAGTTTTTACAGTGCTCACTCCTGTTCCTATGGCAGTTGATCAAGGGTAATAACAATACAAGAGTTAATTAATTCAGGAGAAGGAATTCCCACTTGCAGAGGTCTTAACCCAGCAGCAGAGGGAAGGTGTCAATCATAAGGGCAGAGGTGCCAAAACTTGGGCTCAGGTTTATTTTCCTTCACTCCAGAACCTACGAAGGGAGGTAAAACGTAAGTCAGCTATAGCTAGTGATGAGTGAGCCCTGGAAAGAAGGGAGTATGCATGTGCAGCCAAATATGATACATATGGATGTGCATATGTACCACCTGGGTTGGGAGAAATGACCTGACGGTCTTGCGAGGAGAAGCTCTCGGTGGATTTGCTGTACTTCCTGATTCCCATGCTGTAGGAAAGCCTTTCACAGCATTCAGACCTTCCACTCCCAGCCACAACCCAGAGGGCGCAGGCAGCCGGACAACTAATGAAAAAAGTGAAAGGAATACTTTCAGACCCTCAAGGCAGGGTCATTTCACATGCTGAGAGAAAGCTCAGGACAGGTCTTACTCTACCTGAACTGGTTTTCCTACTTCTCAAGACAACCATTCAAACTCCAATAACCCACAGGAGCAAAGGGGAATGAAGTAAGCAGGAAGAACCCAAACCTATTCTGTAGTGATTTAAAAAAAAGAGAGGGCTTTGTACAGCATGAATAGGAAAAACAAATAAAGACTTCTTTTGGGGGGTAGTGCTGTTGCCTGGCAGAGGTCTGGGCCTCAGGACTCCTGAGTTTCATGAAAAAGAGTAAGTGAGAAGGGAGACAAAAGGGAGGAACTTTATCATCTGTTAGTCATTTTTGACCTTCAGGAATATCTAGTCAGGTATTGATCAAGGGTCCTTAGGGAAGGAAAGAGAAAAAAAAAGAAATTGTTGCCATATCTGTCATGAACTTATGTATGTGTGTGAGGATGGCACAGAATCACAAGCAGACACAAAATAAAATATTACACAATTTGATTGAGTTAAAAATGAATTGATTTTATGCCTTCAAAGGACACCTGGGTGAAATGTTGGCTGTACTGAGATGCACGGCAAGACTCCCACTCACTTCACTGAGTCACACCCGTACAATGTAACTTGTCTCCTTACCTCTGTAATTGACACCATCTCAGAGTGCAGAAAGCTGAACTGACTTTAATAATCACATTTCCTTTTTGCTGCTCATTTCCTTTTCCTTTGCAGCTCGTGGAGCTTAGCCTTAGACTTTCCCCTCTGACAGGAAAAAAGATTTTTAGACAACATGGCCCTTCCATGTCGTTTTGGAAACATGGTTATACTGGCCTGCATGGACAGAGCCAAACTTTCCTCAAGTTGTTTTTAAAACCATTTTCAAGCCCATTGCCAGTATTAGCTCTGGAACAGAAAGCTTACAACCCTTCTTTACATCAGGGTTAAATCTGTTTCCTCTCACAACCTGCAATGGGGACTTTTTTCCCCTGGGCAAAGTAGATTCTTAGCCAGGACATGGGCTAAAATCTGACTCTTGCAAACAGATAACACCTCTACCACTCTTTCAAAATAGGCACTACCTGATTAGGAAAATTAAATAAAAATGGCTGGATGCTCTGGCTTTGTTGACACCAGGAAGCACAAGCATGTTTGTAGAAGACATTTTCAAATCCACAGTTTAAAAATAATTTCTTAATTAACATGGGGGATAGTGCTCTGATGCCTTTTCTTTACTTTCCACTCTGCAACCTGTCTCTTCTCTGGCATCTTCCAAGTCCATAGACGCTCTAACAAAAGGGCTTTACCTACATGTTCTTACTGTGACCAGATATTGAACCACTGGAAAAAACTATGCAGAATTTAGCTGTAATCTTACACATGCTTATTCTTCCATTCCTACACTTGCAGCTATGTATGATATACATATATACCAGAGACCGCCAGCCCCTATTCATACATGCTGTACATGGTCTCATATTTAAGCACACACTCTAAACACACACATTTAACTGTTGCTCATCATATGAATTTCCACTAAAAGAGGAAGGCTAGAGAGGATAAGCCTTTGTTAAAGGAAGGATATGCACCATTATGCTGCCAACAGCTTTGGAAAGAGGAAGTGCTGCAATTTTGGAAAGAAACTGCTGATCTGGGTTTTAAAGAAGATGTTTCCTTTATACTGGCGTATTTAACTTTTGCATTTACTGGAAGTTTCCATGAAGAACTGCTTGGAACATGGGTGTAGGTAAGATAAATCAGGTCTGACCCTGCTCGTATTTCAAGCTCATGGGCAAAAATCGCCCGTTGCCTTCAATGGAAGCAATTTTGAGCTCACATACATAGGACACATTGTTATGTACATTTTTAAGTTTCCTCAGCAGTTGCATTCTTTATGGTGCTTGGCAGGCGTGTTGCCTTGTTTTAACACACCACTAGATCATTTTATATTGTACTTGTAGCACCTCCTTTCCCTGAACTGCATAAAAAGTGATCTGACAGGTATCTGAACAGCTCATGCTAGGGTGAGCATGTTCAATAGAGCCAGCAAGCGCAAGAGGACAAACATACTTAGAAGAACATGCTCAAGCAGGATCCCGATTCTATGGCACAGACTAATGGTCAGCAGGAGGTGTCTCCAGAACAGCATGTGATGTGAAAATCTCCTTTAACATTTCCCCTATTATTTGCTGTTATCCTGTGGCCTGCAGATCGCATTACTGGACCACTGCTCTTTTCACATAAATGATAGTTTCAGAGTATGGGACTTGGAAGTTGTAGATGGCTTCCTACTAGTTCTGATGAATAGCTGGCTGATACATACAGTCGGTGTCTGATCCATCAAGCTGCCATGCAGATCTTTAAGAATATAGACTGGGAATGGCTGCCATTGATCTTGTCAGGGATTTGTTACAAGCATTTTTTCAATGGACTTTGTATAACCTTAGTGAAGACTCGAGCTAGCACAATCACTGTCTCAGTAACGTTAAGGTATTCTTGTTTTTCTGGTCACCGGTAAAACAGAACTATTTGTTATGGAGAGATGAAGAAGTATGAAATTCTGATTGTTCTTAGGAGCATGGCATAGTTAGGGTGCAGCAGGGTTTCAAATCATGATTTTTTTATAACTGTAAAGCTTTGGGATTCTTTTAAATTTAACTTAACTCTGAAATTTTGGGTTCGTGTTTGGTTGTTTTTTTCCCTAACTACAACATTTCTGGAAGTATTTTACCCATATATTAGAAAAATATGGCACCTTTACATGGGTAAAAGTGCCCTATGTTTAAAAAAGTCTGCTGGAGTGCTCTAATCAGAATGCTCCAGTGTGCTGCAGCATCTCATGTATTCATCATCCTCGCATTTCAAAATGGCGGTGGAGCTCTTTAACTAAAAGAAGCGCTGCAATTTTGGAAAATGCTGATCTGGGTTTTAAGGATGATGTTTCCTTTATACTGGTGTATTCAACTTTTGCATTTACTGAAAGTTTCCATGCAGAATTGCTTGGAACATGGGTGTAGGTGAGATACGTCAGCCCTGACCCTGATATAGCTTACCTACATTGGAGCATGTGTATAGGTGCCCACAGAATCATAGAAAATTAGGACTGGAAGAGACCTCAGGAGGTAATCTAGTCCAACCCCCTGCTCAAAGCAGGACCAGCCCCAACTATATCAGATACACATTCTATTTTCAACCTGCATTTCAACTTAAAGATTGCTTAGTCTTGAAATCTACCTCTATGTCAACAGTGGACGCATCAGCATGAGATGCC
This sequence comes from Crocodylus porosus, assembly GCF_001723895.1. Lineage (NCBI taxonomy): Eukaryota > Metazoa > Chordata > Crocodylia > Crocodylidae > Crocodylus > Crocodylus porosus. Next base: position 47,364,100 of record NW_017728947.1, on the reverse strand, counting down.
AGCTGCTCAGTAGTCTAATAATACTGCACAGTAGTGTGCCACAGAACAAACAGTGCTAATATGCTACTACACAGTATTATTAGGCAACTGAGCGGTAGCATAATGAAAAAGACATTTACCCACACTACTGCACAGTGACTGAGGTTACCATGCATTTATTTAGTACTTGATTATACAAATACTAACTTAAATGCGCAGTAACCATTGTACATTAATGAACATGTAGACATGCCCAGTGTCAACACTGCTACTCCTGTCCCAATAACCAGGCCTGCTTCCGAAGCAGAGCTCCCCTAAGAATGAAGACAATACAGTTCAATTCACACAAAACTTTCTACAAGATTTAAATTGTGCCAAGAATTATTCAACAACAGGGCCAAACTCTGACCTCAGTTACACTCATGTAAAACTTTTGGCTGGAGCCTTGGCCATAGGTGAAGAATTCCCTGTGCAGCTCAGAAGAGGAGTGTGTAAATAACTCCCAGTCATTTTTGGACTGTCCTTACTCTGTGCCAGCTATGACATGGGCGGGGTTATAAGTGCAAGTCAGAGCAGCATTCATGATGTAATTATCTCACTGCCAGTGTCTGCAAGGAGCTATTACAGCAGCCAGGAACCACAGGGATACCAATTAGCCCTTGCCACATTTCTGACACCACTCACACAGAAGAAAGTGATATTGGAGTCACTATGCTAGTTTGATATTATCAGAAGATCTCCTATGATGCAGTAATCCTATTGTGGTGGTCTACGATCATTTTAGCAGCACATTGCACACTGTATGGCACAAAAAGTTAAACTGCAGAGAAAAGTCTGCTTTACTGATTTCAATGCATTTGCAATGATTATATGTAGAATTTGGCTCATATACTCTATACACAGGAAAGTAGCAGAAATGATTGGCTACATACCAAGAACATATTCTGCGGTGGAGAATATTTGTCTCCAAAGGCTGATGAAATCTGAGTCATGCTGTTCCCTCCCAAACAGAAAATTCCCCTCCATGATGGATGTTCTTCATATTCCTTGTCATTTAGTAATCAAGCTAAGACAAACTTTCAGAGAACCTGAGGCCATGTGTTGTATCCCCAGCTTTTGGACATGAACTCAAATGAGTGCCTTCTGACAGCACACAGGCTTAGCTTTTGGACCCTGGATTGACCTTGTAGCTTTTGGGCCTTGAATTGACCTTGTAGCTGCTATTGAATTGACCAGCGGTTACATCACCATCACTATGAAGCAAAAGTGCCATTGGCAGTATAGAAAATGGCTTAATGCAAGGCTTATGGTTACTTCTCCCAGAGATGACAAGAGTAACCTGAATGTCCCAGTAATACTAGAATTACTTCAAAGAATTTCACAACAGAACAAAAGCACTGAGGGACAGTGGACTTATCTGACTCAGCAGCTTCACCTACTGGCTCTGTTTGATCACTTGAGATGCTGCATGGTAGGTGATAGCCACATTATGAATGGTACTAAAGGTCTGCTCCTGTTCCATTCTGTGAAAGCTTTTTGAGGCTTGCCCAAATTCAGCCAGACACAAAGGTTTCCACTTCAAGCATGGGCGACTGGTGCCTCCCAAGTCTAGGGGGGCACCAGATCGCCGACCGGGGGAGGTGATCTGGTGCCCCCCTAGATTTGGGAGGCACCAGTCACTCAGTGACCAATTGTCAAGCCAGCAGTGAAACCAATGAAACTGGACATGCACTTCTCGTGGCACTTCTAGTTTCATGGCTGGTGCTTCCAGGGGGTGCGCAGCCAATCTCAGGGGATGCACATGTATCTGTGTGCACCCCCTATGCATGGCCAATGACTGCAACAGTCCATTCAACATATACAAAAATGGGAAAAATTCTACCTACTATGACTGGGCATTTTCTAACATCAATGGTCTATTGTCCTGGCCAGACACAGGATCACTTCACCAATCAGCTAGTGAGGGCCATCTTGAAAATGTAGATATATTGGAGGGTTTCCATTTTGGAAAAGCAGGCAGGCAGGAATAGGTTAGTAGCAACAGAAGAGAAGGCAGATGGACAGGGGAATCTGTTAAGTGGCTTGTTGGCCAGCAGCTGTTGAAAAACTCTGCAAGTCAGACCTGACGATGAGCTACATCAGTACATTGATCGCATACAGCAACCAGTACATGGAATAAAGCTTGAAAAACTAGGTTTCATAGGGTTGAACAGGAGAAGAATCAGGCTGTGAGAGGAACTGCAACCCTCTGACAAAAGAGGAAAGGCTCAACAGTCAAAATTTGTAACCCTTTTATTCTCAGGTATTTAAGAATGTGAAGGTCAAACTCAGTTTTCAGGGCTATGGGTCAACTTTATACTCATACGTATAAGAGCTATGGGTCAAGTTAATTGAAGTTAGTATCTCTGCATAGGGATGAATTTGCTAAGCAAGCTCCTACTGGGCATTCTGGCCCTAATGCTATCCCTGTAGAGCCAAAAGCATCTTTCCAAGCCTGTTATACGTCATGGCCATAGCCACACATGCTGCCAGCCAAAAGCACTGCCTTAATTAGCAGTGTGGCAGGACTGAACTGCTGTTTTTCTATCAGCCTGTGGGGTGAGCATCGTTACAGGGTTTTGACTGAAAGACTGGTCAGCGGGGCTAGCAGGAAGGTCTATCTGGATCTTTCAAACCTCTCCCATGGTCTCAAAAAATATGTTAATGTCTGGGTTGGGATCATGCAGATCAAGGCCGTCCAACTTCCCTGTGGCTGTGGGGCCCATACACAGTGCCAGCTGTTGGACCCCGCAGGATTCCCCTCTCCCCCATCACACAGGCAGCATCCTTGGGGTCTCCCCCCCTTGTTACATAGGCAGTGCCCTCTCCTCCTCCCTGAACGGGGCCCTCCCCTGCCACGCAGCTGAGAGGTGGCTGCAGGGGCCAGCTGGACAGCCTTGCTTTGGCTCATCTGAGTTATTATTTGCTTTTTGGCAAGGAGGAGGTTGACACATTAAAACCAGACAGAGTATCTAGTTGCTTGCTTATGGGTGCCACCTCCTTAACCCTATCACTTTGTAGCTCTTAATTTTCCTTACAGCCTCCACGCCTCCCTACTTGCCTGTGAATGGCATTGTACCCTGACCACCAGGGACACAGGTTTATATTTCCCCGTCCTCTGGGAGCTGGGAAACTTTCTTGTCCACACATTCTGCCCTGTCTGGCTGTCATACAATCCTCCCACTTCATTTACTTTGAGCTCCTTGTGCCTTGCTCACAAACAAGGAACAAGCCCGATTCTGCTGCCAGCACCTACACACTCCAGCCCCAAATTACCCTCCAAGCACTGCCTTGCTCAGGTTCTGACACCTCCCTGCAGAAGCGGAGAGCCAATCCCATCATTTATTTTGGAGGCCGCTGTTAATCCTATCTGCCCTCTCTCCTCTTGGTTTACAATATCACAGCAGCTTCCAACTTGTGATAGCAGAATGGCCTCTGCATGACCCTGGATTAGTGTAAATATTTTGCTTTCATTGGAAGGAAATGTGACATACATTTGGGATGGAAGTTATCCAGAGACTACAGACCTGGGAGCCAAGCCTCTGGGAAGCACTCACAGCGGTGGTCTCGAGGTACTTTGTGTCAAATGCTTATGCATTCTCATCCCCCTTCACCCTATGCAAGGACTGTTGTTAGGCTAAAGAAGGATTTGCCTTTCAGAGATGGGGCAGTTGCAGTTCAAGGTCAGCCCAAGGGCACCCTGCACTCTATACCTGTCACAGAAGACCAGAGGGGAGTCGGCTTTTGTGTATCCGTCAGTCTGTTTTCCTTAGAGGAAACTGGTGCCTTGAAAGATAACACCTGCCCTACCAATGAGAAGGAAGAATCAGCACTAGAAAGCAGGGTGAGGGCAGTGAGCATGGGGGATTTTCCAAAATACCTATGTGATTTATGAGCACAAATCCCACTGAAAGCCAGTTAAATGCTTTTAAAAATCCCAGCCTACAGCTATAACTGTGTAAGACGACCCATTTATGAAAGAGCTGCCCCCTGACCCAATACGACTAGAAATAAAATTGTAGTGTGGGTGGGACCTAATCCATTTAACACCTTGGACAGTTTTGGGGGGGCTTTGTAAAAATATGTGTGTGTGTGTGTATATATATATATATAAGGTGATATATACCTACACTCTGAGTATCACCCCACACATAAAACCATAACCCATTACAAAAACCACACCCGCGCAGCCCATGCACTCGTACAGAGACCTGCTGGCCACCTGGACCCATTACAATATCTGCGCTGCACGCTACACACACGGAAACCAACTCTGGTCTCTCAGAGCAGGCACTCCTTTCTTCCATCCCCACCGGGGTCACACCCTCAGTTCACCCCTCATCCACGTTGCTGTTGCTCCAGCTCCCAGTGGAGGACCTGCTGCTGTTGTCGCTGTCCTCAGTTCCATTTGTCTGTTCCTCGCTATCACCGCCCCTGTCCCCGCTACGGGGAAGTTGGAAGATCTTGTGCCATGTGTCTCTGTGCCAGATGACTTTGCCCGCGCCCTCTCCATCCTCCACTACTGATTTCTGGTAGTAGGTCTGGAGTTCACTGAGAGCCATTTTCACATGGCCTACTACCTCTGCATCCATGTGCCTGTACAACAGGAGGTTCCTGGCCTTCCACAGCACGCTCTTCTTAATGCAGGATGCAAACTGGTCAAAATGGGCTGATGGGTACCCCGGTGTTTGGCAAGGTGCCTGTACAGAGCCACTTCTCTGGTTAGCCAGTTGACGCCGGTCACCACTTTGCAGAGCTGCTCCCCGCTTTTCCACACCTCCTTGGTGCAGGTGCAGAGCCAGAGGAGGTAGTTGATCATCTCGGTGGCTCTGTGGCAGTTGGGCCACGGGCAGCTGGGTCTCCCCAGCTGACCCTCTCTATGCCTCACTTGCAGGGCTTGGTGGGCTATTATTAGCAGGTCCTTGTGATCTTTGTGCTTGTGGTTGATGCACTCCCACACGGTTACAGGGACACCACTAGGATCCTACTTATATAACAGCTTTGAACATGATCAGGGGACATGTATTCTAACAAGAATGAGAGACTCAGGGATAGTTTGGCACAGACAATGTCTGCAGGTAGAACCGTCCCTTGGGTAGGGCAAATTGGGGCAACCACCCTGGGCCCTGCACTTCAGGGGGCCCTGCGGAGCGGAGCAGAAAGACTGCAGCCCCTCCTGCAGGGCCCGCCTGGAGCTGGCGGCTCATCCCCATGCCATGGAAAAAGTGTCTGGCCGCTCACTGCCACCCTCCCACCGTGTGCTGCTGGCATCGTATCCACTGAAGAGCAGCTCATCCGCAGTGTACAGGATCTGCTTGGCCCCAGGTGCCAAATTTCATTGCTATGGCACTGCCGTGCCCTGCCTGTGCAGGGGTCCCACAGCCCCACACTGTTAAAGGGACCCCACACAGGCTGATTTGCCCTGCGGCCCTGCACCCCGCTAGGGTCAGCTCTGTCTGCTGGTCTCTTGCTCAGTTTCCCCATCTATTGATTGTGTAATAGATTGTGTATAGGTTGCTGCATCTAGTAGAAAGCTAGTGGCTGCAGATCACTGCTAAGATGGTAGGTGTTAATTACAGCAATTTCAAAGTGCAAAGGATATTGAAATTTTCTTCAGTTGTTACAGTTGTAGATCTCTCCCCATCTGCCTGTAATCCTACTGACTTTTGGCTCTGGTGTATAGTGTCTGATTACCAGAGAACTGTCTGCCTATGGAACCTTTCGCAGGCTCCTGGCATATGCTCATTTAAAGGCATGTCATACATTCAACTTAAGATACCATGCAACCCAGTCATAAAAATATTCTACATTATATATGGAACATTTTTCTGGCTCGTTTGCCACTTTTTAATGCCTTAAATTGGGTGCATGTATAGTCCTCTTGCCATGAATATTGTGATTAATCTGTTAATCATGGCATACATGTCACATGCAGAGGGGCCCTTAGTGACATAACAGGGTGCTGATGTCTCCTAGTAAAACCCAAAGTCTGTTCTAGGCCCCAGGCCTATTTGTTAGATTATAACAAATATTATTGTGTCTACAAACAAGCAAGAAGCAGACAGTTTCCATGATTTGTCTGTAATAAGTATACAGAAATTGGGCATTTGAGCTAAGATCTATGAGTCTGTAAACAGGGATTAGGTCCACCTTGATCAGACTGTGCTAGCTTAATTCTCCACTGCTGTTTTCCCAGATGGTCAGCCTGTTTATGAAGAAAGTTTGTGTGTATAGAGGAGGAGATGTGTGTGTGCGTGGTGTGTGTGTGGGCACACATGCACATGCTAGATTCACCTACCTATACTTTGTATCAGACTCAACAGAGCTGTTCACAGGACAGCATTCTTCATAAATTAAAATAAGTAATTTTTTTCCAGTAATGCCTGGATGTGCTGTGAAACTGTGGAGACACCCACTGACCTCTTAGTGATATACCCAATGGCTGTTCAACTTTTCCCTGAAGTTCCTGGTGTCACTGCCCAGAATCCATTCTTCATTCTCTGTTACATGTGGCATTTTAAACAGTCTTGTAGGTGTCCATTGACAGGACCTTCCTGAATCCTTCAAGGTAGCCCTTAGCAACATATCCCTGAGAAAGGAATTAACCTGTTAACAAGAATAGGCCTCCAGAACAATGAAAGGTGAAATGCAACTGGCAAGCCAGGAAGTAAAATCACAGTTCTGAGAACTGGAAATTTGCATCAGTGAAGACCTCTTAGAAAAAAACAACCCTCTAACTGCTAGCATGGGTGTTAAATCTATCACCTGCAGGCTGGATTCAGCCCAGGGAGCCATGTCTTCTGGCTTGTGGGGCTCCTGGAGGGCCTGAAAATGTGGAGGTAGAGTGTGTGAGGGCAGGGCTCACCACTGAATCCCCGGGTATGGAGCCCTGCATTTCAGCAGTGGTGAAGCAACTTATGGATGCATTACTTCCTACAACTCCCAGAGCTGACAGTGCTGCTGCCGGGGGTGGGTTTGGATCTGGCCCACAAGGCTCCTCATGGTCCAGATCCAGCCCACAAGGAGCCCTGCAGTCTGGATCTGGCACAGAGGGCCAAGCGAGTTTGACACCCTGGTGCTAAGGTAAGAAATTGTAAGCGGGTCTGATCAAAGCACACCTATCAGACAAACAAAAATTTGTGCTCATATTCATTTAGACTATGGTCTTGTCAGCTGTCAGAGCTCTACCTTGGAGAGGATAGGCCTTGGCAGTACTCAGGAAAGTGCTGCAAAAATAAAACTCAGCTTGATGTGACAGCCTTAAATGATCCAGCAGCCACTCTTCTTCCCTCTGAGTGAGTACTGACCCAAGAGTCCAGCATGGTTCTAGGGGGTGCTGTGGTGCTGAAGGTGTACTATTATGTGCTTCTGACATCCTGACCACTTTTACCCTTTAAAGATTTCTGACAGAATAGGTACACACTGTTGCCATGGTCTTGGCTTAATTCAAACTGTGTAATTGTATTTTGTCAGCTTAAACTTCCCTTGCATTTTCAGTTGAATACAATGTTCTCCTTCCCTTGGATTTTTTACTTCAGAAGTTTTTGTTGCTTCTGAAGTGCTAGTGGTTGTGGCATCTCAGTGCTATTTCTAACTTGTTGCATAGCACTGAGGTGGAGCATTAAAATGAAAAATCACATGCAGCATGGATAACTGGAAATACTGCTTCAGCCTGAAGAACTAATCCCTGTTGAAGCCAAAAAGCTGGCAAGTTTCATAAAAGGACTCGCAAGATGCATGGACATGAAGAACATCCAGACTTATTATAAGTAATTATAACATTTTGGAAATTCATGCTTGTAAGCTCATGCTTCAAGCTTTATAGTGATCTACACTACTAGAAACCAGGAGGGGGTCCTAAATTAGGGGACAGATAATCCCATATCTGTGTTCTTGTGAGGTTTGTACACCTCAGGAAGAGAAAATGCACTCTGAAGACTTAAGGACAGAGGTTATCACTGTAGTAACAAAAGTGGTGCTAAATCTGGGTAAACTTCATTACTGCTGTTGCTGCTTTTATGCATTCTGGTTCAGACTGATGGCAGGGTGTACATGAAAATCTTGTACATGAAAATAAACTCAAGACCCATGAAACATGAGGAAGAATGTCTTGCATTTGAAAGCTTGTCTAAATCTATCCCAACTACACAGTTGGTCCAATAAAAGATATCATCCTAAGAAATCCTTGCCTCTTGCATAATTTCTGGACTCCTACACTTGGGATATCACTCTTACACTATCAAAGTTCAGGGATATTCAGATCTGGGAATTTTGATTCCAAACAATATTGTGGTAGAGATCAACTCCAGAGGGTGGATCTGGCTCCAACATTCAAGTTTCAGATCCAGTTTGGTTATAAATGCCTATGACAATGCACAGAATTCACATTCGCTTCATCATGGCTTGTCTCAGATTTGCATTTGATGCAGAGTTCAAGGGGACACATTTACATACCTAATAGGCCATGCCAAGAGAAAGTAAGATTGACAAGAAAACATAACACAGACTCCAGAAAGACTGTTGCAGGAGGGCAGCTGGAAGGGCTCCCTCTTTCTTTCTGTTTATCAACAGGATATAGATCCTTGAAGATCGTGCCCCTCCTACAACCCTCATTTTCCTTTGCAAAATAATAAGCAAACAGGTCTTTGCCTGCTGCCTGCAGGGAAATGGTTTTGTAATGGAAGGAGCACCCTGCACTAAGACAACAAACAGAAGAATTGCTGTGTTTGTTTTTCCATGTGCTAGAGGTGAAGGTGCAACCACAGTGGGGCTCCTTTCACATCCTCTCCAATTGACAGAGGGCAGGGGACAGGCACTGATATACATACACACATAAATGTTGGACTATAATTGGCCTAGAAGAGTGGTTCTCAACCTTTTTAGACTCAAGGCGCTCAACCCTTAGCTTTCACTTTGTTTTGGACTATAGAAAAATACGAGAGCAATTCTTCTAGTGCAAAGAACTCAGAAAGACCACAAATCAGAACGTTTTTAATTCTATGAATCCCTATTTGAAATATCTGGGTTTACCTTGTGAATCATATTTAGAGCTAACATTGCACAACCCTTGAAGGGATCTCAAGGCACCCTAGGGTAGCGTCATGGTTGAGAATTACTGGCCTAGAAGCACCAAAACTTTGGTGCCCTTACATACACGTAGTGTGCATGCTGGCCAAGTGAGAGATGAACATCTCTGAAGGGTACCTCTCCCCTCTACTCAGATAACATTATGGGCTTGAGGTACTGAGCAGAGGTACAGCCAAGGCCAAATTAACTTTTAGTGGGCCCTAGGCAAACAAACTCATGGGCCACTACTTAAGATATATATATATATATTTAAATCCACACACACATGCAGGCAGGTTTGGGGAAGAGTTGGATTAAATCGAGTGCTGCCTCCAAACTTAGGCAGCCCTTGACCCACTACCTGCCCGCCCGGGGGCACCGCTGCGGCAGAGGGGCGGATCAGCCTCCCTCACTCACACACGCAGCTCAGGGCCCTAGGCATGTTCCTAGTTTATCTATGCATTAATCCGGCCCTGGGTACAGCTGTGTTGGTCAGGGAGGTATGAAGAGGTGTGATCCCTGATCAATACAACTATGCTTATAGAAGCAGCCTGTAGTGAAGATACAACTATAACAGCAAAACTGTACTGTCGGTAGTATACTGTTTCACTCATGATGGGTGTTCGAATGTTTTTACTAGGGCTGTGTGAACTTTTGCCAGCAGTTTTGTTTCTATGCTGTTTTGACTCATTTTGAGCTCAAAGCAGCATAATCAAAATGAAACAGAGCTTCAAAACAGACTTGAAACGAAATGAGACAAGTCAAAATGTTTTGAAATTTTCTAAACACTTTGAGTTTCGAAGCTCAAGCTGGGCCTGCCTGCAGGGAAACAGAAACTGAAGTAAGGAGAGGGAGGGGAAAAGTGGGGAAAGAGGGGAGGACTGCTCTCACTATTGACTGTGTAGCTAGCCAGTGACCATCACCCTTCCCTGAGGCCCCTTCCAAACCCAGTGCTCTGGAGGAGGGATGGAAAAGCTGCATAAAAGGCAGCATTGTTTGAACTGGTCTGCTTTCTGTTGAGAACTGGCCTGATGTCAGTTGAGTGAGAGCGCACCTTAACCACACACAAAGTGTCACCCACCCATGTCACAAGTTTTGCCTGTCACCAGCTAGAGATGCAGGGTCCCAGAACCCAGACTTCCCCTGCACCTCTCTCCTTGACAGCTGGCAGGCTTCGTGACCTCAGCAGGGGCTACCATCCCTGCAGGTTTCAGCCTGCTGCACCTTAACACACAAAGCGTCACCCATGTCCCGAGTTTTGCTTGTCCGCAGCTTGAGGTGCAGTTTCCCCCAAACCCCTGCACCTGTCTCCTTGAATCCTGGCAGGCTTCGTTGCCTCAGCCTCGGCTAGGACGCCTGCAGTTTTGACCCTGCTGTGGCTTAACACATATACGTGACATGAGTTTTTTGCTTTCAAGACTTTGAAGTGCAGTTTCCCCAAAAGCCCTGCACCTATATTCTTGAAACTTGGCAGTTTTCATGCTCTCAGAAGGGGCTACTATTACTGTAAGTTTCATCATAATCAGGCCAGAAATGACAAAGTAATAGGCTGTTTCGAGCTTCCCTATTATAGCCTATGGGCAAAACTTCAAAACAGTAAAACTGTTTCAATGAAATGAAACGGAACAGGAGTTTCGAACTGAAACAAAATTTGAAACGAAATGCTGTTCTGTCAAAATGCAAGTCAAAATGGAACGGTTCAGTTTTGCACAGTCCTAGTTTTTACTATATAAGTATAAAATGCAGCTTTGCTGGTATTGCTGCGTGCACTTAAGAACTACTTTAAGAACGTAAGAATTGTCATTTACTGGGTCAGACCACGTGCTATGCACCAGACCATTTACCAGTACCACAAATAACTATTCCTAAACCAGTCCAGTGCTCCTACAATAGACTGACCCTTAGTGTTGAACAGGGAAAAGAGGGTGGTTTACCTAAAGTGACTCTTTCCTTTGCTTCAACCTAAAGACAGGAAGTTACTTAGAAGTGACTACAATTCCCAGCCAATGCAAACTCCCAAGCAAGGATCTGCAGAGGTCATTGCATGCAGGAATGTGATGATGATAATCCATCCTGTGTATGTGACCCCAGGGGTGCACTCCCTGCATGTGGTGGTGCACTCCCTGCAAAAAGGTGCTGCTGACACTTTGGATGGTGCCTGCAGGCGCTTGCCGCTTGCTAGGGTGGTCTGCAGGTGGTCCATAATCACCCCTGGCCATCGCCTATGCTGCCAGCAGTGCCTGTGGGTGGTCGCCAACCCATGGTCATCGCTTACCATTCCCCAACCCCCCGCACCGCCGACTGTGCTGGCAGCATCTGCAGGAGCTCCCCGCTTCCTGTCACCAGGCTCCCTCTGCTGTGCTCCTGCCACTGCCCGCACAGCCGTGCCCACCCAGCTGCTGGGGGCATGCACTGTTCATATATAACCTCATCTATACTTTTATCTATACATATGATTTGTACACATATGTACACTCAGGCACATAAGCTCCTATACATGCCTTTGTAGTGGCTACAGGCCTTTTTAAAAAAAAAATATATATATACCTAATACAGCACACAGCTGCAGACATGCCTACTTCCTTGCTTAAACACCCATAGCATATGTACTCTTATATGTACATTTACCTAACATATAGCACAGACCTATACCTTTGTGCATATATAACTACTATACGCACACATACTGTATATGCTTACATGTATACATACTGGCATCTGTATACACCAATGTCTGTTTCCACACACCCTACATATACATGTTCATGCACATACAAATGTAAACACAGTTGCTGCACCATACCAAAATGTATCTCTGGAAGCTGCCAATTCCTGAAATGTGCAGGCCACTGCAGCTGTGCTGATCCAATGGTTTCTGCATGAACTTGCCAAGTAGGAAGCACTACAAGCTTACTGAAAGCTGGGGTGAACTAAGGTTGTGTGCAGTTCACCATCTAGGCATGAGCCATCTCTGAGGCAGGCTAGAGCAGGAAGAGTAGCTCTCTTGGCACTGGAGATCATTTCACACTTCAGTGTGTATCCTATTCTAAAATCTGAAGTGATTTATAGGTGGTGAAAAGAGCTGGCCTAGGGAACACCAAGAGGGTCTGTGATTGATAGACACCAGTCCCTATAAGATATGCATAACAGGAGCTGCTGAGATGAATGGAAAGACTTTGGTTACAAATAAGGAAGACATTTTAAAAATAACCTGTTTTCCCTACAGGTGTTTTCTAAACTTAGGACAGGGCTCCATGGTTGTGGACAGGAACTGATTCTCAAATAGCGGATGGGAGAAGCTCTTTGAACATCTACAGATAAGTGATTACCATTATATTCCCCTTTAAAAAGTTGGCTGCCCCCCCACCTCCAACCTATATTTCACTAAGGAATTTAAAAACAGTTTTCAAAATGACTGTGTGTGGTAGACGCTTTTTCAGACTTCCTCACTCTCCTGTATTTACTTCTTGCCAAGGCTTCAGCCCTATTTCATTTTGGAATATTGAAAGGTCTTATTTTTGTTACTACTCTGTAACTCCCCCAGCCCAATCCACTCCTGTTGGCTTTAGTCAAACGTTTCCTGTTGACCTCAATAAGAACTGAATGGGTTCTGTAATTGGTAGGCTCTGTTGGCTTTAATATGTTCAGAACACCTCAATTTAGTATGTTTTATTGTTTAGTGTGGTGGACAACCAGTCTCTGTTATACGGGATAACAATCTCTATATTAAGAAGAGATTTAGATATCTCTTTATTGCCTGTTTCCATCTGTTGTTTTTCAAATTCATTTATAACTTCTTCACTATCCTTTTGTTTCAATTCCCTTCCTTATACCCAATCCACTTTTTCTGTCTTTAATACAGCCTGTCTTTCCAGTAGGGATTTTCTTTAACATTCCCTCAAATAGAGTCTTTTTATGACTAGTACAATCTAGTACCTGTGTCCCCAATAAACAAACAGAAGTAATTGAAAAATGTATTTCAGCATTCATAGCAACTGAGAATAAACAAATGGTAAGAGAGAGATCATTGCAGGGCCAAAAAAACAGGGGATAAATCTCACCAACAATATGGGTCTACCACTGGGCAGTGACAGAGTCACATGTAGAAGCATGGAAGGCAGAATGCGTGTGTTGAGAAGCACTTGTTAGAACTGAACCACACCTTCAAAAATCAGCACACCATAAAAGCATGATGCCTTTGCTGCTGGGCATTTGCTCACCTCTCTAATGCTGACAATTAGTTACTCCTCATGTTTTTATATAGTATGGCAGTGCCCAAAGGATTAATCTGTGATCAAAGGTCCCTGGTGCTAAGTGCCTGATGAACAACTAGGAAAACTGTCATGTCTTAAGGAGCTTATAATTGAAGTGCAGTGAAATTACTGGAATATTAGGTGATGCTAGGCTTGCTCAGAAATGAAGACGTGTCCATATGTTGACACAAGTCAGACAGCAGCGTATGTGCACTATGCACTTACTAGAGTATGATATGGGGCATATAAAAAGTTCTGTCAGGTCCCTTTCTTTGATAGCATGGAAAGTAGGGGTATATCCCACTCTACAATACAATGCCGTACAGAGATGCTTGGACTTGCTCCAAATGAGTTAGTTGGGGTACAAGAAGCATAACTGTGTTTGTATGCTACCTTCTGAGTAGCAAGGTTAATTAGCTCAGGTGGAGCCCCATCCTAATAAGGCAATACCACTTCTGGTGCTTTGGGGTGTTACTATGTGGCAGTGCCTTTTGCTGTGTCCATAAACGCTAAGTATATATTGGGGAAACAATGCAGCAGTTTCATTTGGAAACGTGGAGCTTGTCTAAATTGGAGATGTACCAGGTACATTAGTCGGCAGCTATATGATGGAAGACTTCATTCCTTCCCTGCCCAGAATATTTTCAATGGCATAATTTTAATAGGCATGCAATGAGTCAGTGTGCTGATATGACAGGACCTACTGCAGAATTGCCTCACTGGTTCTTGCTTACAGCACCAGGCAAGTTTCACAAGAACAAAGCAAAGCTAGAGTATTTTGTTTTAGTTGTCTGAAACTTAGCTGTAGATGAGGATGCCATTGCCAGCCTTGTGTGTATCATAGCTCAGTAACTGTTAAGCTCTTTGGCTTGGAAAACTGGAATTCACTATCTTGTAATTTTTAGATCCATTTTTAAATGAACATAGTCATGTACAGCACAGGAGAGAGAGACTATACTGTCAACAAGAAGTGGAGAGTTCAAGCTCTGTCTCCAGTGATTGTATGAGGTCATCGAACTATTCAGGACTGAAACCTAATCTACTTCCATCACACTGAACCACAGCAACTGAAGGACTTAATTTCAGAAAGCTGTCTGGATCAGTTCTAAAAGGGGACCGATTCCAGTCAGTCTCAAAGTCTGAAGTGCCCCTCACTTCTGGCAACATCAGTACATACAGATTCCTATTTTGCATTTCTGGATTATGATGTGGCTGAGCCCTTTGTAATCGCGGGAGTATGAAACCTTCTCTAATCACAGGGAATTGATTCTTGCCCTGGGCTTGCATTCAAAGATGCAAAAGCCCTGGATTCATGTGGGGTAATTATAACACTATGAGCAGACTGACAGCTGTGAATCTGATATCAAACATTTAACCACAGTTGATCGTCTTTTGTCTAATCAGGTAGGGGGCTGGCGTGGTGCAGGTGTTAAGGCACATGGTTGACAGCCCAGAAGTTGTAAGTTGGAGGCAGTAGCAAAAGTGCTTGTGGTGTGGCCCTGTCAGAGTCCAACAAATCTGTGAATTCTGCTAAACACCTTGTCATAAGGACAGGAGAAAGGAAGTGTAATCAGGTATGCTCTGAGTCTATGCAGATTATGTAGGTAATGATATGCATTTGAGCCAAGCACAGATCAGTTCTACAGCATCCTTTAGCACAGGGGTGGGCAAAATGCAGCCCATGGGCCAGATGCAGCCTGCCAGGCCATTCTATCTGGGCCATGGGGCCACTTAAAAATTTAGAAAATTAATATTTATCTGCCCCTGGCTGCCTGTCATGCAGCCTTCAATGGCTTGCCAAAACTCAGTAAGCCGCCCTCTGTCTGAAATAATTGCCTGCCCCTGCTTTAGCATGTAGGGTCCCAAAGCACTTTAGAAGATAAACCCATAAAACAACTACTGTTCTGAAATGGTGACTACTTGATCCTCCAGTTTTGGTAGAGCTTAAGTGCTGCTGTAGCTGTGACAGTCTACTTGCACTGATCCTCCAGGACCTTCCTGTAAGTCCCCTTGTGTCACCAGAACAATACCTACATCCTCCCACAACCCTTTGGCAAAGCAACAGGTTATTGCAATGTTAAGAGTCATGGGATGTACCCCATAGCACCTCACACAAACAGCAGAGATGGAGTCAAGTGGATGCACGAAAGCAGGGGAAGATCCAGGGAGGCTGTAGCAGTGCAGTTGCAACCTCCCTTTGATTCCTGGTTCACTCAAAGTTTAAAGCCAGCTGCCTGTGGCAGTGGCAGCAGTCTTTTTTCAGGCAGCAGTGAGGGAGTCACTTGATCCCATTGCTCACTATCATCTACCTGATTCTTTCAAACTCTTCATTCAACAGGTGAACATTAACTCAGGTATGCAAATAACCTTCAGTGAAGCACTGGATGCACTGTCAAGATGCTGAAGAAGGCTTGGTTTTGTTTTATGAATCTGAAAGATATGTACATTTCAATCTAATGGCTACAGGACTAAAGAAACAACATCTTTTGAGTATTTTTTGCCCAGTTTCTTGTATTGTTTAATATAAAAGTGTGATATATCAAATTAGAGCAAATTCCAACAAAGTTATATTTGTATTTGCTTCAGTCTCAAACTGACTAATATGGTCCTAGGTTCCCAGCTTCTGGTTTCTTTTTACCTGGAGAAAGACATGATCTGTATTATATGTAATGATGCACCACATCTTCTACACTCCCACTTCTCAAAATCCTAGATCTGCCCATGTACTCAAGTATGGCTTTGCACATACCCCAAGCTAGGCCAACCCAGGTGCTCAGAATCAAGTGCTGCATACCTGAGTTAACTCTATAGAGCATACACATGGAAAAAGATGATTTGATGTCTCCACCAAGCCACATATTGCCCCAGTTCAACCCCACTTTCAATGTAGATTGTAACAAAACTGAACACTAAGCTTCACTGCAAACAGATAGCAGTACTGTAGCCTACACAAGGACATTTGCTTTTACTCCAAACCATGGCTGAGATTGTGAGGACCATACCGGAAATGACAACCCCTTGACCTGACTGAGATACTGCAGGCTGCACGTGTTCCCAGTAAAGAAGGATATTTAAAGAGACACAGCACAGGCAGCTCTACTTATTTTTCTTGGCAAACATCAGGGAATTTCTTTCTGCTTGTTAATTTCAATTGTTAAAGTAAATGACTGAATAAATGTCTTGAAATTGCCTTGAGCCAAGAGTTGTTTTTTTGTTGTTTTTTTTTAGCAATTTCTAAGTTTTCTGGTCAGGATGATGGGATCCATGAATTTTAACTGCATCCCTTAATAGAGGGGCAGGCAATTATTTTGGGAGGAGGGCCGCTTAATGAGTTTTGGCAAGCCATCAAGGGCTGCATGACAGGCAGCCAGGGGCAGATAAATATTACTTTTCCAAATTTTTTAGGGGGCCCATGGGCCAGAGAGAATGGCCTGGCGGGCCACATCTGGCCCGCGGGCCACATTTTGCCCGCCCCTGCCTTAATAAGAGGAAAATCCTCTTCTTTGGTGTGTGGCACGCTGCTCCTGTAACTTTCACTGATGCTGATGGATTATGTACACACTGCACAAGGCAGTTGGGAAGGACTTATCCCCCCTTTGAATGGATATACTTCTATTTGTGTACATGCAGCTATCACAGAAGGGCCTGCAAAGCTGTCACTGAGCACTCCTGTTGATCAGCCATTAGAATCTGTTCCGACTAGTGAAAGGTCCCTTTCGCCTCAGAGGAACCAGCAGTGTTGGGTGATTAAAATTCCACGCTTAAATCTGTATTTTGTTAATGCTTCCCTTTTCCCCGCTGGGAGAATTCATTCCCAGGTTATTTAAATGTGATCTTTTCAGTGAGGGGTGGGATTTTCCAGAAAGCTCTTAGTTTAAGTTTGAATGTTTCCAATTTAAAGCAAGACAAGGTAACACTTCAGATGTTAAATAAAAATAAATAAATACAGGTAGCAAAACTAAAGCAAGACATGTTGGTTTTAACTTGGTTTATTTGGGTTTACGGGTTCTTTCAGGCTGGGTCTTAAAGCTTTAAGGAGCTTCAAGGGTTTGACCTTGTAAGATTTTTTTTTAATAGTCTTAAAAATAAGAAAAGAATTCGCAGTCAAACAGGAAGCTGCCATCTTGACAGCCTGGAGATGTCGTTTGAGATAGAAGAAATGCTTTCAAATATATGAGAGAAAGCAGAGACTTCCAAGATCAAAGCAAGTTTGGTTCTGTATTTTTTCTGTTTCATCTTGTTGATGGTGGGGAGCCAACAACAATATTAAACAAGAAATCCAACTTCTTCTTACAATTCAGAGGGTCAGCTGTCCACCGTGACGTTTACACTTGTATCTGCCAAAGTGGTTGTCTACTGGCTTGCTCATAACATTGCACCCACAATTTGAACATCCAACCGATCAACTGGCAGGTGCAAACAATGGGATTCGCACCTGGCACTGGGTCCATGTTGAAGCCAGCTGAACACTTGCCCTGGGGGTTACTTACCATGCCCAGGGATCCTAAGATAGAATAGCACTTCCAGGGGCATGAGGTCTGATCTGAGTTGTGTCACTGCTGGCCAGCATTGGTCCAACACAGGCTCCTTCTGAAAGAGATGCTGGCACTGATTAGTCACAAAGACAGTGAGTCTATAGTGGAAAACTTTTGGGAACTGTTTTCATATGGAATAGTTAGGACTCTGGTGAGCACTTCTTCTCTACGTGAGCTTCACTAGAACCCACACTTGTAAAGAGAGGTCTCTTACTACTTCCCCCAAAAGCTAAAAGGGCCATTTATACCATTCAGTGATGACGCCAGGCAGGGCCATATCGAGACATGCTATGATTACTAGGCTTGTAGTACCTTCCTGACTCAACGTAGTGCAGCTAACTTACTGTGGCAGTGTGTTTCAGCATAACACCTTGGCATGAGGTGCTTGAAGTATAATATAGAAGGTGGTGGGGGAGCCCTTTGTGCCATGCACTATGTTGTCTTTGGTTACATAGCACCAAGCACATTGATAATGCTCAGCAAAGATGAACTGTAATGGGCAGAGGCAGTTTTGCCTTCCATAAAGGCTCTAAGAAGTGGTTTCTGTGCCCCTCCAAAGCTATAAACTAGTGTCATGGCTATTTTACTGGACAGAAGATGAAAAGCAAAACACACCATTTTGGAGCACCAATTTCTTTTCTAAGGGCCCACATAGAATTGTTGTCACTTAGTCCCTGCTCGATGCCTGGTATTTAGACCTTGAAAGCCACCTAAAGCAGGCTGGTATTGTTGAGCTCATGCGATTACTTTCTTAACAGCTGCGTCCAAAGTTTCCCTGGGACCTGATTAGGAAAACACTGCAGCAGATTCAAGAGAGGGGGGAAAAAAAGGTCAGTAGAAAAAGTTAAACCCTTGCATATAACATTTCATGTGACTGAGCTGGCAGTTCAATGATTGTGGACTCCTTTGGCATGCAGTGGCTTGTGGAGACCTTGGAATTATATGGGATTGAGAGAGAATGCCAGCAATGTGTGTGGGGCTCAGAGGTGGGGATAAAAGGGAAACATGATTCAATGAATGAAGTAAGAAATACGCATGCAGTTTATGAATGGCTTTCCCTTTGCTTAACCTGCAATTAATTTAGCACAGCAATCAGAGAAAGTCCTACAATAGTAACTTAAGATTTGGAACCCAGGTGCCATTTGTCAGTGCTGTTTGCCAGTTGTCTGTGGAACCATTTGCTATCCTGAAGTCACTCCTTGAGCTTTGCTTGATTTCTGAAGAGTATTCTGCAACATGGGAAAAAGGATAGGGTGGCAGGTGCTGACTGCTGGCTAGTATAGAAAAGGAAGCGGAGTTCCAGGGCCTTGATAGTGCATCCTTCAGTCTCGTAAAAACAACAACCTAGAACACCATATTAGTTGTCAGAAACAGAGGCTTAAGGCAGCCTTCTGCTATCTGGATACAACAGCTCCCTCTGACTATGACACTGTAGCTGTACTTGTGCAGTTCATCCCTTGCATAATAAAAGGATCCAACGTATTAGGTTACTGAATGCTGGTGGGGGATATGTGTAATTTTAAATGAGGCTTTTCCAGCTTCATTTGGCCAGCTAATTACCATTAACATGTGAGGGAAACTAAGCGTTGCTGATTAAGGAATCTAGGATCAATTAGCTGGGGCTAAGTGGCCAAGCTCCCATAGTGAAATAACATAGGAACAATCTATTGGAGGGACCGCCTGGTGTCTTTTGTTCCAAAATGGCTGCTGCGATTTGTGTGTGCATGTTTCGAAGGACATAAAAGGAGAGGCTGACCATCCCAAGCATGTAATCTTGGGAGGACAGGAGCTGGGCATTTTCCATTGAGAACTGTTTCTCTACAGTTCTTCACACTGCACTGTGGAACCATCTTTATTAACCTTCCAGGCTAGCCTAGAAACAAAAAATGCTTTCATTTCCCTCTGGCGACTGTTCAGTTGTGTCCGTTCAGGCTGCTTCCTTAATTGCAGTGGTTGTTGACAACTTCTTCTGATAGAGACCCCTCTCTTTGACCTGCCCTCCTCCCTCTCTCAAACTTCCTTTGCAGCATAAAAGTGCTTGGACACAGAAAAAGTTAGGACAATGTTAAATGAAAATAAGCCCAGAGGAACTCAGTGTTTCCAGCTGTGGAGTTATGCTGCGCGTCTCTCTCCTGAGCACTCATTTCATATTGGTGCTGTTTATTTCCTTTCCCTGGCTATAAGACATTTTATTTATTAGTACTGGATTTCCTGTTGCCTGCAGTTGCCACTGCTGTCCAAATTGCTTTGCAGTTGGATTCTGTTCTGCACATTTGTTACCCTCTCTGACTTGGTTTCTGTCAGCAATTTGATCACTGGAAAAGTTATACGCAAGCAACATCTGACAAAGAAAAAGACTCATTAGCTGACTTGCACAGCAGCCCAGACGGGCAAAGGCATACAGGAAACCTGTGCAGTTGCAAAGAGAAGCTCTGCTTAAGAGCAGATCCACAAGTGACACTTTCTTGGATGGCAGGAATGCCTCTTCTTTCAATTGCACATAGTTCACTACCAGGAAGAAATCATCCCCGTGCACCGCACAGTTTCTTTCTGCAGACCACCATTAACCAGGGTTTGAGGGACAAAGCTATCCTGAACATCTGGGGTTATATTTTTAAAGCGTGATAGAAAGAGCGTTTTGTAAATGTCTCTCCTCCCATTTGTGATTGCACTTCCTTTTGTCCATTGATGGTCATATAACATTTTGGGGGGCAAATATGGCTACTGCTGATATGGAATGTGATATTAGGAAAATATTTGTGTGTTTTTGTAGCCAGAAACATGAAGGAGCAGCCAGCTGCACTTGACTTGCCTGATCTCTGTGCATTGCCACTATGTGCCTCACAGTCTGAGAACTCCTTTTGTAGGTACCTACGGGAAAGATGAGGGACAGTGCTTCTGCCTTGCCTTGCACCTTGGATAGTTCTTTATGTCAGTGTAAATGGTAAAATGCTGCCATTCTGATTTGGTAGAATTGTCTACTGCTGCAAGGTAGTGGAGAATGAGGCCTGTGGTGGGTCTCTTGGTTCTGGTCCCACACTAATGTAGTAATAGTACATTGCTTTATTTTTCTTTAGCTTTCTTTAGATCTGGTTAAGACTTGGGACCCTAGAAGCTGACTAATGAGGTATTAAGGGCTGAGCCATCCAACACACAGTGGGCATATCTACACATGCACTTTACTGAGCAGTAGACTAATTTACCATGCAGTAAAGCATTACTGTCTACACATGTGCTGCAATTAGGGTGCAGTAGATTAATTTATAGTGCTGTTGGATAGTCCCATCAAACACAGGTACTATATGATCCTTGGCATGGCTTTACAAGTGCTCATGGTGCTCGGGCTAGGTACCAGATGATTGGAAGATAGCCAATGTGGTTCCCATCTTTCAAAAAGGGAGGAGGGAGGACCTGGGCAACTATAGGCCCGTCAGTCTTACCTCAATCCTAAGGAAACTCTTTGAGAAGATCATCAAGGAGCACATCTGCGATGGGCCGGCCTCAGAGATGATGCTCAGGGGCAACCAGCACGGTTTCATTAGGGGCAGGTCATGTCAGACCAACCTGATTGCCTTTTATGATCATATCACAAAAGCACTGGATGCAGGTGTTACTGTGGATGTAGTCTTTCTGGACTTCAGCAAGGCCTTTAACACCTTCTCCCACCTCATCCTCGTTAAAAAACTAGGCAACTGGGGCAGTCAGATGGATTGCAGATTGGCTGAAGGGTCATACTCAGAGGGTGGTGGTGGATGGGTCATATTCGACCTGGGGGGAAGCGGGCAGCGGAGTCCCCCAGGGGTTGGTCCTTGGGCCTGCGCTGTTCAATTTCTTTATCAGCGATTTGGACGACGGGGTGAAAAGCAACATGTTTAAATTTGCTGATGATACCAAAATTTGGGGTGAGGTGAGCATGCTAGTAGGGAGGGAAAGACTGCAGCAAAACCCGGATAGGTTATAGGGGTGGGCTAACAAAAACAGGATGCGTTTCAATATTGACAAGTGCAGGGTGCTGCACTTGGGCAGTAGTAACCAGCAGCACACTTATAAGATGG
>NW_017728947.1:47319182-47341954 GCF_001723895.1 Crocodylus porosus | reverse complement strand
CGTAAGAACTACTTCACAGTCAGGGCGGCTAGGATCTGGAACCAACTTCCAAGGGAAGTAGTGCTGGCTCCTACCCTGGGGGTCTTTGAGAAGAGGCTAGATACCTACCTGGCTGGAGTCATCTGAGCCCAGTTTCTCTCCTGCCCAGGCAGGTGGTCGGACTTGAAGATCTACAAGGTCCCTCCTGACCCTACTTCTATGATTCTACTTACCTCACAAGGCTAGGAGGGAGGGGAAGGAGCCTTAATTAATTTTTGTTTGTAGAACATTTTAGATCTTGGAATGGAAGCTCCCAAAGGAAGCAGAATATTCATAAAAGTTTTTTACAACTTAGCCCCCTTCCTTCCAGGTAAAATGTTCCTGTAATACAGGAGAAACCAGCTAAACAACCCTTGCCTTTCAAAGTTTAAAACAAGTTTAAAGAACACCTCCTCTTCCTTCCCCCTCCCCCCCAAAAAAGTTTGATGTGAAGTTTTAGGCCTAACAGACTCTCTGCTCCCTGGAAACTTGGGCGCTTTGCAGTGGAATTTTCCCTGCTGTTCAGCCATTTGTACTTCGGAAAGGTCTTGGAATGAAGCATGTGACTGTAAGAGCAAAAAAAATGCTTCTGTGTCTGAATTCTCTATCAAATATTCATAAGCTACCCAGATAAAATGAATCCATGTAAGTTCTGCAGAGCCTGCTTAAAAGCAACAGTAGAGGACAACACTGTCAAGATAAAAATCTTTCCTTTGGGTTAAAAGAACGCCTCCTCAAAGCATCCAATGGGTAACATAACAGTCAGGAAGATGCTCTGCTTCATGATGCAATTTGCTAGCTTTAAAAAGTGGCGTGTTGAAATGGAATAACATCCTTGGTTGCTGCAGCAACAGCTACTTCCTCATGCAGTGTGGGAGAGAAAGCACACAAAGCTGCAGAGAAATCTTCTCCATGTTCCTCTAGCCACTGGATCAATTAGAAGTGAATTTATTTCCCATGTCCCACTGAATCCTGAAGTCTCAGACTGGTACCACAAGGATCAGTAACTGATAACTGGGGTGCTTTGATGGTGTGGTATTTGCTTACTAAACACTGGATTGGAGCTATTCTTGGCTTATTTCACAAAGACCACACTGTAAGAAGCAGGTGGCAATGACTTTCACTCACTGTCAGCCTCAGCTGGATGAGACCTGGCAACCTAGAGGGGAAGCTTCTGTGTACCCAGCCTCCTGTGTTCCTCATTTCATATCCCACCACTTAGTTCCCTCCTTTTAAGGAGGATTTCACACTGACACCTGATCACAGCCCACAAGGCCAGCCTCTTGAGATGAGGGAGCTGTGGAAACAGAGGTATGGTTTCAGTTTGCAAAAGACTGAGAGCTGCGAACAAGGAATTCCAATCCCAGCTCAGTCACATACCCCTTCTTTAGTCTTGAGACAGAGTCATATGATATCTGACTGCTTTCCCACCTGTAAAATGGGTAAAACATGTTTTTTTCCCTTGCTATGGTGTGAATATTTGTCAAGTGTTTTGAAGAGGCAAGAAACTGGACAACAGTAATATCCCTAAGGACAGACCCTGTTTCACTTTATGAGACCATATGGTGCTCACAAAACTGTCTAACTGCCATTTCTGGCACATATGCATAGTTTGCAATCCTCCTTCATATGCAGTGTGGATGTGCAAGTGTGCATAATGGCTACTGAGCATGCTCAGGAGGCTGCACTGTAGCTTCCTGAGCATAAATTGTAACATCACAGCCAGGAAAAAAGGGGGAGATTGCCTAGTGGTTAGGTCGCTCATCCAGGAAACGTGGGACCCAGGTTCCAAGTACCCTCCCCCAAAAATGAGTGAATATATAGCTCTCTGACTCCCCAGCACAGGGGTCTTGAAGTACAGCCTTTGCAGCTTTCATTTAATGTGCTTTGGACAAAATGGAAAGCAGTGGTAAAGTGTCTGCCTCAGTAGAAACAAGGAACTAGCCTAAAATCCAGGACCCCTAGCCTTCCACAGCAGCAGCCATTTCACTGAACTATACACACTCCAGCTTGCTATCTTCCTCCTAGTCCCACCCATCTCCATCTCTTGTCTTCTTGTAAGTCAGAAAGTCAAAAGGGGAATCAGACCAGTGAGGGCCAACTTTTTCAGCCCTATGCCCTCCCCAAGTGGCACTCCAATCCCCTTCCCTTGCCTGATCTGCTACTCTACCTTTTGCTCCCCACCCTATCATTTGCTGTGTTTTCTGCTCCCTCCCCTATCTGCTGCTATTCTACCTGCCCCTTCCCTGATTTGTTCTGTAGCACACAGAAAGGCTACCCATGCCACTTGTGACATGTATGCCACAGGTTGGCCAACCCTGACTTAGACTACGGTTAGAGCACTTTGCTGCGAAGTTGGAACTCTCTCTGAGTAAGGGTGGCCTAGACTAGCATCACAGGCAAGTGCCCTACCCATTAGGATATTAGACCTCCCTCCATGAGTCATGGGTTTTTGCATGGCTACAATTTCAGGACTTATGCTCACCCAGGTATATATGTATGGAGCCATATACCTGCCCAGCCAGTGCACAGCCTACTGTACGTGCTCAGTAGCCAGAAGTAATGTCTGTATGTCTACATTATGTGTGGAACAGGATCAGAAGTGATGCATAAATACCCCAAACAGCAGTTACATGGCTGGGATACTGCCATCTGAGCACATACAGTGAAACAGGATTCTGCCCAAACTGTCCCACCATTCAGACTGCTATATTTGCTCCCTCAGTCCTGAATTCCCACAGTCCTGCTGTTATATTTCACTGATACATACTGGGATACGATGATCCTAAAGTGAATCAAAGGAATAAAGCCACTTGCTGCTGCTCTTTGGTCAAACCACAATGGCTTCAGGATGTTCCTGAAGAGTTCAAATGTGTGTGTCTGGATGGAGCAGGCTGTAGGAGCAGAACTCTTCCTACATGTGGAGCCAGTTCCTGCAAATTAGCAGTAAGAGACTAAGTCTAGGGGGTGGGTGCTATCACCCCCTGTGCTTTGACTATTCTAGAACATGGCTCTGTATCTGCCAATCTGACCCCTTTCATCAACATGTCACATCCATTAACCAGAAATTAATACAGTTCCAAATGTCCATGGTCCTGAGTTTAATATGGCTACTCATGTACAGTGAACAAGGATTGCTTTCAAAGTCACCTCTTCCACGGTGAAAGAAGAAACAAGTCCATGAACTGGAAAATTTTTAAAAATCAAGTTTGATCAAATGTCAGTTGAGGTAAATGAGCCCTCCTGCATTCTCCTCCTGAAGCCTGTGCTAGATGGGGTCCTTGCCAGTGGAACTGGGTAAAGCATTAGCAAGTAAATCTTCTTTCAAGGCATTGTTCTTCACTCTTATGGCCTGCAGTGCAGGACTGGTTCCTTCCCAGGTGGGATCTTGTTGGTTTTTTTCCATCTGAAACACAGAAGGAAGAAAGACAGCTCAGTGACAATATGATGATATGCCACCACATGAGTCTGGGTCAGAAAATGACTGAATGGTATCATTTCCACTAGTTCAGAGGCAAGGCAGACTGCAGCTTCAGGCAATCTGCAAAAGCAAAGGTTGGAACATTTTTCAGGGTAGATTAGTCTCTGACTGGCTGAATATGCAGTTAATTTACTTGTTCTTACCCTTTACTCAGTGAATAAGGATCATCTATCTCTCTTGTGCCCTGCCTGGGTGTGCCAGGGCCCTCTCTCCAGACTGTTTAGCTTGGAACAGTCTATACAAAAGTTCCGTGTGGTCCAGGTCCTTCTTCTAGCTTGCCTGGCTGGCATCTGCAGAGTTTATGGCAACAAACTCCCTGTGCGTTGCTGATCCCACACCAAGCATTAACGTAACTGAGTTCATCTTAGATCACCTTAATCAATCAGTTTGTCTGTAAATCAATCCTTAGACCAGTGGTTCCCAACCATTTTGGAGAAGGGGTCTCCCATGTGTCTGCACCATGCAAAGAAGCACCGTGCACAGAAGTGTCGACAGCAAACCCAGAAGTGTTCCCTAGGTTGGGAACCACTGTCTCAGACAGATCTACACCTTTCAACCATCCTTTTTTTGTTAGATCACTCTAAAGCTCAGATTCTCACCTGGTGTAACCTGAAATCTCCACAGAAGTCATTTGGGCAAGGGCAGTATATGTTTGCTGAGGTCCTGTATGTCAAAGTCCCAGATTAGGCTGTTTTTGTCAAAGAACACCTGCTAATGGGATGCAACTCATTTCCTGCTACACAGTTTTCTCCATACTTCCCCCTCCATTAAGAGTTCATAGATTCATAGATAGTTAGGGTCAGAAGGGACCTGAACAGATCAAGTCCGACCCCCTGCCTAGGCAGGAAAGAGTGCTGGGGTCAGATGACCTCAGCCAGATGCCTGTCCAGCCTTCTCTTAAAGACCCCCAAGGTAGGGGAGAGCACCACCTCCCCTGGAAGCCCATTCCAAATTTTGGCCACCCTTACCATGAAGAAGTTTTTCCTGATATCTACCAAGTCTGCTCTCTGTCAGTTTGTGACCATTGTTCATAAAACCACTTGAACAAGAGTTAGATGAGAGCAGTGGAGATCACATCAATTTATTTTTCAATCTTCGATAGAACTACTTTGGATATAGATCAAGCATTGTAGCATTGCTGTTCATTAACACATTCAGCATTTTATCCCCCTAGGATTAGGAATACAGAGCATGATAGTAAAAAGATTTGCAAACTTGTCTAATTTGAGCTGACTGTAGTTTTCATAAGTGCTACTGGATCATCTACAGAAATTCTGACTATCTTGTTTCTTAAAGCACATTTCCCTAGGTATTGCTACTTCCAATGCCTTCTCTCCTAGCAGGAATAAACAATTCAGACGTTTTCTGTCACTTCCACTTTCTGCCTCCAGTGGAAAAATACATCAGTGTTGCAGAATCCCTTACTCAAGCCAACAGCCTGACCACCTTGTGGCTTGTCTATCAGGTCTATCCACAGTGTTTACAAGTCGGTACAGTATCGAGGAATGCAAAACTCTAGAACTCTTGGTTCAGAGAAGATACCTTTTATTAGACCAGCTAAGAAATTGCAAAAAAAAACCCTTTCTTTACAAGCTTTTGGGCACACACCCCCTTCTTCAGGCTGAGGACAAACTGTGTTCTTCGGCATCTTAAAATGTTCCTCTCTCCTCCCCCATTCTGTGATTTACAGTCCCCTGCCCTGGCTTCCTGAGCTTCATATCAGATTCAGAAGACCAAATATGATGTGTTAAAGAGTAAGAGCAAAGTTATACATTTAGGCAATGAAAGCTACCCACCTTCTATTAAATACCATTTGTTACTTTCAGGGTTGACAACTAGCTGACTTTCCTATCAGTCAGTGCTCCTCCACAGTCAAAGGGTCTTGGTGAAACAGCTGTGGGACACTTCCCACTTTGTCCTTAGGCAGAGAGCACTCTGTCCCTCCTCAGGGCTGATTCTCTGTGGGGCTTCTGGCCTCTTGGTCCCTACAAGCTTAGCTCATAGCTTCTGCATGTCCATTTCCACCTTTCCCCAACCCACACATATTTTATGTTCCCCAACACAGTCCCATTTCAGTAGTTTTATAATGTAGGATATTAAGGGCTTTGAGATAAAACAGGTGATGTAGCTGCAGGGGTATTATATGATTATGATTAGAAACACCTCCGAGACATACTGTTGTTTGCTGGGAGAAGTTAATACAAAGACAAACTGAAGTTCCTGTTTAGGATCATTTCAGGCAGATAGAAAGAAGTGATAACAAACAGAAAGCGGACCCAGCAATTATTGGAACCAAAATATCCCGGGTGATAATGAACCATCCCCCAGATCACGTCTACCTGTTAACAGAGGAATTAGACTAAAAAAACCTGTTTGCTGCCAATAATTGCACTGCAAGGTGCTACAGTCCTAGGCAAATATGTACTTCATTCAGACAAGCTCTATTGTGGTGTAACAAGGCAAAGTTTTTCTCAAGGGCCCTGCAGAGCAACCAACACTAATGCCAGTCAATTGTTATTGTTCCTATCAAGGCTTTGAAGAAAGTCAATAAAGCTTGGTAAATGCAGGAGGGTAAAAAAGCAACGTACTGGATTAAAAAGGACCAGAACAATGCTAGTACTAACAGAGGTGATGCTGCACAAAGGTCAGAGGGGACAACTGTCAGATAAGAAAGAAATCCCCCTACTTGTGCATGTATTTGAAGTGAAGGGGGACTCAAGCTCTCTAATGTTGTGCTATATCCATATTAAGGCCCAGTCCTCACTAGGAAAAGTTTACTGGTATAGCTCAGCTGGTGTAACTATAATGGCAAATACATAGTCTGTACCTGCAGAAAAGGGCTCTTGCCAGAGTAAATCATACAGGTTCCAGGAGGGAAATAAGACATCACAGGACAAGCACTTTTATGGCAGCATAACCATGTCTATGCTTGGGCTTCTGCTGCTGGTACAGCAGTGCCGTATCCAAATTGCACTTATAAGCAACAGTAACATACTGACCATCACAGAGACCTGGTATAAGACCCTGGTAATGGGTCTCTGCAAATGCCCAGAGAATCCTTGCATAAAGTCATGAGAAGAATCTGAGAAATGGACACAATGGCTAGGGATTATTCCTGGCTTTGGAAGAAGTCTGGTGCAAATGACTGGACAAATTTACTCCAGTAAAGGCTTACAAAAGGAAGTACAGTCCTACAAGCCTGTGGCCTTCTCTTCTCTCCCCCTCTTCACCAAAACAGCTGCTGGCAAAACCCCCTGTCAACTGCCATTCTACTTTGTGTTTCAGTCCCATTTACAAGGTAAAGTTCTAATCCCTGTGGACTGAAGAGCCTGTTGATGGAAAAAAAATGCACTTTTTTATTTTGAAACCTCACTGGTAATTGAATAAACAGTGACATATGTCTCTGCAAGGGAAGGGACTACAAAATTACTAACATTCTTAATGAATGTTTAGTTCTCTCCTAGTTACTTGATATGCTATCTTAAGGTCGTAAGTGATTGCATCCCTTAAAAATGCCATTAAAAACAATGTTAATAAGTAGTTTCAGGCTAATCAACTACATTTTGTTCCTGGGCATCAGTTCTCAACTAAGATGGTTTGGTAAAGTTGGAATTTTCTTTTTCCATCTGTTTTATTTTCCCTCTCCTACAAAGTGGCTAAGAATACTAGAGAAATTTTGCAACCACATATAATAACCCTGCTTTTCGAATGACGCACTTCAGGAATCCTGGGTCTGCTTCATCTCATATTTTGTAGAAAATTCAACCTTGGTCCCATCTTGAGGCTGTTTTGGGATTTTACAGGACTCTTCTCCACCCCACACGTTTCTAATAGAAATATGGCTGCAAGTTTAACTGCTGACTGGGTACCATCGGGGCATAATCACAAGTTCATACAGTTTTGAGACCCTTTCCATATTAATCAGTGGTGAAGGTATGGAGCTGTCATGGTTATTTTTATGTGACGTGTAATTGCCTCAGTGCATAATCCCAGTATGGGAGAGGCTAATATGTGAAATTGTTCAGCGCTCCATATAGCTGCAACCTGGATAGGGTGGGCCCCTACTTCAGCAATCTTTACTTTGGTTTAGGTGGTTCAGCTGGTAGAACTGGTCTAAATGACTACAGGTCAAGGATAGGACCACGTAACTCCTTCAAGGAGTTCCAGACAACTGCAGGGTAATCTGCTGCATATGCAAAGCAATGTCAATTTAAGGTTCTCTGAGTGAGGTCTTGGGGGATTTCCCTGCCTTATGTAATCTACTCCTGCTTCTCCACTTCCTCTTCTCTTGTGGCCAAGAGGCAAAAAAGCAAGTCTAAAGACCGTTGGTGTTTCTCAAACTCAGTCAGAAAGCTGTGGTGGCGATGTGCTCAGTGATCTATAATAGCCTCACAGCTTCAGAACATCATCTGATTCCAGATGGCTAACACCTGGAAATGAGGAGGGTTTAGCGGAAAGGGGCAGTAGAATAACATAGCTGGCCAGGGGCACGTGTTGTGGCACTACAGAAGAGTTGGTATCCAGGAAGATCTGTATGAGCTAGCATCCAAACATAGCTCTGCAAAGCATCTCGAGGCTCACTTGCCATACTTCCTGCTTTAACAGCCCTAATCCCCACATAGCTCTGCCAGTGTAGCTCAGATGAGACTTGCAGTGTTCCTACTATTTCAGTCCTAGGATCTCTTCTGAACAAAGATGGCCAGTCATGCTGAAATGTCAATGGTCCCAGGACATTGACAATGGAAGCTAGGATGATAACAAATACACCTTCCTCATTATATACACTAGATCTAGTCCTGTAATGGATAATGACTGAAGTAACTGAATGAACAGTCGTCAAGCTTCAGGTTATGCCCTTCTGGGGCGGCAGTGTGGCATGGAGATATCACAGCTAGGTGGTAAACAAGCTAGTTTTGGAATGAGATCTGGTCTCGCTGCAGAAGCACAAAGCTCTGTGTAGGTTCATTTGTCCTGCTCTGCAGCAAGATCTCCCCAGCTGTGGGCTTCAGCGGTTGAACTGTGCCTGGTACACAAGCTAGTCTACTGACAGTTACCAGCTAGGGCTGTGCAAAGCATGAGTCGCTGATTTGATGCGGTGGAGATTTGTCCTGATTCGGTGACCAAATCCAAATCGAATCAGAGGACTCTTTAATCTCTCCGAATTGAATCAGAACCCTTCAAATAGATTTGGAGAGATTTGGAAAGAATCAGCGATTCAGATATAGACACAGCTTTAAAAGTTTTTTCTATATACCTCTAGATAGCAGGCGGCTCGTGAGTGCTGTGATGCTGGGGTGCATGGAGAGTCCCACAGGAGACCGAGGGGTTCCCCAGTGTGCTCCACAGCAGACCCAGAAGTAGACCAGAAGCACTTCTGGTCCACTTCCAGGTCGACCAGGGGATCCCCCCCCCCACACCCCCGGCTTGGTGACTGGTGCCTCCTGGGTCTGGGGTGGCAATCAGGGGTCCCCCACAGCCGATCACTGAGCCAGGAGGGTGTGGGGGGGCCCCCTGTGCATTCCCTAGCAGACTCAGAAGCTCTTCTGATCCACTGCTGAGCATGCAGGGAGCCCCCCCTGTGCTCCTGTGGGACACTCCATCCATCCTAGCATCCACGAGCCGCGCTGGTACCTCAAGTTATGTAGAAAAAAATATTTAAAGCTGTGTCTATGGCCGAATTGCTGATTCTCCAAATCAGCATCGAATCTTCAGATTCTGATTTGGCTGAATCGAATTGGGGACAGTGATCCGAATCAACAGACTGAATCACTGTCCCCGATTCGGGCTGAATCTGAATCGAATAGGGCCCACTTTGCACACTCCTACTACCTGCAATACCTACACACCATGCTGCAGTGTGCAACACAGCCATACTTTTAGGACTAAGGTCCCAAACGGAACGTCAATAATGCCACAGGGATTCTGAGAAGTAAGACAGCCTTACCGAAAATTGTAGCTAGGAAAAACGAAGCAGGTGAGACAAGCATCTTGGCACTGATTAGGATGTAAGTCTCTGCTGCACTGACAAGCTTGCACTTGCTGTCTTGTATTCAGGCCTGGACAATGCACTACCAGGAAGGTACTGATAAACCAAAGGGAATTCAGAGAACGATCTAGAGGCTCTATGAACTTTTGAAACCTCTGTTTGCTTTTTATTACCAGCTATTTAATTCCAATCCCTAACAAACATTTGGGGAAATGTTATCTTTATTCATTATTTGACACGCTGCCCTTCAACTAATTGACAGTTTGACAGTTCAGAGTTAACTTCCCTGAAGGCCCCCCTGAGGTTCTCCAACAAGGTCAAAGGAAATTTGATTTGAGAAGGGAAACAGGAGTTTCTGGTTGGCAGGATACTGACCTAGGACTCAGAAAACCTGGGTGAAATTCCTGGCCCCTCCTCTTGTTTGCAGTGATCTTGGGCAAGTGACTTATGTCCTCATGCTTCAGTTTTGCCATCAGTAATATGAGAATAATGCAGCTGCCCTACTTGAACCAGAGCTCAAGATCTACTGGCGATAGGTGCTCTGGCAGTGCTAGGCAGTGACAGAGTTATCTCCATAGTACATAACGAGCAAAAAGAAAAAACAAATCTCCCAAGCCTTCTTCAGTCATTAAAAAGAATCAAACTGAACAAAAATCCTTAGCCACTCACCTTTAAGAGTGAAAAAGGTCAAGTAAAAGGTCTGCCCAAGCCAAACAGCTTGTTCAGCTAGTTTGGTTAAGACATGCCAGTTTCTGTAGGGCAGGAGAGTGATATGGCAGCATTACACCTGGCTTTCTTTGATTCCCAGCCAGAGTGCTTATTTGCCCGTAGGTCAACCTTTAGCATGAATCCAGAGCAAAGCTTGAATTCCCGCCTCTGAACAAGATGCTTTCCATGCTCTGCCACTACACCTCAACTTAACAAGGGGCAGTGAATGCAGGCTGGCTCTCACACAAACCTTCCAATGAGGAAATAAGTTAGACTGCAGAAAAAGCCCCACCCCAGGAAATTGTGAAATCCTTTTTGTTTGGAACTAAGCTGCTCAAAGTATTAGTAAAGTTATTGTGAAGATCAATCCCATGCTGGCCCTGGAAAGAGGGGAGGCACATGACAAACTAGATCTGCATCTTCTAATTCTTAGTCTGAAGACAGACGGTGGTTGTTTGGCCTGGTCTAGCTTCAACTTTTATTCTTCATCAATTTTAACTCTGAAAAGCCTCTGCAAGGGATCGCTGTGGTAGCCTTGAAAGGGGATGGAATCAATAATCTCTAGTGGGTCTTTTCCATCGATTACTTCTGAGTCCCTCAGTTTACATGTCCAGAGGGAACAATAAAACTTCTATTCTTCATCTCATTGTTACCGTGGGAGTCCCACAAACTACTTGCTCCTTGTATTAGTGGCAAGCAGGTGGTTTGATTTTTTTACAAATCGCTTGCACAGTGATTTTGATGGGAACCAAATGAAACATCATTATGTAAACGGCATCGTAAGACAGAGAACTGGTGATGAAACTTTACAATGACACAGGCTGTATTTGCCAAGGTGGGACTGAGGAGGTGCTTGGTAGAATCTTAGGGCTTCTCCACAGTAGAGTGATTCTGCAGACATTTGTCACTGTTGCCAACATTGGTTCATCTCTTTGGGCCACAGCAGTGGAGGAAGCAGTAGTATAGACAAGGCTCTTGGCACTGAACACCCTATCGTTTGGACCTCCTCTAAAAACCCAACTCGGTACCTTGAGCCAATCCTAACAGTCATGTATTGTCAGTATAGTTTGCATCACTATGTGGGGGCAAGTAGAAAATAGAAGAAAGCAGCCTACAATGAGAACTTTTTTCCTCCATCTGCTTTTTGAATAATACATAGTGCTTCTTGGTGTATAAAACTGATTGTTAGCCGATTCAGCTGGTGCACATGAATTAATGGATCTTATTTTCCTCCCTTGCAGGATCAGTCCAGGACTTAAGAGCACCTTTTAAAGCCTCCCAGCCTCCATTACTTTAATTTGCATGGTGGCCAGCAATCAGAAAGGAGAGGCCACACCATGCCAAGTACTAGATCTGCTTTATCTGTTCCAAGTTGTGGAGTGGGGAGGATAAGGGGAAGAGAGATAGAGAGATGCCCTTGGGGCAAGATGAGCTCTTAGTGCTCAGGTTTCTTCTACACATTCAGGCAAGAATGTGAGGGCTTGGCAAGACATTAGCTGCAGTAGTACACAATGGAACATGCTTCACCCAGTGCAGGCTAGGATGAAGAATAACATTTTCCTGGTTACTAATGTTTCCTCAACTCAAAAATGCAGAAACATCCATAGGAATAAATGGTCAATTAATTAACATAGTACTAAGAATAATTTAAAATGGAAAACACCTATAAGTGACTAACTGGTCCTTTCCTTATAGTATATTCTCTAGTGCTTTGTTTCTCTTATATTTAAAAGCCTGAACCTTGTCTTCACTTTCTGGGAAGACAATCTACAGTCCAACAAGTTTCCCTGTCATTGTATTGTCCCCAATAATCTGATTCTTTTTAAATGTTCCTCTTTTAAATGTTGCCCTGTTACTTCAGGGAAGAAAACATTTCCCAGATTCAAAATGCAACAGAAAGCGGAAGTGATAAAGGAACACAGCTGACAAATAGTCAGATGACAAACCAAAGTGTTGTTCTGGAATCAGTTGAACTCCTGGCCTCACTGATTACAAGAGAAGCCTCTGCTACAAGGAAGACTGTATGGTACAGTACAAGGATGGATTTAACAGAATTGTGCCCTGTAAGGGTTAGGAGAAGCAGAGATCATGGCTTTAATACATCATGACATGAATGGTTGTGACTCGTTCTGGACAAATTCCATTAATGATAGGAACCCTGAAAAATAGTAATGAATTAACTGATCTTGATGGTAACCAAAGCAATGCATTTTACATAGGAGAACTGGAAGGCTACTGATGTGCAGAAAAAAACTAATTGTCATCCCGATAAAAAGAGAAACATCAGAAGCTGTTTACAGATAGGTTGACAGGCACTTCAGAAACTGGTGACATAACTGTAATTTACATACAACTTTCCCATGTACAGTTTATACATAACGTTTTGTATGGTTTAACTACATCCTGCAGCAGACAGTTGAGTGGCCATCAGTAATGTCTGTTTAAATATATAACACCTAATAATAAAGATCTATATTACCATCACAACAAGGCTCTATCTGTACTAGGAAAATGTTCAAAATCTTGCAACAATCTGATTATATTAACACAGTTACAAGAATGCAAATCTATATTGTAGATGAATTGCACTGATACAAAACCAAACTTACACATGTGACCTAGCCTATTAAGTCAGCAGAGTAAACCCTGCTGGTAAAAGCTGTGGTTTACACCAGTACACTGTGTACATGTTGAGGGTTTACCAATTTCTCTTGCAAAGATGGTCTCTAAATCCGCAGCATTACTAGAAGGGACCTGAAATTCTCATCTACAACCAGTACAACATTGATTGGCATCGTGAAGCCTGCAAAGGAAAACTTCCAGGTCAAATTGGCTTCAACGATCTTTTTTCTTTTTTTAAATAAACTACTATAAGCTCTGATTCCAAATTTTCCATATTTTAAAGAAACAACGGAAATAGGTTTGGGGGTCCTCTCCCATTAACAAACATTTCCCCTGCAGTGTTCTCAACTGCATCTGCTGCATTTTGATGTAGCTGCTGGTCTCAAGGCCAGATAAAGTGAGAGCAGGTTGATTGCAAGGATACCCACCTACCCTATAAAAAAACCCAAACAAACCAGAAAGGGGAGCTAGGCTGTCACTCTGAGAGAGTTTACAACTTGTGGGCCACTGTTGGTATGGAAAATAATGCTGAGGGTGAAGTTTAAACATTCCCCCCAGTCCAAACACTGCAGCTCTGTATGACAGAATGAGAACCAGAAAAGGAAACCATAACATCTATTTTCATTGTCCAAGCAATAAGAAATGCAAAAAAGCAAACAGACAGCACAAAGGGTGATAAGTAAATCAGATTGCTGAAAGCTTGTTATGTTGCAACAAAGGTGTTCTCTGTACCATGGATAAGGAAAAGTGATTTAGAGCATGAGTTTCCTCAATAGGAATTTTACCAACAGGGACTTTTCATAAAAAAACATTGCTGTGGGATGGTGAAAGGATCTGAAAACTTACTGGGCTGTTTGTTCCCTTTCTACTCCTTCCATCTACTTTATATATAGAAGCAGCAGGAGGGGAACCTAGCTTGAAATTACCCAGCTTGAAATTACCCTTGTGGCTTTCAAAGCACAGGGGGAATTACCCCTGGAGAATCCCTCCAGTTTGGGATGAGACAGTTTTAAAGCTATTTGGAAAGGAACAAGGTGACTCTTTACTTCAAATACCAGGAGAGTTCTTTTCTACAAAAGGAAAAAAAAATGGGGGAAGCTTTTCTTCAATGTTAGCTGCTCATCAAATCCATATAAACCAAGCAAGCACCCAGAGGGGAAAATAAAAAAGAGAGATAGTGAGAGAGACAGTGACCAAGGGCAAATTCTTCCCTGACATAACTCTACTGACTTCAGTGCAGTTTGGTTAGAGATGAATTTGGCCCTGAGCAGCAGCTGTAGTCACGCACCACCACCACCACCACCACCACCACACACACAGGCTTGCTACCTCTAAACTCCTGAAATAAGACCGGAGAATTATATGAAGCCCTACTTGAAAGGGATGATACAGCCAGATTCACCCACAGGTTGGCCATGGCATCAGAAAGTTTTTGGAAGTAGTAAACAGGAAATGGTTAAGTAAGAGCAGGTGGAGCATGCTGAGTGTGGAGAGCAAAGCAGGAAATAGCTGAGCGTCTGAATGGATGCAAAGGAATGCTCTCTGGCTCAGCCCTTGAGCCGTTGCAGTACGCCCACTCCTCCTCCACTGCCCTTATCTCCACAAGCCTGAAGTCATTAAGTCTTGAAGGCTACAAACACCTTTTGCCCCAGGTAATCTGTCCTCCTCCAATCCCAGAACCAGGTGCTGGGAGCCTTAAAAGGAACTGCCTAGAAAGCAAATTCAGAGAGACCCACCTACTGCACAAGGGATGAGTCAGAAACACCCAGTGAGTGCCAGAGGCTGCAGGTGTGAGGAGCTAGAGCCGTGCCTCTGGATACTGCTCCAGGTGTTGTGGTCCCAGGTGTATTTAACATAATGAATGAGAGACGAGCAGATCTATAGCCCCTTTCATTCCAGGGGTTCCCAAAGCTCTTTAACTTGAGGAATCCTGTTCACTCACTACTGAAATGCAGTCCTCTCTAGGGTAGAGCACAGCAGCTGTGTAATGGTTGACAGCAGTACCACAAGCCAGTTGAGGAAGAAAGTGAAGCCTACAAGAAGAGAGCTTTCCACTTTCTTTCACACTCTTCCAGTCCCTTCTCTTGTCTGCAGGACTTTCTGTGCAAATTCAGTTAATTCCAGATGTGTCTCTTTCCCACCAGGATCTGTTGAACTCATAGACTTGGCTCATAGGCAGACAAGGTTCTCTGGGTAAATCTGTTATCTTTTATTAGACCAACTCAAAAAGTTGGAAAAATTCTTCACAAGCTTTCGGGTACAAGAACTCTTTGTCAGGCTGAGAAAGCATCTGCAGTTGGTTTGTGCTCTTCCTGGAGTTTGAGGAGGGTCCAGCAGCCCACACAATGACTGCCAGAGCTCTCAGGGGCAAGGGGAAAGGTGCTTGCTGCTGTGTCTGTAAGGAAGGTTGCATACATTTCCAAGGGCTGATGTATCTCTTGAGTGGAGCAATATTGGTCTTGATTAAAGGTTCAATATTAGAAAGTGATGATGAATACATTCTAAACATCTGATTAAAGCAGGGTACCCTATGCTGCCTTCAACATATACCACATGGCCAAACTGCATCATAGAAGGGAGTCTAGCAATGGAGCCTCTGACCTTAACCAGGTAAGGTCTTGTGTATGCTTACAGCATTTTCTGGTATAGCTTTGTCTGCAAATCCTCCTAGTAGTAGCAGCTTTTCCTGGTAAAAAAAGTCCTTCTGCTGGTACAGTTTTAACTTGTTCTCCAAGCATAATAAGCTTTACTGGGAAATGGACTTTGATGTCACTGTAACTGTGTTAATACAATGCCTGTTGCTGCTATAGAGACGTAGCAAGAGGGCTCACACTGACATTAGTTTATGGCTAAACTTTGAAGTATAGCTCAGGTCACAGTGTGTTAAAATCCATACTGCCTTGTTTACTCTACTGTCCTGATGGAAGTTAACATGTGCAACCTAACACCTTCTGACTTCTCCCCTTCCTCTGAGATCCTAGCTTATACAAGGCCTGTGAGTGCCTTGTTACTTTGCACTCTAAGCTGCTTAAAGGTTGAGTGGTGCTAGATCTAGCTTGAGTTTAGAGCAGTCACACCTTAAAATTAAAGACTTCCTGTCTCCTACCTGCACAGCTGTGACTTGCCACTAGGCTAGGGACAGACATTATACATAAACCTGTTTAAGTGATTAGAAGCTGGTTTAAACCTGTAACAGAACAGAAGCTCAGTGTACATAAACCAGTTTCAAAATGGCTGAAACTGGTTGACGATAAACCTGGTTGAATGTAATATCAGACTTAACCTGGGTCAAACCAGTTTATGAAACTTCTGTCCCAGACCCCTTCCTGGTTCAAGTTAAATCCGAGTCCTCCAGCATCTGGGCATGCTTTGCAGCCCTGGGCTGGGCTGTGCTGTTTGCTCCAGAGAGCAGGGCTGGCCCTGCCCCTCTTCTCCCTAGCTAGAGTAGTGGGGGCTGGCTGACAAGGGGATGAGGGGTGGGCAAGCCTAGCTGGGGATGCAGCCTGGTCTGCAGGGGGGGCTGCCACCCCTGGCAAACCCCGGCTGGGGTCTGAGGCCGGGGTGGGGGTGTTAAATACCACTTTGCCCACCCAAACTTACTGCTAGCTGCAACTGTGGACTACAAATCCCAGAGGCACCTGGAAGAAGGAAGAGAAAATGATGAGCAACCCTGCAGAGTCCTGCTGCTGTAATTCTGAACTACAAATCCCAGAGACCTTGGGGGCAGTAGAAAGAGGAAAGGAACACAGCCAGGGAGCTGTGCTCTAGTGCTCTCTGGTGTCTGGCTTGAGCCACTGGAGGTCTGTGGCTGCAAATTCCTGAATCAAAGGTAAATGTCTGTTCACTTCTGTTTCAATTTAATCTGTAAATCTTAGACTAACCCACAAAGACGTTAGACTAACCATTCATCCTCAGGCTTTTTGACTGCCTATACCTAGCCCAGAGTGTTGATGAGCAGAGACCTGACTAGGAGCTATACTTGTGAGTTGCCACTGGTGAGCCAGGAGGACAGGCTTCTATCCCTGCTGGGGGGTGGGAGGGGGAGGCAGGTAAGAGAGATGGGTTGGGGCAGGCTGGGAAGCAGAGAGTTAATGGAATGGGCAAGGTAATAAAATGGGAGGTGAAAAGGAAATGGGAGTGGAGGAAAGGTGGTGAAATGAAGTCAGTCAGCCATTGAAGGATAAAATAAAAAGTAGTAAAAAAGAAAAAGAAGAAAAAAAAAGAATTTATAAACAAGTAAATTAAAGAAGGTCTCATGTTTTAATGTATCGGGATTTAGAATTGGGATATTGGGGTTGATGGTCATGTTTCCTGGTATGGGTGGGAAGTGGAAGTGATGAAGGAAGGTGTTTTTGGGAGAGCCACTGACCCTGCCCTGGGAAGGAAGTTCCAGCTCATGGGGACCAGTTTCAGCCCCCTACCGTGTTCTTCTCCCCCAGCCCTACTCCTGGACCCATCTGTGTCCTGCAACCTAGTTAGCTAACATGAAGGTTGTTTGTATGGAGTCCCCAGGGGCAAGAGGGGGATTTGGCTTTGTACCAGAACTGCCCCCTGGGCAGTAGAGTTCAGGGGGTAGAAAGTTTGTCCACATAAAACAGGAGGGTAAGAGAGGACACTGCATCATGGGATGCTTAAGGACTGCAACTTGGGTAGCTTATCCATGGGGAATGGCCACACATTAATAGAACACAGAACAGAGAGAAACCTGCCTTCAGTGGTGTAGCTTTAAGCAGCCTAAAGTTTGCTTAAAACTAGTTTCAGGTGTTAATATGTAGACAATCCAGGGGTTAAGAGCCCCAGAAACAACTTAAATTAATACATAACAAGGCTCTGAGATCAGGATTCAAATCTAGTTTGCCTTGCTCAGTCTCCAGCGAGCTGAAGCCCACACCTGAAAAGCACCATTCAGCACATGTACCTATACTGTATTTATACCTGCTCTGCCCCTTTCTGGATCCCTTTGCCCTTTCTGGATCCCATTTCCTTCATGGAGGTCAGACCAGCACCTTTTACTACAGCAGAAAAGTATGAAGTTAATTTAACAAACCCTTGAACATGAGGAGACCCAGAGAACTTGTCCCATCAGATTTGGCCAAATGGTATGGCACTTCCTGGGTCTTACACCATGGCAGTGAGTCTTGGGAAACATTAATCTGTGAACTGGTTGGATCTAGGGAACACAAGCAAACTAACTGAATTAACTCTTGCCAGATGAACTGAAATAAAACAAATGTCTCTGTTCTGCTTCCTTCCCATTTCTTGCCTCCCTTTAGCCTCACCCACCTCTCCTGCCTCTTATTTTTTACACTTGGGTTGTTAACAAAAATTACAGGCATGAGGGTCCCTGACATAATTACAGTTTGCTGGGAAAATCTCTGCCTGCAGCAGTAATTCCTGTAGTGCTGGAGACAAACACAGGATACTGCCGAGGCCTAATCACTGTGTTTTCACTAGGCCCTGAGTCTAATCTGTCATCAGCTGAGAGGCCACTGACTCCAGCCACACACTTGAATGTGAGCTTCTCAGCCCATCCCTCCCCTCTTTTCAGAAAAAGGCAGCGCCAGAGGGATGGTATGTTTCCATTCATTCCTTACCCTCAGCCACAGCAATACTATAACTTCAATGCATGCCTTATCTCTTCTCTGTGCCTAGTATCAGGCCACTCAAAGCCTTGTGGGAAGACGCTCAAGTGGCTGTTTTCATCTTATACACAGATGCAGGACTGGTATGGAGTGCTAATGATTGCAGTTCAAAAATATAATTTAGACAGAGATAAGTTAAAGCAGAGTCCTAATAAGACTACCACTTCTTTCTCCTGTTTCTAAAATATACATTACTTCCTACCTGACAGGCAGACAAGACTTTGTGCTCTGTATGTAGCATGACTGATTTTTATTTATTTATTTTTTTCACAAGTGAAAACTCAAGAGAATGCAGGAATCCCGATGACTGAATGGAGATAAGCACGCACCATGGCAGGAAGGATGGGAAACCAGGCAGAAGAGAAGGACCGGGCTGAGAATGCTGTCAGGGGTGGGACACAAACTTTTCATATCTGCTGACTAGCAAATACCCCTCATGTGGTGTTGAAAGAAGGCAGGGTTTGACTCCAGAGTTCTGGTGCTACAAGAGGACTTTAAGGCTAGAAGATCTGGGCAGAAGTTAGCAAGATGACAATCTGGGTAGGCTCAAGGATTTTTAATCAGACTCCCACATGTGTCATAAGTGGGAACAGGCAGAAAGAAGGGAGCATGCAGGTATGTGTGTGTTTCCAAGTCATGTAACTGTTGGTGGGGTGGAATATCTAGGTTATTATATTGATGCCCCACACTTTAGTACCTTTGTAGCCTTTTTATACAAAATGACCGGCCAGGGTTGCAGCAGGGAAGACTGACTAGTGTTGTGCTGGGCCAGGTAGTAGGAAGGAAAAAAGGAGAGAATTTATGTTATCTGATCTGGTGCCAGGAGACGGCAGATTTAAAATAGCATGATGATGTGGTAGTACCCAGGTCACGCACTTACATATATCAGTTCTCTTTTTCGGCTTCAGACGTGGAACTTGTGCGCAGCCTAAATTCAAAGCTGAAACTCCTCACATCCCTGTAATCAGTTGGTATGTGACAACTTTTGTGTCACTGGAACACACAATATTTCTTACAGTAAGAAGGTGAGCAGAGACTGAGGTGCAGCCTGAGTGGGAGAGAGTGAGTCACAAAGGCAGAAAAGGGAAAGCAAGGTATGGGGTCACATTACATTACAAGAATGGAGATAGGCTATATCCACAAGGAAAGGTCAAGGTGAGTGGGAGATGGCAATAATGGCAGAATGGGGAAGGAAAGATTGACTCAGGCTAAATTTCAATCAGAGGGTGACATGGAAAGGAGGCTTTCAGGTGAAATGTGAAGACAGGAAGCAACTGCATCACTCAGAAGCCGGGGGCGGGTATTGCACATGTGCAGGGTGAGTCAAACCAGCTGCCAACAAATGGTAACAAATGGTTACTAAACTGAACAAATCTGGTCCTGAAATCACTTTCTACCAACAGGGAGCAAATCGGAAGTTGAGCCCTCAGTCACTTGGCACAGAGACTAGATACTGTTGTTACGTGTTCTAGCAAGGGAAAAGCTCCCTCTAACTACTGTGTTGCTGGGACTGTGACTGGATGAGACTTCTTTGTGAGGTCTTAGGAAAAAAACACTAGCCAACAGAAATTGTGGTAAATTCCTGTGCAGGTAGCACTGTACGTTTAGGTACAACCCTATGCAGGAATAGCTCGTATGGATGGGATGTTTAACACTATAGAGATTATCACACTTGTATCAGTAGTTTATGATTGACTTCAGTGACTAGGGAACTATGTATTTAGAGAGCTTTTGGACATGAAGGAGGACTGAGAAGTCCAGTGCTGCATGAAGCCACTTTCCAACTCATGGACTTTTTTGGCTTTGCAAGTAGCTGTTATTTTTCAGGTCCTAATTTGGGAACAGAAGTTGGTCACACAGGTCCAAACCAAACTGAAACACCTTCTATGCACAGACAGCTCCACTCGACTTGAGTGATACTGCTTAATGCCAAATGCCTGCTCTTCCACTCAGGGCATATGGATCCTCTCAGATTCTAGCATGAAAGTACACTGACTGCTTAAAGTCTGAGCACTAAAGTTTGCTAGCAAGTGGATGGGGGGAGGTGGCAAACAAGATGCCCTAAAGTGGTAAAGTCCTTCCCAATCTCTGGATATGACAAGTCTTTGGTTTTGTTCATATCAAGGGCAGTTTGAAGACAAGGACCACCTTGTGTTTTTGTACCTGGTCAGAAGACCCAGGATTGTGCTTGTGCAGTGGGTCAATTCAATGGGTGTCTATTCTAGCTTCAAAGAGGTTTTCAGCAGTGCTTTGGATGTAGGGGTTGAGGAACGGTGAGAACTGCAAGAGCTTGTCCTATCCTCATTAAATCTTTGTCCTCTCCACCGCAAGCATGCAAATAGGGAGAATAGGGGATATGCATGAGCAGCTGAGCATCTGTGACCTCATGACCTTTGAGTGCTGTATTCTGGGAAATGTATTCTTCAATTGCTATGCTGTTTTTATTCATTGGTATTTTCCTGGCTCCTTCTGTGACACCCTTGTATTTTCTTCGGTGATCCTGTGTTGTGGTTTCAAGGAAACGCAGCTATCTGTAGGTCGAGCATTCAGACAATAGCTTTAATTAAATGTCTGGAAGAATCCCACAGTAATGCAAGAGGACGGGAAAGCAAACAGTCCTGTATTCATTTCTATCATCCCTTCTTAGCCTTGCTGTAGGTTGAGGGCCTCAGCAATACTGCTTCTGCTCACCCATTTCAGCCATTTCCAACCTAGTAATAACAAAGTAAAGGTTTCTTTAGAGCAGCTATTCTCTGTGTATCCACTTCAGCCATTCTCATGACTCAAAGTAACTACAGAAATTGGATTTCTCCTGAGACGAGGCCTTTTATCCTGGAAGCCTGCAGAGGACAAGGCCATTGTCTCACCTAAATACCTATGAATAATCTGAATTCACACTTTACCCTGGGACAATAGTGGGAGTTAATTGCCATTCTAGCTACATGTGTAAATGACTGTCCAGTGCCTGTTTTGATGGGAGTCACAGCCCAGGACAATCAGTCCCCAGATAAGGCTAAATACAGATGTTGGTTTTATTTCAATGTAGAGAGCTACAGTTC
The DNA here is from genome assembly GCF_001723895.1 of Crocodylus porosus. Taxonomy (NCBI): domain Eukaryota; kingdom Metazoa; phylum Chordata; order Crocodylia; family Crocodylidae; genus Crocodylus; species Crocodylus porosus. The sequence continues at coordinate 47,320,438 of NW_017728947.1, read as the reverse complement.
ACCCCAGGTAGTGTGATGCTAAGTAATTTAGGTTAGGTTAAAACAAAAGAAAACCAAAGGAGAATCTTGGTTAACAGGCTCACAGGACCAAGGATAAGAGAGTAAAAGGATATGAGAATAAAAATTTCCTGGGCCACTTCTTGAGAGCTGCCTGAGCAAAACTTCTGTGTCCAAAAGAAAAACAACCTGAAACAGAACATCTCATTCCTGTTCTAGTCTTCTATTACAACTTCTATTACTCCTACCCACGTTGTTGGAGTTATTTTGATAACCCTCCATCCATCCAAATTCTCATATCGTTGTTTGACAAAAACTTTTCAGTTCCATATTTTTTAGCATTTCTAAAATATGTTGCCGCCTCCTCCTGTTCTCTTCATACACACTTGAACATTTTTGTTCTCATTTCCTTATATCTCCTTTTCCTTCCTCTCATTGCCAGACTTATTTTCCTGAACCTTGCTCCAGGGAGATACAGTCCGCTTCGATTACCTAATCAATGCTGCTTCAGAATTCTAGTGCCAATCAAACTCCTGTCTTTTCCCATTTCTCCTTATTCCTCCACACTTTCATAAGCTTCACTCCAAAATCAAGTTTCAGTCTCAGAATCTAACTTCTTCTGTTTTCCATGCAACTGATGTAACCTACCTCAGTCAGTAGAACTATATACAGTCCTCATCCCTTCTGCTTTTTTAGGTTCTTCAGAAAGACACTTAACTTTGTAAGCAAGGAAGTAGTCTTAAGGAAGTCAAAGGGACAACTTGTGCTTTAGTATCTTGCTGATCTGGGGTCTTAATTTGTTCTGCTAAAACACCGACTTCTTCAGATCTCCTCTTTAAGACCATCTCTTTCAAAATTGCTTTCAAGACAATGACAGGAAGAGGACAAAACATAGTATCTGCTTTCCCCCCTGCAATCTATAATTTGCTTGTTACTCTCTCAGATTTGTATCTTCATTTGCTTCTTTTACAAACCGCAGAATTTATTATGTAGCCCAAAAATAAGCCTGAAAAGACTTTTGGATTAAGGCATTTAAATGAAATGGATGCAATGAACAAATTAAAGGGGAATTTCAAATTCTTCAACAAATTTATGCTTATTAACACTTAATACTTCCAAGAAGACCCAAACCAATTTGAAGTGTTTTGACTGTAGTACTGCGTCCAGTTTTGGGCTCCACAATTCAAAAAGGATGTGGAGAAGCTTGAGAGAGTGCAGAGAAGAGCCACACGTATGATCAGAGGTCAGGAAAGCAGACC
>NW_017728947.1:47308804-47319077 GCF_001723895.1 Crocodylus porosus | reverse complement strand
ATAAACTACTACAAGACCGTTTCAGGCTGGACATAAGGAAGAATTTCTTTACTGTCCGAGCCCCCAAGGTCTGGAACAGCCTGCCATCAGAGGTGGCTCAAGCACCTACATTGAACACCTTCAGGAGTAAATTGGATGCTTATCTTGCTGGGATCCCATGACCCCAGCTGACCTCCTGCCCTTTGGGCGGGGGGCTGGACTCGATGATCTTCTGAGGTCCCTTCCAGCCCTAATGTCTATGACCTGAAGACATCAGGGGATGTCCCTGGCACATATGTTATTGCAAATACACTTGCTATTCTTCAATGATAGCTGCCACTTGTCAGGAAGAGGCTAACAATGATGTTTAGGTAGAGAGAGAAACTAAAACAAAACCAGTGCAATAAAGGAGCAAGCTTTGATCTTCAACATTTTCCACTGCTGTAGCCCAAGATACCGAGTACAACCCAGAAGGATCAGTCTTCTTTATTTTTCTTAGCATCTGACAAAGTAATCTGTCACCCTGTCTCTCTCAACCTCTAAGTCTTTAAGGTGCCACCCTGCCTTGCCTTCCGTCTTCTTCCCTGACCAGGTGAGTGCAATAGGATTCAGGACTGTGACAGCCATTCCAAATCCATATTGCATTGCCCCTGTTGTGGGACTGTGTGGTGCAGTCAAGCATTTTTTCCCTACTTGCAGTCTTTCAGAATCAGTCTTTTTGATGACCATGAGCTGAATACCGAAGTCATTACTTGGATGAAACTTCACTGACAGGAATTAGCTATCCAGAACCCAAAGGGAAAACAGGATGCCAAGAGTGAGGGGAGAGAGGAGAAAGCCAGAGGGAAACCTGGAAATTGGGCAAGGTTGGCAAATGCTCACTGAGCATTCTCTGTGTTGGGTTCTGAAACTGGTGCCCCAGCCAAAGCACGCTAAATCCACTTGAAAGACTAACAATGACTTTGGATCAGTCTCCATACAGAGGTCCCTGAACATTTGCACTCTGGGTCAGTGGCCGTGTGTAGACAAAATGAGAGGGGTGTGTGCATGACACCTTAAAGCAGGCTAAATGCTTTTGCACTGCTTTAATGGTGTTGGTGTTTGCACACCTCAGCAGCATAATGTGCATGAATTCCAGCCGCTGTAGGAAATTTGGAGGTGTAATGAGTCTTAAATGCCCCTATAGCTGCGGAGGGAAGCACTGGGCTCTGTGCAGCTCTGTGGCGCTGCAGGAGAGCCTGCAGGCAGCCTGGCAGCAGCCTGGGAAAGCAGGCTCCGCCCAAGAAAAGTGAAAAGCCTGATCTCCTTCCCTCACCCCCCCGAGCCTGCCTGCCTGAGCTGCGCAGGGGCCCAGTGCTTCCCTCCGCAATTGCGGTGCCCCTTGGGACCACCCAAGCCAGGTGCCTGCAGGCAGCTGCTGCCTGGGGCTGGCCGCCACTGCCACGGAGGAAAGCATCAGCCCCCTCGCAGCCCAGGGACTGCTCCGCCCACTACCAGCTCACCCTCCCCTCCCCACCAGAGAGGCAGGTAAGTCAGTGGGGTGTGTGCGTGATGCGGGGGTTTAATCAACCCTAAACTGAAGTGGTGTTTTTTAAAATCTGCCGCTTCGATTTAGTGCCCCCATTTTGTCTACACACGCCCTATATTTTTAAACCAGCATCTGGAGGAAAAGCTTTGTAGCTTTGCATTTTTTTGATGACAATGCAAAGTCAGGAAGGAGGACATTCAGATATTTGTGGGGAAGAGGAGGTTAGGTCAAAGTGAATATGCCCCCCTTCTTGTCTACCTCCGTCACATCATCAGCACAGTGTCTCTATACTACTCCCACACTGCAGACACCCCAAATACCAAGAGACCTATTGCAATGAGGTCATGGTGCAATGATGCACAGTATATGATAACATGTCAGGAAATGTGCTAGTTTGGGTTTCCTGCTGTGATTGTTGGGAGGTTGTTTTTTTGCTCATCCTGTCATAAGTGAAATTTCTGCTCCCACTTAAACAAAAGCTGGTAAGCGCTCATGCAGCTGCCCTGATTTCAATTTTACTTTCCTTATTAAAACTTCTCTGGGCAGAGATTAACTTGCTTTGTTTGGTACTTATTACTGCTTCACCTGTCTTGAAATGGTAGCTGCAGGCCCCCTGATGAAAGGATTGGCAGTTTGACTGGTTGCCTCTGTATCTTCCACTAAAATCCTGTTGTGAAACTTCTTACGGCATATCCCCACACTTATTCAGCTGCCTCCTGGGGTGATGGAACTCTTGGTGGAATATATATTTCTTTCTGCTGCAATGGTGAAAGGCATCAGTGACATGCAAGCTGTGCACTCAGTAAGATCTCTGTTCTTCTGCTTCTTTTAGAGACTGAGCTTTCAGGGTGGTATCTATGTACCGGTATGTAAAGGCCTTCTCTACAGGGGTAGCTAAAGTCCCAAGGAATGCAGCACTGTAAAAGCCCTGTTCTTGCCTATCACAAACGTCCTGGGGTAGGCACCAGGATCATGTCCATGCCTTTAAGGTCTTCAGATGCCGCTTCCCTACCCATCTCTCTACTACTTCTCTTCTTGATTTGACTGATAACAAGGCCAAAACCTACAATTCTGCCTGCTCTTCAAACTGACCCCTTGCTGAAGTAAGAAAACTGTAGGTACAAATCCCATCCAACTGCTTTCAGAACCATTTTCTGCAGAACTTATTTTGTTGGGTGTGGGCTGAAAAGGAGAAAAGATAATATTTGTGAATTAAAAGCTGTTTTCTAAACCAGTCTGTCCCATGATATCAACAACTTTCCTTTCCCCAATACAGGCTTACCCCTGCGTGTGTGCTATGTGTGTACCTTATGGGTTCCATAAACAGAGACAAGAAAACAGGAAGAAAAAAAAATTAAAATGCTGTTTTAAATCCTTTGGAGAGAGAGATTGAGAGAGCCCAGCCAAAGTGACTGTGAGAAGAATGTCAAAAGTTAATCCCAGGTATAAGACACTGGGGGCCAAGCACATGTGAGATGAGCTGGTCATATAAGATTTATGTGGTTTTTTTCCCACTGTGAACTTTAAGGTAGACCTCAGCCAGTGACTGAAGCATTCCTCACAACCCCCTAACACAGTCCATTGTTGCCTTTCCAAACTGCTTTCTCATTATTCAATAGCACATTCTTTCCACAACGTTCAGCTCTTGTTTTTACATGCTTGTTAGAGTCTGAGACTAGAGGTTTTTTTTAACTTAGCAGTAGAAACACCTGCATTTTATTAAGACACAGGAGCACTGTTCCACCTCCCCATTTTTACTGAACAGTTGCCATGAGTCAAGTTAACCCTTTGCCAACTGGTTTTGCTTGGGAAGTGAAATTTTTGAAACCTGCAGAGTCTGACTTTAGGTGGCAATTCAGCACTAGGAAGAAAATGCAGTTCTGAGGCAGGCCACAGGGCTGCATTTCACCTGTATGAGCTGCTCAACTATTCAAAGTAGTTCCCAGTTTTGTCCCCCTCGCCCCTGACTATGCCCCTCACTGTGAGCAGTTCACAGCCATAAGGGCTAGGGACAGTAGTTACACACAAACTGGTTTAAACCAGTAACAGAACAGAAGTTCAGTACACATAAACCAGTTTCAAAATGGCTGAAACTGGTTTAAGATAAACCTGGTAGAATGTAGTATCAGACTTAACTGATTTGGGTCAAACTGGTTTATGAAACTTCTACCCCAGACCCATGAATGCCTTGTGCCTCCCGAGGCATGGCCCACCTGCAGGTGGTGGTGATAGGGGTGTGGTGGCAGTGAGCGGGAACTGCCTGTAGGTGGCCATGGTGATGCCGGCGGCAAGGGCAGGCTGACCGAGGACACCGAGGGGGTGGCAAGTGCTGAGTGGCAGCAGTGTCGGTGGTGGGAAGGAGGAGGTGGTGGGGGATGGTGAGCAATTACTGCCTGCAGGTGCTGTCAGCATGCTCCAATCTCAGGGGGAGTATGGCCAATGTCAGAGGGTGCCTGTGCGCCCACATGCACCCCCTATGCGTCACCAATGCCCAGGCCCCTTCCTGGTTCAATTTAAATGAGATTCTCCTAGCATGCTTTGCAGCCCTTGGCTGGGCTGAGCTGTCTGCTCCAGGGACCAGGGCTGGCCCCACCCCTGTGCTTCCTAGTTGGAGCTTTGAGGGCTGGCTACAATGGGGTGGGGGGCAGGCAGACAAGCCTGGCTGGGGATGCAGTCCAGTTTACTGGGAGGGGGGGAACTGCTCCCCCAGGCAAACCCTGGCTGAGGTCTGGGGCCAGGAAGGGGGGCTAAACACCTCTTTCCCAGCTCAAATTTACTACTGGCTACAACTGTAGACTACAAATCCCAGAGGCACCTGGAAGCAGGAAGAAGGGATGAGCAAACCTGCAGAGTCCTGCTGCTATAATTCTGGACTGCAAATCCCAGAGGACTTAGGGGCAGCAAGAAGAGGAAGTGAACCCACAGCCAGACAGCTGTGCTCTAGCATCCCCTCGCTTCTGACCTGAGCCACTGCAGACATGTGGCTGCATTTCCTGAATCAAAGGTAAATGTCTATTCACTTCTGCTTCAATTTAATCTGTGCAGCTTAGACTAACATGCAAAGACTCACAAAGAATCGATTCAGGTTTAGGCTTTTTGACTGTCTGTACCTAGCCAAGAGCTGCACAGCTTCAGATCTTACAACTTCCTGTTGTATCCAGCCCCTTAACCTTTTCTTTCTTTGGGGTATATAGGCTTCATACCAGTACTATCTGATGCTTCATGCCATCACAGTAAAGAAAACAAATTGTGTCCCCCCCCCCGCCACTCAGACCCTCACCTTGCACCGTTATTGCCTAATCTTACACAGCAGGCCTGACATCTAACTTTTGCCGAGTGGAGTTTTCTTACCAGCCACTTCTTTGTGGAGAGGAAGATTTTGCAACTGCATCACAGAAAGTACAAGCTAAACAGGAAAAAATGTATTGTTCTCCACTCTTTCTTCCCCAACTGCTTATAGGATTAGGGGTGAGGGCAGAAGTGCAACTCCCTGCTGTAACTGAGAACACTTTTCAGGAAGTGTTCTGAGCAGAGCTTACCCGAGCAGAGTGTGGGGCCTGGGGCAAATCAGCCCATGCGGGGCCCTGCCCCTGCTCCAATCCGGGTCCCAGACCCAAAGAAATTGCCATCATGGTGGCAGCATCAGCGGAAGGGGGGTGCAGGTGGGGCAGCTGGATGCAGAGCCACCACTCCACCCAGGTCTGTGCCACCGCTGCTCCGCCCAGCTCCGTGGGCCCCCCCAAAGCACAAGGCCTGGGGTGCTCTCCCTGATTTGCCCCCTCCCCCCCCGGGTCAGCTCTGGTTCTGAGTTACAACCATCCCCCAGACCAAACAGAAATTTACTGTTGGTTCCGGTGGGGGGGGGGAATCTAGCTGCTTGAGGGTGCTCCTATACACCCACCCACCCTTCCAGTAGGGGCTAACCTTCCCCCCCTCAACCAAACTCCTTCTACTCCATTTCCCCCTGCCATTCTGGAAACAGCAATAGGCTGGCAGGCAGTGCAGACAGAAGTTACAAAAGATAGTCTGTTTTGAAATGTCTTCATCTGACCCCTCATGCAATGAGGGTTCAGATTTTAACCCAATGAGCCATTTTTGAAGCTGTATGCAGCCATGCACTTGTTTGGTCACAACTACAGACCTCTTTCTGCAACCAGATTGAAAGAAAATTGTCACTTCTCTCTATGCCTTTCATGTTCAAACACTTAGGAGACTGCAAAACCCTCTTGGAGTGTTTAGTTTTTTCTCCCCTGAGTTGGAACTACAGGATTTTAGTGTCTTTAGGCAATTTGGTAAATGCTTCTTTTCTCTGCCCTGTACAGAAATGTGTGTTCATACTGCTGAAACAACAGAATGGTTGTCAAAGGTCAGCAGGAGCCAATAGTACTGTGTGACAGACACTAATGAAAATAATGTCCTTCCCTCAAAAAATTTCTGGGCAATAGTTTCCTCTCTGTAAGGGTAACTGCTTAGCCATTCACAGATTGTTCTGAGTGCTATTTCTGACTGTATTTTCATTGGTTATGCATATTCACTTGATATGTGTGCCAGGGAGTTGAATGCCTAGAATTTATGGAACCATCTGAACTATAACAATTAAACTCTCACTGAATTAATAATAATGACAATGCATAAGGTCACTAGTTCCAGTTCCTGTTAAAGTAAATGAAAATCATCCCAGTCTCTTAAGCAAGAGTTGAAGAACTATAGCAATTTATGTCCATAGATGCCAAAGTCCTGTTATGGAATGGGAAAACTGAGATGGGTAGAAATGAATTAGCCTGCTTTAAGTCTCACAAGATCTATAGCAGGGGTGGGAAAAGGACTCAAGTTCTCTGAGTTGCAATCCACTGTCTTGTGCACTGAATTATGCTCCTTTCCTAGTTGAGTGGTTCTTAATAAAGCAGCTATTTTCCTTCACACACCTTTCACTACTATTGCACTGAACACAGCAAGGTTCAGCTGCTTGTTACACCAAATATTATTGTTTCATTGAAGAGAGCAAGAGAGTAACCTAGGAGCAAGAGAGTTACCCAGGAGCTGGTAACCTGTCAATTCCTCTCTGATGCTAAACATGTTATCTTTGGGCACACCACATAACTTCTTAATTTTAGGTCCCCCAACAGTAAAATAGACTAACTCTTATCAACCTCATGGGACTGTTGGGAAGCTACCCATTTCCCCTGTGACAGTGGCCAAGTCATCAAGTTCTCTGGGTCAGTAACCCATCTACAACATGATGGGGGTAATAGTACTAAAATACCTCTGAGGGTAAAGAGCAGGAAGTCACAGATACTATATGATAATGGGGCCTATCTTAAGTACCTAAAATAAGGAGGTAAATAGATATTAGTTATTGTTTAGGCACTGGTTTAAAAATGCAAAGGGTTGAGTATTATCATTATTTATAGTGATGGGGTAAAATTAATAAAACTAGGTGTTAATATGTATTTGTCTCTCATAACTGCATATGACAATACCATAAGGAATATTCAAAGTCTGCTTTATACTTGTAAATTAACTATTTACATAAATTCATGCCTGGAGCAAAGAACTCAAATACCTAATAGCTACCTAAACTGTGCCTACCAAATTCATATCCACAGTCATTGAGAGGTATAAAAAGACCATTTGCTCTCACAAAACAAATCACTGCATATGTAAATAGAACAAATTGCCTCTCCTACAATATGCTCAGGGGGAGCTGAATGTGCAGATTTTGCACAGCAGGGAAGCAGGTAATTTTCAACCTTTGGGCAAAAAGGAACAAAGATCTCATTTTCAGTGCAACAGAAATACATAGGAATTAAAATTTTAACATGCTTTACAAAACAGACATAAACTACCTTTCACTGTATGTCTTCACAGAAATCTGTGTAAATCTCACGTCTGCTTGAGTTTACACTACTTTGCTGCTTTGGAAAACTGTGATTAACATTGCTGTATAAATCACATGTGCTCACAAGCTGTGGTTTGGAACCATTACATGTCGGAGATACCGAATGTGTGCAAATTAGAGAATTATAGGACATTACCAGTAATTTACACACAAATGTAAATGCCATTTCTTGTGCAGTATAAGAAGCTGTATTATTATGTAGTGTAAATTATAATCATCAACTCTATATTTACATAGCCACCCAAACAGAATTTTTTCCCTTTGCAGTCATTTTCACACGGTCATCTAGTCAGGCACCATAGGGAGGGACAAAAGCCACTGGCTGGCCTATGTCCTTAAATAGGCTCATGGTCACCCTTCATAGGTGGCCTAGCCACACTAGGCAGTACTTCAGAGTAGATTATAATGGGGGGTTATTCAGATGGGCTGCGGTAACCTATTCTTGTGGAGAAGGATACCTGGTAGGGGAGATACCATGATCACCACAGTCGGTCTCCCAGAGTGAGGTCTGTCCCTTGCATACCAGGCACGCCGACCCCTGCAAATTTCCCCAAAGGCAGGAAGCTTGACTGCACAATTTTGTGGTAGTGGGGGACTGCTTTTTTGCTTTCCCCCTGGCTTGCTCCCTAGCCTTTTGGCCAAGAGCAAGTGAGACCACGGGGCATCCAAACTAGGGTTACCATGCATCTGGGTTTTCCTGGACATGTCCTCTTTTTTGGCCCCCATCCTTGTGTCTGGGCAGTTTTTAAAATGCTTGCAAATGTCTAGGTTTTTACTTTGCCTCTGCTTTCCTGGGCACTAGCAGCTTGACTGCTTGGGGCTGGGAGCATCAGGAAAGGTGACTGTCTGCCAGGGGTCATGTGACATGCACACAACTCCTCCCTCCCCCCCCAACAAGCTGCTCCTAGGTAAGAGACACAGAGAATATGCGTGTGCAAGCTGTGTGGGCACCAGAGCTGGGGGAGGGGGGGGCAGGTGCCTCTGGGTTGGGAGTGAGGGGCATCAGCAGGGCTGGGGGGGCAGGGGCTGTGGGTTGGGAGTGAGGGACACTGGAAGGGCTGGGGCAGAGGCAGGGCAAAGGCGTATTACTGCCCCCTCCACAATCATATACCTCTTTTCCCTCTCCTCCCAGGATCTGCCCTTCCCACCCCCTAAATGTCCTCTTTTTTGATCCTGGAAATATGGTAACCCCAATCCAAACCCCAGGGTCCCTGGGCCCTGGACTTGCATGTAGGATGTCTGCCACAGACTTAAGGAGTATTTGAAGCCTCAGACCGATGAGTCTGGGAAGGAGGATACTTGCCCAGTGGTGGAGCCACATGGACTTAAATGATTGAGTTCTCCTCAGTTGAAACTTGGAACTTGACTATTGGGCTTTGCCTAATAGAATTTGCAACTGATTTGGCCCGGGGGTGGGATTATAATGGGGGGTTGGCATTCTGATGTCGCAGTCATTGAGAAGTGAGGTATTCTCTCTTCAAATGCATGGAAAAATGCAACATGGCTCCAGACCAATCTCACTGTGGCCCGCCCACCTGTTTCTGGGCTAACCGCTGGCCTTCTTGCCCACCACGCTTTGTTGTTAATTATTTAATAGATGTTAATCAAGTGGGAGGCTGCCCACTTCTTGCCTCGATGCCAGGGGCCCCTATCTGTGACTTCATTCCTCCCCTATGCCACAGGGCAAGCCTCACAGATGTCATCCAGATGTTCTCACAATCACCGGCCCCACAATCCTAGTGTTGAACCCCTCTATGATCCCTCCAATCCGACGGCCTAATCCGCCTTCATCCTGGGCAGCATAGCTCCCTGAACTGCTTCCTCTTCCAGGTGTGGTCCCTCCAAGACCTTTGGCTCACTAGCCCTGGCCCACCTCCAGGTCAGTCTGAACCCCAGGCCCGCAGCTCTTGGGCGTTCCTTGCAGTGGGCCCTTTGACCCTTCCAGTCCTGGCCCCAGCATGAACCAGTTGAGGGAAGTCCAGACAGGCGTGAGTCTATAACTTCACTCCCTTTCTCTAGGGGTCCACCCTCCAGACCCTACAAAGGGGTAACCCACCCAGTTGTGGGGGCTAGGGGTTAAGGCACCCTGACCCACTTTCACCAGGGTGGTAACTGGCCTAGTATTTCCTGGGGGCTTCCACACAACTGGGAGCCCCACCAGGCCACTCACTCCTGGAAAGGTGCAGTTTTAGGTCATGCCCAGGACCAAGAGCCTCCTGACCATGCCCTACAGCTCCTCCCTTATCTCCAGATGATACCAGCAGCCCTTCAGCCAGGCAATGTTGTTGCCTAACCTCCAGCAGCAAAACTGCCCTGTTTATATGGGCAGCCCCAGGTTCAAAATGGCTGCCCTGATCAGGCACCTGGCAGCTGCCAGCTCCAGGCCCTTAAAGTGGCAGGCACCCACAGTGCCCTGCCACAGGTGTTTGTTCCCTATTGGAAGTCTGTTAGTGTTTTGTCTGCTTTAGAATGCCTCCAGAAAGGATGCTTCCTCCACTTCCTTTGGGACGTTATTCCACAGTGCAGCAACACTAATGGTCAGAACGTCTTTCCTTTCTTAATTTCATGCCATTATCCCTGATTTTATCTCTTCCACACAGGTTCTCTCATAAGCTGTTCATAGTAATGTTTTACTGATTAAATAAAAAGCTTTTTCCAGTCTCCTGTTAGACATTGACTGGACTTCAATTTCCAGTTTCCCTCTAGGAAAATATTTCTACAGCAGCTTTCACTAGAAGATCCCAAAGCTCATTACAAGCATTAAAGCTAAGGACAGAAATTACACATGAGTTAGTATAAGTGATCAGAAACCAGTCTAAATCTGAAACACAACGGAAGTTCAGTGCACATAAACCACTTTCAAAATG
>NW_017728947.1:47267667-47308704 GCF_001723895.1 Crocodylus porosus | reverse complement strand
GGGGGGCAGGTGCCTCTGGGTTGGGAGTGAGGGGCATCAGCAGGGCTGGGGGGGCAGGGGCTGTGGGTTGGGAGTGAGGGACACTGGAAGGGCTGGGGCAGAGGCAGGGCAAAGGCGTATTACTGCCCCCTCCACAATCATATACCTCTTTTCCCTCTCCTCCCAGGATCTGCCCTTCCCACCCCCTAAATGTCCTCTTTTTTGATCCTGGAAATATGGTAACCCCAATCCAAACCCCAGGGTCCCTGGGCCCTGGACTTGCATGTAGGATGTCTGCCACAGACTTAAGGAGTATTTGAAGCCTCAGACCGATGAGTCTGGGAAGGAGGATACTTGCCCAGTGGTGGAGCCACATGGACTTAAATGATTGAGTTCTCCTCAGTTGAAACTTGGAACTTGACTATTGGGCTTTGCCTAATAGAATTTGCAACTGATTTGGCCCGGGGGTGGGATTATAATGGGGGGTTGGCATTCTGATGTCGCAGTCATTGAGAAGTGAGGTATTCTCTCTTCAAATGCATGGAAAAATGCAACATGGCTCCAGACCAATCTCACTGTGGCCCGCCCACCTGTTTCTGGGCTAACCGCTGGCCTTCTTGCCCACCACGCTTTGTTGTTAATTATTTAATAGATGTTAATCAAGTGGGAGGCTGCCCACTTCTTGCCTCGATGCCAGGGGCCCCTATCTGTGACTTCATTCCTCCCCTATGCCACAGGGCAAGCCTCACAGATGTCATCCAGATGTTCTCACAATCACCGGCCCCACAATCCTAGTGTTGAACCCCTCTATGATCCCTCCAATCCGACGGCCTAATCCGCCTTCATCCTGGGCAGCATAGCTCCCTGAACTGCTTCCTCTTCCAGGTGTGGTCCCTCCAAGACCTTTGGCTCACTAGCCCTGGCCCACCTCCAGGTCAGTCTGAACCCCAGGCCCGCAGCTCTTGGGCGTTCCTTGCAGTGGGCCCTTTGACCCTTCCAGTCCTGGCCCCAGCATGAACCAGTTGAGGGAAGTCCAGACAGGCGTGAGTCTATAACTTCACTCCCTTTCTCTAGGGGTCCACCCTCCAGACCCTACAAAGGGGTAACCCACCCAGTTGTGGGGGCTAGGGGTTAAGGCACCCTGACCCACTTTCACCAGGGTGGTAACTGGCCTAGTATTTCCTGGGGGCTTCCACACAACTGGGAGCCCCACCAGGCCACTCACTCCTGGAAAGGTGCAGTTTTAGGTCATGCCCAGGACCAAGAGCCTCCTGACCATGCCCTACAGCTCCTCCCTTATCTCCAGATGATACCAGCAGCCCTTCAGCCAGGCAATGTTGTTGCCTAACCTCCAGCAGCAAAACTGCCCTGTTTATATGGGCAGCCCCAGGTTCAAAATGGCTGCCCTGATCAGGCACCTGGCAGCTGCCAGCTCCAGGCCCTTAAAGTGGCAGGCACCCACAGTGCCCTGCCACAGGTGTTTGTTCCCTATTGGAAGTCTGTTAGTGTTTTGTCTGCTTTAGAATGCCTCCAGAAAGGATGCTTCCTCCACTTCCTTTGGGACGTTATTCCACAGTGCAGCAACACTAATGGTCAGAACGTCTTTCCTTTCTTAATTTCATGCCATTATCCCTGATTTTATCTCTTCCACACAGGTTCTCTCATAAGCTGTTCATAGTAATGTTTTACTGATTAAATAAAAAGCTTTTTCCAGTCTCCTGTTAGACATTGACTGGACTTCAATTTCCAGTTTCCCTCTAGGAAAATATTTCTACAGCAGCTTTCACTAGAAGATCCCAAAGCTCATTACAAGCATTAAAGCTAAGGACAGAAATTACACATGAGTTAGTATAAGTGATCAGAAACCAGTCTAAATCTGAAACACAACGGAAGTTCAGTGCACATAAACCACTTTCAAAATGTCTGAAACCAATTTAAGACAAACCTGGATGGCTGTAGTATCAGACTTAACTGATTTAGGTTAAATCAGTTTATTGAACTTCTGTCCCAGATCCCCTCCAAATTCAAGGTAACTCACCATCGGCATCCCAAGAGACTTTGCACTTCCCAGCAACCCCCTTGCAGGGTGGGTTGGCTATCCTTGGCCCAAACTATCTCTTCCAGCAGAGCAGGGAAGTGTGCTCTAGCACCCTTCCCTCCCCCCTGGCTTCTCATCTGGGCCACTGCAGGCATGTGGCTGCATTTCTGGAATCAAAAGTGAATGTCTTTTCACTTGCTTATCAGTTCAATCTATGCAGTTTAGACTAACCTGCAAAGATTAAACTGAGTCAGCCTCAGGCTTTTTGGCTCTCTGTACTTAGCCCAATTAATTAAGCTTCACAACAGCTTTATAAAATAGGTATTATTATCTGAATTTTAGTTATGGCTAAGGAGAATTGTGGAGACATTGATAGGTGGCTTGATCCAGGCGATGGAGTTAGCTGGTGGGAGCACCTGGAAACAGAACCCAGAAGTCCCCTTCTCTAACCATACTGCCTGAAATTGCCAGTTGTCTCACATGAAATATACTGAGGCCCAGATCCGCTCTGCACTGCCTGCATTCTTCTTAAGTGACTGAAAAGTATTCAGCTCATTAAAAGCAAAGAAAGGAAATAATGTGAAAAGTTGTGTCTGTTTCTCTGTCATTTTCCCCCTCTGAGATGCAGAGACTTTTTCTGGTTTCTTTACTGTAGATATTGGCAGGCTTGAATTAAATAAAGTAGGAAAAAAATAACAAGCATATTTTGAGTGATTACTCAACTGGGGTCCTTTGTGACAGGAAATACAGCTGCGTGACTAACAGGCCTGACTTTCTCTTGGCTTCCTTCCCGCTTCAAAGTTCTTGTTTACTGCCCTGGCCAAAAAAAAAAAAAAAATTAAATTGCTAGAAGCTAGCAATTTTCCAGGAAAAAAAAAGATCTTTGCAAGAGGCAAAGGCAGTAAATCTTACAAAGATCAAGGGCTGCATAGCTCTCCCCCATCTATTCCTTTCAGCCTTCCAGGCTCTTGACTCGCGTCATATCTTCTCTAGCTCAGAACATGTGTCTAGCAGATATTTCTTTTTTGCTGAGAGGAGGGAGTATGTGAATAACATTTACAACATTTGACTCTGGAATTCATAAAGGAAAAACTAATTCCATTAAGGAAACCAGGGGCCTCCTTGGGTTCTTGCATTTTTATATGGCTGTTGTGTGCTCATAATCCATAATGACTTTGCTGTAAGTGTAAGTTACTATGAGACCTGACATATGGTACTCCCAACAAAAAGGGAATGTGTGGCTTTAAATGTTACTTGCTGTGGGAGTCTGCACTGGTGGGCTTCCTAGGTCAGTAGAGAGGGGCCAGCAACTGAACTACAAATCAGCTCCACTGATTTAGGGGACAATTGGATAGGAATCCTAATGACAGGATCTTGTCTCTATAATATGCTGATCCCCAGATTATAGAAACATGGGCTAGAAGGAGCCTTAAGGGTCATCTAGTGCAACCCCTGTGCACAGATGCAGAGTTCATCCCCTCTGACAGTAAATTATGATACCATAGGATGCACAAGTAGGATCTTCTTGCAAAACACCAGTGGGATTTGCAAATAGGAGGGACTGCAGCATTTGGCCCAGCAGCAGTGGGACCAGAAGGTGTGAGGGGGAACTTGGTCTGTTAACTTTATGTGCTCCTTTTAAACCGAGTTCTCTTCAAAAAAAAAACAAAACCAACCCTAGATAATCTACTTGCTTGTCTTGAGTAATGCTTTTAAAACAGACAGTGCTGTGCTTGCTGCTTTCCATGCAGGCAAAAAGATAAAGGATATAGTCCTGATACCAGTGAAGTCAAAGGGTGTATTGCTAAAGTCTTGTCCTGGGTGCTTTCCACACCACTGGTGCCCCAGTAACTTCACAGAGTCTTGCCTGCACGGCTAAAGTATGCAGAACGCGGCCCCAGGTTTGATGGCTATAAAAGAGAGTTCTTCAAGTGGTACTGAATTTTGGAGAAGAGAAGAGCAAAGTAAACAAAGGGAATTGCTCATGAGAACACTATTTCCAAAGAATCCAGAGTATTTCTATAGTTACTTTCTATAGTTACCAGTTTGGATATTTTTTCCTGCCCTTGTTTCCTTAATGAGGCAGGATCCACTGTTTTTACCTTAACCTTAAGTTATCCCTTGATGCAGGGATATTACACGTTCTTTCACTTAATGCTTGAAAAGAGTGGTCTGTTGTGAGACTAAGTTCATGAATGTGTGGAGAGCACCTGGAGCTCCTGGGATGGAGAGCTGCATAATATTATAGAGAAATACAGAATATTATTCAAATATAATGGTTAATTGCTGGCCCTCATGGGGATGGCCTGGGTAATTTTGGGAAACTTAATCCCAATATCAGTGATTACTGCAGACACTAAGATCAAATTCCTTCCCATAGTTTCAAGTGGTGACATTTTTTTTTCTTTACCGTCAAAAAAGGTACCACACTATTGTACCTGGTACAGAATTGTCACCCCTGTGGTATGCCTTTAAGGCCTAAAATTCTAGGGTTACCATACATCTGGGTTTTCCCAGACATGTCCTCTTTTTTGGACCCCCATCCTCGTGTCTGGACAGGTTTTTAAAATCAGAGCAAATGCCAGCAGGCAAGGTCAAGGGTCACATGCTCCCCACAGGGGCCCCAGCCAGGCAGAGACATTGTGTGGGTCTGGGTGTGGGTGTGTGCTGAACTGTCCCTAGGGGTGTGCGGGGCCCAGGGCATATCAGCCTGTGTGAGGCCAGGGGGTGGTGGATGGCAGCCACGGCAGAGTTGTCGGTGCACAGCAGCTGTGGCAGGGCCTGTATGGCATTGTTTATGGGGGTCCCCCCAAAACGCGGGGCCTGGGACAGTTGCCCGGATTTACACCCCCACCCAGAGATGGCTCTTGCTGTGCGCAACGTGGGAGCTGCTTGGGCAGCAGGGCTGGAGGAGCAAGGGGCTGTGGTCCAGAGTGCAGGACACTGGCAGGGCTGGGGGGCAGGGGGCATTGGGTCAGGAGTGAGGGGCACTGGCAGGGCTGGGGGACAGGGCCTATGAGTCAGGAGTGAGGGGTACCAGCTGTAGGTTGGGCGTGAGGGGGGGCTGGGGCTTAGGAGTGAGGGGCAGAAGCAGGGCACAGGCATATTGCTGTTCCCCTCCCCACCAATCATATGCCCCTGCTCTCTTTCCTCCCCCTCCCACAGGTGTCCTCTTTTTTGATACTTGGTAACCCTATACAATTGTCAAACAGAGCCTGGGTGGGACGCCACATGTTGGTAGTATTCACAGAGGGCTGAATACTACTAACAGCAACAGAAGAAAGCAGATAGTTCTTTTTTATTCCTGGTACCACCACATAACTGTGGTACCACACATAACATAGCTGAAGCACTAAGAAATCCTCTGTGAGGGAGAAGGACGAGTTAGAAGTCCTACTAGAACAGAAACTCTTTGGAAATGTGGCAAACTGGAGATAGTTTCAACTCCATATATGCAGGCAACAGGTATTGGTAGGCAGGCAGCAAGTAGTCCTATGTACTAACAATCAGGAGACTAAATTACACCAAAGAAATTTGAAGAGTGTTGTACTCATTCTAAGAATGAAATATATGAGTGATACAAGTTCAAATGGGAGTGCAAAATAAAGGTGAAGCCACAGGAGAGAGGTCGTTTTGAGATATGAGAGTTCTTCACAGGAAATCAGATCGTGCTTTTGATTTGGAATAAAACGGCAAGGGGAATTCTGGGCCACCTCCCAATAGATTCATTCTGAACAAAGAGTTTAACCCAAGCTGAAGAAGTCACCCTGCCTGGAAGCAAGCTTATGAGGAATGACAGTGAACATGCAATAGAGAATCCAAAATGTTACAAAAGACATGATGGCAGAAAGATACGTGGTTCTCAAATTTGACATCCAGCAAAAACAACAGGTTGATCTGTATGCACTCTGACAAACAACACAATAATGGTCAGGCAAGGAAAGATGGTAGAAATGTAATGGAGTACAGCCCTTTGCAAGAACTTGCAAGCCCAAGAAAAAGTGTGTACTGCCTAAAAAATGGGGAAGATGATGACAGCACCGCTCGTTCAGATGAATTCTTCACAGGAGTATTGGACAGTGTGGCAATAGAAGGTTGTTAGATTGCCATCCTGAAAGCAAATGCAATATTTGCTAATATTAAGTAGGACACCAGTGCACAAGATAACGTGTTGCCACACAGTGTTATTAACTCCAATTAAAAAAGCATAATGATTGGAGGTGAAGGGTTTAAAGTAGTGAGTTTAAAGGTACAGGTAAATAACAGATGGGAAAAAGCATAACTTGTAATAGCAAGAGAAAAAAGAATGCCAGCTATTGGATTAAGAATTTGTTAAGATTTGGTCTCGTTAAAAGAGCATGCTTGTTGGAGGGGGAAAGGATCAAAGAGTTGAAGAGTTTGAAGGTGTCCCACAATTTGCACCTCAACCAAGTTTCCCTTCCCTGAGGCAGAAGCTAAAGGAGAATCTGAATAGGCTTATATCTCTGGGAATCATCAAGTGAGTTCAGAAGCCAGAGTGGGGATGTGTATGGGTCACTATAAAATAAAAGATACCCTTAGCATATGCATCAACCTAAAAGGAATTATCTAAAAATGTAAAAGGGAAACATTCTCCACTACCCACAAGGAGAAAAATCTTTGGAAACAATGGCCTATGCCAAATATTTCTGTATGCTTCATGCATCAGGAGGGTTCTGGCAGGTGCTCTCAAAATACAGAATATACATTTCTGCATATTCAACAGCACCTTTGGGAGAAAGTACTTCTGCAAACTGCTTTGGATTGCAATTCACACTCAAGGCATTTAATTAAAATGATAATAAAACGTTGATGCCACAGGGAATACTAATGTTTACAGAAATGATGTTTTGATCTGGGAAAAACCAGTAAAAGGGCATGGCCAGAAAGTCTAAGCCCATGATTCTCAGCCAGGGTGTCAGAGCACCTTGGGGTGCCTTGAGATTCTTTCAAAGGTGCCATGGGGTGCCTTGCAATGTTAGCACTATTAGATATGCAAACATAATTTACAAGGTAAAGCCAGAGTTTTCAAATAGGAATCCATAGCATTAAACACTTTTTGAACTGTTCTGGTCTTTGCAACAGATGAACTGCTCTATTATTTTATCTAGTCAACAAAACAAGTGAAAACTAAGAGCTGGCATTCTCCTATGGGTGCCTAAAGTCTATTAAGGGTGCTTCAGATCTATCAAAGGGTCCCTCAACTCTAAACAGGTTGAGAAAAAAACAGAGCTTCTAAACACACAACACAAAAAATGATAATTCCTCACAGTGGAAATAACATAAGTCTGTGAGGGGTTAACACAGCAAGGTGGATGGGTATAGTATAGTAACATTGATTATAACAATCCCATCACTAACATGCCTCAATAAACAAGGAAAGGAGGCACAATGGTTCCTTGGAATGGTGAAGTATGTAAGGAAATCTGTACCTAATCTACATGCTTGATATATGAACCTGAGAACACTTTTGCAAAAAGATGCCCAATGGCCATGGGTTCAAATGGGTTTGTGGAAAATGATGCCAAAATATTAACACACCTACTGAAAAATGGTGCAGAGTCAGACTCTGATCCATATCTAGCTCTGCTGAATTAGAGGGTAGCACCTACTGATGTGTTGTTCAACTGAAAACAACAATGTGCACATTATTAGAAACCAATGTCACCCGCTGGGACTTGTGGAAACATAAAGGGACAGATTAAGTATTCCAGGAGCTGCTACAACTTCATAAAAATGACACTATGTGTTTCTGTCCTGATAAGCAATGGTAACAAGCTGGAGTGATATTATTACAGGAGAGTTTACACTGGGATTAGAGGTGGTTATTCCAGATTGTTCCACAATAAAGAGAACAAGGCAACATCTCTAGATCCCAGGAGAGAGGGACAAATTCATCTCTAAGTCTAGTGTTTTGCCCACCAAGTGAGTGGCACCCAACTCTTTTCCCTCTCAGGTCAGATGAATGGTGCCAAGTCCATCCATGAGCTGGATACATCCAGTGAGCTTGATCCTGTGTGTGCGGTGGCAAAGCAGACCCTAATCTGGCTCCAGTAGAACAGATTTCTAGTAAGCACCTTAAGTACTTAGGGGTGACTGAACACAACTGCGTTCCTGTCTGGAGGCTGTACTTCAGCCATGGTGATTCATGTCTATGTACCCGCACAGGGCTTTGGGATCCTTCAAGCTGAAAGGTATCGTACAGAAACAGGTGCTATATGAGCTGTACAGAAACTCTTATCTCCTTTTCATTCTTTCTTTTCTTGCTATGTGTAATTCTATACATCTCCTTTCAGGCTGCGTTGGAACACGACAGGGTGTTGATTTCAGAAATGCCAGCAGAAAAAATGCCTTTGAAGGAAATAGTTACCCTGCATACAGTACTCCTATGCTCACAAAGACTTAATATTTAGTTTTTCAATGATTGGTTAACATGTGGCTGCCAGCATTTTGGCTACATTAATATGGTTTCAACTCTGGCTGCATGAACATCACTAGTTAAGTAGCAGGTTCCATGTGTTGCACTCCATCATGCAGTGGTGTGTTTCTAGGGTTTCAGCCCCACTCTGCTTTCATTTTTTACTCCCACACATTCCTTCCCTAAAACGTCTCTCCTCATCTTTCTCTTCAGCTAAAGAAATTCAAGCAGAAGCGACTTAACCTATACACAAACACTTCCAAATTTTTCTCATATTTGAGAAGCATTTTGATTGATTTGTTCCCACCCTTCACTAAAACCCTGATTAGTCTATTCAACAGGAGTAAAAAGACTTGCTGGGTTGTTCAGCAGTTAAAGAGGGGAATCAGATTGGTTGAGGCCAATATTACCCCTCTTATAATTCTACTGAAATCAACAGCCACACCAGGGCTGAATCTCAGTACAGGCAGTCCTTGACTTAAGACGTTTCGAGTTGCAACGAACAGCACTTACAACGTTTATAAATTGACACCCTATTTCAACTTTCTGACATCAGTTTCCATTTTTAAATGTGATGCCATGCAAGCAAACAAGTTCGCTGCATCGCCCATCTCTCTGGAGAACATCTGGTTAAACTTCCTTGGACACTTTCTTTAAGAAAGCAGACAAGGCTCCAGAAAAACCTACAGCCGAGACTCCTGAGAAGACTCCAGACAAGAGCCCTTCAAAAAGTCCAACCAAGAGCCCTGCAAAAAGTCCAGCAAAGTCACCTCCAAGAAGTCCTTCCAAATCAATATGATTGCTATTTACAATATAAATACATTCATGTAGCTATATTTCTCATCTACAATTGATTGAGTACAAAATTCTGGGTTATTTTTAGTGAAAATAGGGTATCGGGCCTTGGTTCAGGAACCAATCCCCCACTTATAACATTGTTCCTATGGGAAAATCGGTTCTAAGCTATGACGTTTCGACTTAAGATGTGTTTTTCAGGAACCAGTTGTGTCTTAAGTCCAAGGACTGCCTGTATCTATTCCCTGCCATGACACTGACTTGTTGTGTGACCTTGCATAAGTTATATTCTCTGAGCCAACTCCATCCAAGGTATAAATCCACCGTTTTAAGCAGGAATTGAATGACGTGCAGTGCCTTGGATTCCTAGCCTGTAATACAGAGAGAGTTCATCCTCCTACAGGAGGTACTGCTCAGTTTTATTAATAGTTTTGAACACCTCTGAAAACTTTGGATGAAAGGTGTCATTTTAGTGCAAAGTATTCTGTATCCTTCCTTCCTTTTTTAGTGATGTTCCTCTGTTCTGGTACTGTGCCCTCACATTCCTAAGTTAAGCTTGCTTCAGGGATTTTATTCCATTTTAGCTTAAAATCACTGTTTGCTTCCTACATGAAGACACTGGAATGCTTCTTTTAACACAGAGAATCTCAACTGTTCAGATAGTTTGGACCCCAGGCAGCTGCAGGTTATCTTCATCTGACCCTCCACCTCAGCCTCCCAAGTACGTGCAGAGAGAGAGGGTAGAAAAGCTTTCTACGTGTACATTTTGTGCCTATCCCAGCACTGTTTGTTTTGGTATTATACACAGTATATGAAATCCTTTTGGAAAATGTCAGCCAGGCTGCTCTCTGAATATACTTCAACATGTAAAATAATTCTACATAGATTAGAAGCTTTGGGCTGCCGAGATAACTATACTTGGGTTGTTTTACTGCAGGTTTCTAGTAAGGCGTGTGTGTGAGATGATTCCTGTGTGTGTTATACATTGGCCTAGCCTCAGGGTTTGAGCTTCGAGCTGTAGGCAATAGCACACCCAAATTCTAAACCTACACCCTTTCTGAGGCCTTGTGCAAGGAGGCTCTCTATTTTGTCATCTGCAAAATGGGGACAGTGATCCCCTGTGTCACAGGGGTTTTGTGAAATTCAGTAAACCAACATTTCTAAAAGGTTTTGCAAATGTTACAAATATGCAACAGCAAAGAGCTCTGTGCCATTTCATTTTAAAAGAGAAGAGAGAGGGTGCATTCAGTTCTTGCTAGGTTACTATTATGTGCTATTTGCAACACCTAGTGCTCCTTTATGCTAAAGTTTATATTAGTTCATTAAATTGTGCAAGCAGAATTCACAAGCAAGACCACCCCTACAGCTGCTTTGCAGTTTGAGAATGGAGGATGGCAGGGTTTAAAAAGCAGGTAACAGCCGGGCAAATAAAAGGGGGAGAACTGCTGCTGGAAGCTTTGAAATAAAAAAGTTAATTCTATGCAAACTCTTTGTCTGCCTCCTCAGACCAGCTCTGCGACAAGGCGCATTCACAATGCATCCAGGATACAATTGTTCAGCTTCAAAAATTAGGGAAAGGCCATCAAGCACATGCCAGACAAGTTTTAGGTGTCCATAGATACCCACTAACGCTAGTATTTCCCTCTCCCTTTCAGTGAAGCACAGGAGTTAGAAAAATACCACCCAGTAAAGGTCTCCATGAAATGAGCAGTTGAGGAAAAAAGACTGTGAAGAGTAGCAGATGGTACAGCATATTCAATTAAGGATGATTTTACCTACTACAAAGCATACTGGACCTGATTAACACTTGTTCTATGGCACTTTTGTGCAGCGGAATTTCCGTAGTGAAGAGGAAAGTCTCTTATAGCTATATCTGATGGGGGATCTTGGGGCCCCTTGCCCAGGAAGCTGACACTGGTCCCTGGAGGGAAGGAGGAATGACTGGACTATTTCTATGTTTGATTTAATCCCAATTACCTATGGGGCCACGTGGACCATACGGGCTCCTGGCAGCTTGGTTACAAGGTAGACTATAACCCAGAGCCCCCAGCAGTGGTGTAATGCTACCTTTGTTTCACCATGGCTTTTGGGTGCAGAGATGGATCTGGCACACAGACTCTGAGTTCCATCAATCCAGGTATGACTGCTCACAAGTCACAGTTGTACTGCTCATTATGGATGCATATGAGCATGCTATTACTTTTTCATTTATTCCTGTAAATCGGTCAAATCACCCAAACCTTGACAATAGGACTCTGAAAAAAATAAGAGCCAAACACACACACACGGCTAGTGGGACTAGGATTATTACGGTAATTTGGAGAAAAAAATCTGAAGAAGTTGCCAGGTTGGATAAAGAGCAAGATGCTGTCATCTTGATGTGGCCAGAGCTCTTGCCAGGAAAGACATTTGCACCTGGTTTGACTGGAAATCCACTGGGCAGAAGAGCCTTTTTTGTATATTTCTATTACCATCAGGATGGCAATGGTTCCCTTGCACGTACTCAAATGCCCAAGAGGCCAAAGCCAAGAGTTCCTCAAGGAGGTCAGTTTTTATATAGTAAAGCAAACAGTCGGGCTCAATGTTTTTTTATTGAGGCTCTTGGCATCTGGCCCTGTTGTTCGCAATCTTTAATTTGTACTGTGGCTTCCTTTTCCCCTACTGCATTCCTACTCAGTCCCATTTTCCCACATGCTTCCTTCTCAACTTCACTTCTTAAGGAGTTCTCACTCACTTCAGACGTACACTTCTGTCTAGCCCACACATACCTGCTGTTCCCTCACCATTTATTCCTGTAAATTACTGACACCAGAAATGCAAAAACCTTGACAATAAGCTTATGAAGGAAAAAAAATGGGCCAATTTATCTTTGGTGGAAAATGACTGACATTAACAGAATAGCTCTGGAATGAATTTATCTTTATACATTTATAGAAATGAATATACGCCAGCTTGACCCCTCTTTGGCTGTGAGGCTATAGCCCAGGGTGGGTGCTTTTGTCCTATTTTAGATAGAGTCACTGTACCACACTTGTGGTGGGATGCATCAAGAATTACACAGGCTGGCCCTGTGTTAAAGCCAATTATTACACAACTTCCACAATAAAAAGACAAGACACAAATTAAATAAAGTCATAGGGGGTTTTTTGGTGGGGAAAGGGGCATGGAAGGAGTTAGTTTGCTGGGGGGTTTTTTAATCCAAACCGAAGAAGGAAAAATGATGGCACTTTTCAGTATTACAGCAGCTCAAATGCTGTGAATTGTAGAAGAGAAACCGAAGAGGCCAACGTGTAAATAAACTTCTCATTTAAAATCACAGCAAAATCCAAAGGAAAGCAAACAGCAACACAGCAGCAACTTATTAACAAGAGAGAGACTGGATGGCTCAAGGTTAGTAATAAAAGACAAACACTTCTTTTCTCAGCTAAGAAACCCAAATTGCTAGTGGCTAAAAATTATCTAGTGCATAGCTGGTGGCCTCTTTAAATGATTGGGTGGTCTTAGTCCAGTTCACAATGATCAGATACCCATGTTACAAGTGGCACAAATGGTTCTCCTTGGCAGTCTTGGAAAAGAGGACACAGATGGAACAAGCTGAGCCACAAGTGTTGACATATTTGCATCCCAGTTCCCTGTGTTGTACCCAGCCTGGAACTAAGCAGAAGACTTCAATTCCCAGTTTCTATAGATCATAGTACATAATGGAGAGAGGCAACTAATATACCTGGTTGTCACTGAATCTCCAACCTGAATGACCAACTATCCCTTTCCAGCCGGGTTAACTAGAGCTGACCTTTGGCATGATTCTGGAGCACAGCTTGAACTTACACCTTTGGAGAGGAAGACACCTCATCTGCTTTGCCACCACACCTCTCCAATACTCTTTACCCAGCTCTACATCCATTAATGAAATGGAAGCTTCTCTTCTTAAACATTTGCACAGGGAGGGGAAGTCGGGCAGTCTCAGGACAGATTCAGCTGGCATAAATCAACATAGCTTGTTAAAGCTAATCGAGCTTTGCTGATTTATACCAGCTGAGGATTTGGCCAATTCCCTTTTGGAGCCATCTCCTCTCCTCTGTAAAATCTGAAATTTTGAGAAACTAGGGGAGAACTGAAAGATGTAGAGCATTTATGGGCAAACGCTTCAATGCAAAACAAATGTCGGCTCACTGCACGTAAGCTGAAATAATACAGCCGTTATTAGAACTGCGCCGCAATAAAATGAGTTGGATGAGTCAACCAGCAGTGTGTCTAATCTCTGCTGGCTGCCTTTCCGGTCCCCAGGCTCCCCCATCTATTTTTATCTCTCTCTCTTTTTTTTTAATATGCTTTTTGTTTTACAAGTAATCAATCTAAGGATCTGCGGTCCCCTGTGTGCGCTGATGCCAGAAGGCCATTCAGAATTCAGTACCTTACCACACAGCTATTAGTATGTGGACTATGGAGCTTGGGATTCAGATCAAGTGAACACGGTAGTACTCAGGAGTGTGGCAATGAATGCAAACTCCAAGAAGCAGGGCAGTAATGGCAGCCTTCAGGGCAGTGGTACTGACTGCACCCTCTGGCTGCTTGGCACAACTGGCACGAACATGCCACTAGCATAGAAGTGTGGCACACTACCTCCCAGAGCACAGCAAGGACAGCTGCGTCCACGAACTTGGGATACTGCTGGAGCATGCTGCAGCTCTTCTGGACTATAGCATTCTCTCTTTTTCATAGTGTCAGATACCAGCTTCAAAATCTATGAGCCATGGTCTGCTATTATTGCTCAATGTACGGATTCCATCTGCCCCATTGGGGCATTTGCTTTCGGAAGCACACCAATGGCTGCTACCTTCAGAGACCTGTATCTACCTTTCCCTTGAGGATTTGTCTGGGGGCACTGGAAAGGGGCAATAGCCCTTCATTTTTTACGAGTCCAGCCTTGTGAGCATTTTGGCTCAGAAGTGACAAGCAAAGCACTAGTAGAGTTTCCAGAAAGGAGCTGGATATAAACATTTACTGTATGACACGGGTCAGAGTAGCCAGGCATCCACTGGTATTTTTTTTGTGTTTGTGGGTGTGTCATGTTCATGAATGCATTTTTACTACTGCACATTAAGTTTAGTACCTGTAATATGGGGTACTACATAAAGGCACATTAGGCTGCCCTAATGTGTAGTTGCAGAAGCAAATACCTTTTTTGTGACACAATGCACAGTAAACTAATTCTACTGCACCTTAGCATATTAGCACTGCTTTTGCCATGGCTTTTTAATGCACAGTAGAATAGGCTACTGTGCATTAAAGCGCATGTGTAGATGTGCTCTGTAAGTAGCTCCCTAGTCAATCTCCTATCAGCTTGTGAATGGAGACTGGTTTGATTCAGCCCAGTTCCACTTCAGCTTTCTCAAAAGGTGCACACAGGGGAGAAGACCAAACAAATAAAAGATGGTTGGTGCACTAAGCTCTTCCTGAGCAAGACACCGACATAGAATTTTATCCACTTCAAAATAATCATTTAGTTTGTGGAATGGATAAAGGAGAGTAGGAGGAGCCCATTCTCCTGCAACCCCCAAACAACATTTGACTTATAGGAACTTTAAGATAAAAACAGAAACTTGCAGGGTAAATGGCAAGGAAGTTTTCCAGCTCATATGTATGTCAATAAAGACAAACTGAAAAAAGGCATCAAAAGGCTGAGAGGTTTGTTCAGATAACCCTGGCTGGTGGCTGAAAGTCATGTATGCTTCTTGTGCCCACGGATCTGGGGACTGGTCATCTGGTAAGGATGACTGTTCTTGAAGCTTTTTGGTGTTCCTAGGACCAGGCTGAATCAAGGGGTACAGACAGAAGTGCAGCTCCAAACTATAACTCAAAACGATTTTTGCAAAGCGTTCTGAGTTACAACATTACCCCAGACCAAACAGAAGTTCATTTTTGGTACCTGGGGAGAGGGGAATCTAGCTGAAGCCTGCAGCCAAGTTCCCACAGCAATGGCCAGGCCCTCTGCCAGTGCTGGCTGTTTTCAGAATAGTGGGGGGAAAGGCAGTGGAGGGAGCTAAGTCTGGGGGCTCCCCAGCTGGTGCTGAAGGGTCGAGTGGGTGTATTGGAGCCCCCCGACCCACCCTCCAGGGGGCAATGAAAAACCCACAAACTCCCTTTACTCCTTTCCCCCCTCCCATTCTGAAAACAGTGACAGGCTGGGAGCTGCCCAGACACAAGTTACAAAAGATGCTACATTTTAAAATGTCTTTATCTATAACTCATGCAACGAGGGGTCAGATTTTAACTCAATCTGCCATTTTTAAGCTGTCCATAACCATGTATTTGTGTTTGGTTACAGCTATAAACTGTTTTCTGTGGCCAGATCGGGCAAGAATTGTCACTTCTCTCTGTACCCCTGGTATCCACAGGCAGCTACTCACTTGACCTAACAGTAAATCCACTTTTTGCAAACCAGAGCTGATCCCAGCCACCTGGCCATGCACCCTGCCTGCATGGGTCCCACCCCGGCAGTGGGTGTGGGGCAGATGGCCCGGGGTGCCCGGACAATAGGGCTGGGTCCGGCAGCGGCAGCCAGAAGAAGCTGCTGCCACAGCTGCTGGGAAATGGTGTCTGGCCGATGTGGCCATGGCCGGGTCTGGCCTGCAGGCCATATTTTGTCCACCCGTCTAACCACTCAAGGGGAGGGCAAACAGAAATTGCTAGGCAGGCCAATGGGAGCTATACTGATATGTAACACTTATCACTGGTTTCACTGGTTGGGTGCGCTGGCAGTCTCCTGAAAAACATGTGGGTGAAATGTTAGAATCACAGCATTCCTGCCTCATGTAGTGCCTGTAGTGAATGAGGATCCTATTATAGCAGCTGTTATTTTCCTAACATATATCTGTGCTCTTTAAATGCTTTTGCTACAAACGCACACACTGCTAGCTACCTGAAGTTCATATGTGCTGAGAAACATTTGCTAATCTGGTACTGAGATGGCTGATGTTTTAACACTAGATACAAACTACAGGTTTCCCTCGCTTGATGCTGCACATGCATTCCTGGAAAACAGCGTATAACTCGAATCTTCATAAAAGAAACCCACTTTACAATGTAACAAATAGGGACATGTTCCAAGACCTTGACTGTACTGACCCCCAGACCCATTTCTACCACTTTTACAAGACTATTTTGGTACTCACCAACAGCAGACAGTACACACAAGCATAGGGCACTATCATAATGTGGATGGCAACTACAGAAACACGTCACAGACAAAGAGCGAGGAGCACAAATCCACACGAGAGACTATCTTTTGGTGCATGTCACTCCCACAATGCACCGCACAAAGCAGCTGACTGCGGGCTTCCACCACATCAAATGCGTAAGAGTGAATTTACCTCACATATAACAAATTTTTGGTATAAAAATGGTCACTGCATAAGAGTGAATCCACACATACAGAACCCGCATAAAGTGAGGGAAACCTGTATTGTGATGCTAGCATGCAGCAGCCCCTCCTGTTCCAGGCCTACGTGCTTCAGGGAGCAAGGGAGACAGGGATAACAGATTTAATTTCAGACCTTCACTTTCTAGGCATCCCCAAGGGACATACATATTTCCTATATAAAGTTCAGTCTGTTTGCAATTAAACCTCTCTCCTTTGCTTATTTCCGGATAGATCAAAAATAGCAAATTCAACTTACTCTTGGACTTCATGAGATAAACAAAGCCACCACTTCCAGGGATATAAAAATACTGATCAAGTTTATGGATCTTGGAAGGCTGAATTTTCTTTGTGAACTTTTTGTGCTGAACTAAGTTAAGATATAAACAGATAACAAGCAGCTGGGGCTCCCTTTTAGGAACGGCAGAAATTGCAAGGAACCTGTCTCTTAGTTTCACTTTTAAATTAAGCCAGTTTTGACAGAAATTGCCACATTATTGTCCTGGAGACTGCAATCCTCTCTTTATATGGAAAACAGGTATGGGCCAGGGCAACTGCAGGGCAAACCTCTCCCTCAAACCACACCAACCATGAATCAGTTCTAAGGCTATGTCCACATTCATATTTAGGGCTGACTCTGGGATAGCCCTAACGCAGCCCAAGTCCTAAAAGCCACCGCTCCCTAGCTGCATCCTACACCTGGTAGGCCACACCAAAGCCACTCGTATTTATGCTCCTTACTTGTGAAGCAGAGCCCTTCTGAAAATTAGTCTCGTCTCTCTTTCCACAGTTAGTTCTGCTTAAAGGCAGCAAAGAGAGGAAGGTGAGGGGCAGAAGGCCTGGAATTGCAAGCTTGTGACTGGAACGGATCTGCACACCTGTGTAAATTCTGGACATGCTGCTTGCAGGGGTGGTCTGAGAGATGAGTGGGAGAGATGTCAACCTCATACTCCAATATCTCAAGAGCTTCTAAGATTGAGCTGGATGTCCATCAGGGGTTTACAGTGCCCAAGTCTGGTGAGCTTGTGGGTTACCCTAAGGGTAACTTTGGGCATTAGACCCAAACTATCAGTTCAGACATTGCCTGGAGATGAGGCTCCTTGGTCTTTCTGTTGTGATGGCCAACGTGGGTACCACTTAATGTCAAATAGAAGGTGAGTTATGATGACCTCTCCCCTTGGAGCAGACTTAATAACTCATTTTACAATTGTACCTCTACTGCCATCAGAGGGCAACGCCCAGATGCAAACCGATTACCTGTATCTGAGCATTTCTGTCTGAGCGCTGATTTAGGATCAGTGTGTTTTTCAGAGCACAGTTTCTGGATCAACACTCAGAACAGGCCAAAGTTCATTAGATATTTCCAGTTTCCTGGGGAAAGTGTTGATGGAAGACAGTAGAAGAAGGGAGGTCAGACATATCAGGGCACTAAATATGATTCTGTCAAACTGTGCAGGTGGGAGGGAGGCCCAGGTACCAGGGGATGCGGATGTGTGGGTGGATTCAGCACTTGTGTGATAGGGCACTGAGGTTGGAATAGCAGAGATGCAGCAGGTCAGCACTAAGATATATTAGCCATGTTATATGTGTGGGAGGCCAGGGCAAAGAGACCACTGCAGGCTGGGAGTGAGATGAACTTCTGAAGCGATGTGGGGGAAGCTCCACAGAGCCTGGCCACCCGTTGCCTGGCTCTTGCTGGTGTATAAGTCACTCACTAAATTCCCCCACACAAATTAAAAAAAATATGCAAACTGATGATGCAGGGGAGAGAAGATTACAGTGCATGTGATATCCCTGCAAACAGACAGACACATTTACTGTTGAATAATACATTCCTTGGGAAATTTACAGGATAATTAGTAGTTTATACCACCAGGCTATACTCTGCAGCGAGTAGGATTATAGTACAATGGGGGTAGGGTGAGGGAGGGTCTGTGAATCCACTCCATTCTGCCCATGAAGATAGCAGGATTCCTCCATACCAGGCTCTCTTCCTTAAGGCTCAATCCTGGGATCCTTGCTGACATGAGCAATCAAGAAGTCAATGGGTCTATTCAATGAAAGACTATTCATGGGGCTGGCCTGCCGCTCATTTTGGTGGAATAACGCCCAGCACAGGAAGCAGTCAGGATTTTAACAGTTTGTAAATGGTTCTGTAGAAGCCCTGACAAAGGCTCTGTTGTGTTACATAGAAAGCTGCCATAAACCAAATTCAGAACATAAGGAGAACTCTTGGAAAAGCAGAGCAAAAGGTAATTTTAAAAATGTTCCTGGAAACAGATGATTCTTCTGACCCTCTCTGACTCAGCAACTTCAAAAGGCTGGAATTGTTAACATCCTTATGGAATGACACAAACCCATAAATCTATCACAGAGAGGGTCAGGTCTCTGAACACTATTCTCCAAGAGATCCATTAAAAAAATTCCTCCTGAGCATCAAACGAGATTGCACAAGAGTCGCAGTACCAGGCAGGGAGAACTCTGCCTACCTGGCCCACCACTTTGGCCTCCGGCCACACCACCACGGGCAGCAAACTTTCCAAGTTCTTGCAATTTAATTCAGGTCAAGCCATGTACTTGGCTAGGACGACTCCAAAGAAAAGGAAGGTGGTAGCAGTAAGTAATGTGACTCAGCTGGAGACCATCTTGGAAATGTTTCTCTCGCATGTCTTCCAGAGAAACAAGCTGTGGCGGGGAGAGGATAGGGCATTTATAACCCTCGACCTATGCTGAAATGTATGGGGTACCGAACTGCTGCGACTTTAATCAGACTTCTGCCAATGAAATCAGAGAAGCTAAAAGGCTGCTTATATATTAAAAGCTCTCAACCTTTTTAAGTTTGGTGGAGGCACGAGGCAACATGGAACCACACCGGCTTTGTGCAAAAGTTCTAGAGCATTTGATTTCCTTAGGGGTTTTTTAATACTAATTTTTCAGCACCCCAAGTATTACAGGCAAGATCTCCCTCTTCAGTGCCTTGGCCTTCTTGACAATGATTACCCCAGCCTCAGAAAGTATGTTTGCCCATTCAGTGCCCCTGCATTGTGTCCTGTCTCTTTTCCTGTCCTGTCCAGCCTGGCTCCTGCTCCTCAGTGCACACGTTGAAGAGCTGGGGGAAAGAAACAGGACAGGGCAGGGACTAATAGCAAGTCACTGGGCTCTTGTTTTGAATGGGAACAAAGATGTAGGGAATCCATGGATGACAGGGATAGGAGATAGGGATGCCATTCCCTGCTGCACAGTTCTGACTTCTTCTTTCCATCCATCTGTGCCTTGATCTGCTCCATCACTTCCCCATGAGTATGTCCCCCTCACGGCTCCAAACCCCATCTTCCCTTCAATTGCTCAGACACTGCTCCAGAAACACCAATGTTCTCTTAGTCACTGTCATTTCTATAATTGCCCCCACATGCTTCTTCCATCCTTGGCCTTGACCCTCCATGCCTCTGTTAAGCTCTGATCACACTTCATTTCCTTGTTCAGGAATCATGATCATAGTATCCTACCTTTTTAACAATATTTCATCTTTGCAATCAATGCTGATTTCCTTGACGGTATTTCTAAAGTCATCTGAGGGAACATAAATATTTTTGGGCACTTAGGGAGTCAACCTTTAAACTAAAATCAAGGTCCAACCCTAACTAGAATAGAGCTGACACTTTGCTATATTCAAACTGCATATTTATTTGTTCCCATTGTGTTATATTTTTGTAGTTCATTTCCCCTTTTAAAGGGGAAATGAAATTGCTGCATAGTAGGGAAACCCAGATATACTTAATGGGACATGTTGTTCAGAGATGAAAAGAAACCCCAACACTTTAACTGTCCTTGAAATACAACCTCACAAAACAGCAGGGTTCAAAGTATATTTCTTCATGACTTTATACACTGCATGTAGAGTAAACTCTGGCTACTCAGCACACAAATAGAAATATTAGAAATATTCCTTCTCTACTTCCTAGTAAGGGTATGAGGTCAAAATTGTGGGCATGTATTATGCAAAAAACCTTTTCCCTCTGCAAACCATATGCAAGTGCCTACCTGCAGCTGTAGCCCCCCACCCCCCTTCTTCCCTGTACCTTCAAAAACCATCAGATATATACTAATGCTTTCTAGTCAAAATTACCCCAACTCTTCCATATTCTTATCCTTGTCATGCACCCGCAGTTTCAGTAGTTTTCTAAACTAGAACACATTGATTCCATATTCTCTCCCCCAAACCACTGAGCCTTCCACTACTACTCCTTTCCCCATCTCAGTGGCTACCTGCTGACCCACTGGATTTGGGGGGAGGTTCCTTCAGCACACACCCCAAACCTAACTGTTCATTCTTTGTAATTTGTGCATGTGTGACCATACAAGAGATCTTCAGGTTCTCATCTAAGGCTGCTGTTGCTGAAGCAGAGTCTGCATACTTGATCTTTTCAGACACAGCAAGTGGTCATTTCAGACACAGAAAGTTACACTGGACTTTTATTAATTTGCTCTCAAGACTCCTTTCACAAGGAAATGAGCTAGAGACTTGCGCTTGTTTTATATGCAAATCAATATTCTCATTCATTTGACCAAAGCACATTCTGCTTAGACAAGGGCTTGTGTGAACACCCTGGATATCATCACTCCCTCCAGCTGCCAGTCTCATGACCGTCTTACCAGGCTCTTGGCTACCCCTTGATACTCAATCAGCAGCAGTGGCCTGAAATGTTTCTATTAGCTGGTGGGAACCCATCTTCTTTCCATTCAGATAGTGACCTAGGCACAGTGATTCCTCCATGTCATGCTACTGCAATACACTATTAACTAGGATGACTTGGAAAATCATCTGGAAGCTTCAGTTAGTCTGAGATACAACAGCCTATACCAAGCAATATCACACCTTTCCCAACTCTCACAACCCCGCCATTCCATATGTTCCTCCAGGTTCTGGCGTTAATCTTTAAAGGTCTTAATCAGCTAAACCAGGCTATTTCTAAGATGACCTCTCTGATCACTGACACAATCAACAGAGACTCTGTGGCTGGCAGAGCTCAGAGTGAAACTCTCAGATGTTGGACATTATCAATGGCAGACACTTTACTGTGGGAATTGCTATCATTTGAATTATGGGTGAGCCCTAGTTTTGCTGCCTTTAGGGTGCATTTCTCTTGGAGATAAACCAGAGCAGTTCTACTTAGGAAAATGTGTAAGCGATGGAGGACTAGGGATTTAGCCTTATCTGCTGTATTTGTTGCTTCATTTGCATGTATGGGATCTAGAGACTGCAGTGATTTGTCACATTAAAATTTCCTAGACTAACAGGCAGAGTTAACATGCATGATCATATTAGACTTAACGATTTTGCAGCTGGCACTGCTCCTTACAGCACTGCAAGCTGCTCTTCTAAATTTCAGAAAGGGATCAAACTACAGTGGAGTGCTTCAAGCTGTATTTCTCCCGCTTGATCTCTTCCCTCCATCCTGACTACCTTTCCCCTCCATACACACCCCTACATTCTTAGAGTCTTTGTTTATATTGTAGAAAACATCTGTGAGTGTATACGGCCAAGGTTAAAGATTCTGGCAAACAGTTATTTATTCATTGCTCAGCTGAAAGGAAAAATATGCCCTTCCTCCCCTTCCACTGATGGGGGAGAGAAATTAGAGCTGAAAGCACACAGGCCAAACAGCAGACTGCCTCTGCCCACCAACTCCTTTAAGGGAAAAATGGGATTGTTATTTCAGCAGAATGAACTAGTTTGGAGGGACAGCAAGGAGCACTGAAATAATTTTTTTTAAAGACAGTTTAGAAGAATGTCAGGAAAAGCTTCCAGATAGTGAGATGTATTAGGTTTCGGCATAATTTCCCAGTGGAAGTCATATAAACCCCACTGCTTGGGAAATTTAAAAACAAACTGGATGCAATAATAAAAAAATATATAAGAGAGAAAAACACTGTGCTAATAGACTGGTGGACCCAATTCTACAATAGGTCTTTTCTGTGATGAATTTGTATGACGCTGCATAGCACAGAGTCCTTTTGGAGGAAGATGGCTTATTATTAATCTTGCTTTATATATTCCTTTTCCAGAACACTGAACTGCTTTAAAAAAACAGTACATAGGTGGAACCTGTAGTTTTCCTTCTTTCTCTTTTCTGTGCTAGGTTTCAGTGGAATTTGCAGCACTAAATGACAATGAAGAGTGACACCATCATAACAACTGCTTCTGAGATCAGCTGCAGGAGGAGGAGATGGAACCATTTAGATCAGTGGTCTCCAACCTTTTTAAGTAGGAGATCACCTTTGGCATTTAAAAGCAACCCAAGATCTACTGTGCACTGCCACCACCCTCTCTCCCCACCACTGCCCAGCAGATAAGTCTGCGGGGAGGGAAGAGGTGGGGGCAGATCGAGGCAGACGGAAAAAAAATTATTTGGGGGTGCACCTCCCCAGCAGGTAAGTCCCACCCAGACAGGGGCCCACTCAACTTACCCCTGCTCCTGCCTCTGCGCCACTGTCCCTCACTGCGGGGGCCACGATCTAGCCCCTGCCCCTTCCCTCTCCCACAGACTGACCTGCTGGGCTGGGGCACATGCATGCATGCAGGCACTTAACCCCCCACCCCAGCCTCGAATCAACCCCAAGAAGCTTGGAGGATCTACTGGTGGATCGAGATCCATTGATTGGTGATCACT
Source organism: Crocodylus porosus (assembly GCF_001723895.1). Classification (NCBI taxonomy): domain Eukaryota; kingdom Metazoa; phylum Chordata; order Crocodylia; family Crocodylidae; genus Crocodylus; species Crocodylus porosus. The sequence continues at coordinate 47,285,365 of NW_017728947.1, read as the reverse complement.
GATTTAGACAGTTACTTGTCTGGTGGTGACAGAGCAGGGCCAGGGCCTGGGGCAGAGCCACAATTCACTGCCCACATATTCCTGCAGTGGGTGCCAATTCTGCAGGCAGGGCCATGCAGGGGGTGGATCAAGTATCTGCCCCAGGCCCTGGCCCCATGCTGTCACTGCCCTACGATCCCAGCCCTGCCCATCTGTCCCACTTCTGGACACTGCTCTGTGCTCACCTGTGGCCCCATCCTATCAGCCCATCCAAGCATGCCCTGCCCACACAGGTCCTGGGCCAGGCTCCATGCAGATCTTGGGATTGCTGGGTGATGAGGACAGTGTAGGGGCCAGGCCCCAGGGCAGAGCCACTTAGAGAGTTTTGGTGAGCTGTTGTGGGGTGGAGCAGGGTGGGGGTGAAGTGCTGACTTGGCCTGCATCAGCTCACTAAAACTTCTTAAGTGGCCCTTGGGCCCAAATAATTGCCCACCTGGGTAGTAACACTTTACAGAAAACGCCAGCAAGCAAGGTCAGCAATCATGATGTACCACACAGAAAGATTAGAAGGCAAAAGCAAAACTCAGATCCGAATATAGCTTTTCACTCATCTCCTCATCCACACCCATTACATTCTTCCCCAGAGTGTGATGGCCCACAGAATGGTCAGTGATCATCTTTAACAAAGCTCAGTTGTTATCAGAGGCAATGTTTAGCTGGATCAATCAGAGGCATATCCACCCCCACAATGCAGCCAAATTAAGCTGCTTCAAAACCTAGCTGAATAGAGAAATTGGCCAAACACCTGGGATTTATCTGAGAGCTGTTATCAGAACTAGCATAACAGATCACTGTGGGGCAGCACCAGGCAGGCAACAGACATGTGGCAATACACATACCCAGCTGCCCATCTGACCCTCCTTCCCTCCGCCCTGACCCACCCATGCAGGTTTTGAATTCATTCCTCATCCTCCAATGCTGTTAACACTATCAAATTATGAAAGGAGATCTCGCCTTGAAGGAAAACAAAAATCAGTTCTCTTCCCAAGCCCGCAGCTGTCCCCACCTCCCCACCATGTGTTCCTGAAATCTGTGACTATTCCAAACACTGAATGCACTGGAAAGTGTATCCTTGGGCCAGCTGTGATCTGATCATGGAGCATGGGCTGTGGGTGAATCAGAAACCAACTGAGAGGTGGGCAAACAATACAGCCCCTTGTTACAGCCTAGGAGTGATCATCATCCTCAACCCCCTCCCCTGCTCCCCCTTCAAACCAGCTTGTATGAAGCAGGATGCCAGGGAGGGCTTAAGTAATGTGCCTTGGATGATCCTTTCCCGCCAACCCGGCTCTGATCTGCAGCTATTTTGTGCTTTGAATGACAGTCTCCTTGTGCTGTGGGGACTGCTGTAACCTCTCCGGAAGTAGGTGAGCAACAAATCAGTCACTGATACTGATTATTTACAAGCTGCTGTGGAACAGACAGGGCAGCAGTGTCTGGAACCAGCGTTACTTCTGCAGTCCAAAAGCCTGGAAACTGCCTTCAGTCCCCGAGGAGCTGGTTTTCATCAGGCTAGCAGTGCTCAGCACACTGAGGAGCTGAACAAATCTATCCTGGCAGACAGATTTAATCTGCCTCAGCATTCTGCTGAGGTTTTTAGCTGTTACAGGTTGTGACACTAAGTGATCATTACTGAAATTAATTAAGGGCATTTAGCCACACCCCTCTGTTATTTCATCAAGTTTTACAAGACCAGTAGGGCTGAGCTTCCCAGTTCTTGGAAAGAGGTATTGCAGGATGGGAAACGCAATAGGAGTCAGCCATGCCCAAGACAACAGTGAATTAGCAATGTTAGGGCCCAAGAGGTACTGTGCTTGAGTCAAACTGAGGCCCCCATCATGAGAGATTCCTAAAAAGTTTTAAAAAGATTAGGAGGGGATTTAATCCGTGGCCAAGTCTCACTATCACTGCTGGTTAATACTTGCACTGCAGTAGCATGCAGCCAGGGACTACAGCCTCACTGCTCTGCATACATGCAGAATGATAAGCCAGTCCCCAGCGTGAGTACTGTCTGCCAAACTAAATTCCACCCTGCTGTTTTGATTAGATGCAAAATTCTTCTTCACTGCCTGCCGTGAACAGCTGCTGTGTTGCACTGCAGCTGTATTTCAGTAGTGGATAATGCGAGCCCAACATATTGTTTGTACCAAATTCCCCTATAAATTTGTAAATCACTTTGGGATCCTTTGATGAAACATTACATGAAAACAAGACATTTATTAATAAACAAAATCATGGAAATAAGAGGGTTATTCTGTGCCTTTGGCTAACTCAGGCTACTTTAGAGGTTGCAAGTATACTACATATTTTATATATGGTTCATTTCTTTGCTACAAAAATAATCTTTTGCCTGGTGGAAGTCATTCTGATAGTGGCAAAAGGTAATGAGTAGGACATGAAGAAAGACTTTTCCTAAGAAGAGCTCCACCTCAGTGTTGCAAACCAGGTGGTTTGCATAATTACGATAAGCTTCAAAGAAGCCTTCCCACCGTGGGACACTCATTCAGAATGAATTGACTGTCATAGATGGCATCTACACATGTGCTTCCTCTATGATCCTATGTTTACATTGGGCTGCAATGCTCCACACTTAGGCCCAGATCCTCCAGTCGGCTGACCAGGACTAGGAGTGGATGGATCAAATTGCAAGATTGGGTCCTAAATTTTTAGAAGTGCATGCTGCAAGATGACATGAGCTTATGGAAAAACACCTAAGGCAATAAAGCAGAGGTGGGCAATTATTTCAGCTGGGGAGCCACTTAATGAGTTTTGGTAAGCTGTCGAGGGCTGCACACAAAAAACTCTTAGAAAATTTCATTTTAACAAATGATAGATAAAAAACAAATCACGTACTAAAAACCAAACACCTACTATTAACATTTAAAAAGTATCTAAAAAATAATTCTTGGCCTGATTTATGTGTTTTGGAGTAGTGTATATACAGACTACTGCATAACAGCTCAAAACAAAGTCTTACTCTTGTATATTGTGTAGGGAGGGTATGTACGGGGAGGCTGTGTGCATGTATGTGTGAGGAGCTGCCTGTGAGCTAGGTCCTGGGCGGGGAGGAAGGAGCAGGGGGCATATGCAGCAGAGCTCGCTCGGGCAGTGGGGTGCAAGTGTGTTCTGTCTGGCCCACGGTTGTTCCCATGGCCCTCCACATGGGGCCAAGCCCCACCCAATCCCCCTGTGCCATGCTCCCACCTGCACCCAGCTCTGGCCAGAGTGCACAGCTTCCCAAAGAGGCTTCTCCCAGTGTGGCTGCAGCTGCTTGGGTACTGCTCAGCTCCCTTTGCCTCCAGCAGCTCCTCCTCCTGCCCCTGCTGCATCTCTCCAGGTAAGGAGGTAAGCTGCAGCTGGACAGCTCCTGCCCCAGGGCGGGGGTGTTCCAGCTCCCAGCTGGAGGAGTGGGTGGAAGGCAGCCTGAAGCTAACACATGTTGAGGCAAGATCCACCAAGTTGCAGCTTCCCTCCACCTGGAGAGATGCAGCAGGGGCAGGAAGAGAAGCTGCTGGAGGCAGGGGGAGCCAAGCAGTACCCGGGTAGCTGCAGGTGCACTGGAAGCAGCCCTGCCAGGAATCTATGGAAGCTGGTTGGGACCAGGTACAGGCAGGAGTGTGGCATGGGCTGCCTCAGATTGAAGCAGGCAGGGTAGCCACAGGGCGGATCCAATCAATTGGGAGGCACCTGGCCATGGACCAGATTCAGTCAGTTGGTGGGCCACATCTGGCCCATGGGCCATATTTTGCCCACCCGTGAAATAAAGCTATTGTGCACTATTGCAACAATGAAAATAACCTAACCAATTAGAGATAAAAAAAGTCTGCAAAACATAACATAAGACCACCTGATACTCAAATGCCCCCTTTTCTGCAAAGGGAATAACTATTTTTGTTTCTGGTTGTACTGAATTTAATGATTTTCCTTTGAATTGGGGAGGTGGGGGGGAGGAGAGAGTGAGAGTATTAGGTTGGAATGCTGTAAGGATGTATGCCAAGGTCTTAGCATCTGGAAAAAAAGACCTGAAGACTATATTTAGTGCACAATGACTCGCAATATATATTTTTTTAATTTAAAAAGAGAAGAAAAAAGGGAAAGATAAGCAAAAAGAAAAAGCAAATATGAAGTTCGCCTCGTAAATAATAAATGTCACCTGCTATATAGAGAATAAAAAGACTGGGAAGGGAATAAATAAAACCAGGGGTTACATGTTATTGTAAGGGCTGCTAAAGAGAGAGTTACCGTGCAGAGTTAGCAGACATATTTATAAACATGCTACAGATAATGCATACTTCAGTATAAATACCACCCTCAGAAGAATGCACAAAGCATTTCTAGCACAGAACAGCTACAGCACTGATCTCTGCTGTACATGCATTTCCTTTATGTGGTAGTTATGGTCTAAACTTGTTTCTTCAGCCAGACATGGGAAACGTTTTCCATGGAGTAACCTCATCTGCAGGGGTTCTGCCTGGTAATATTGTACTCAGCAGAGAATGCTTAGTAAATTCTTTGTAAAGTATGTATATGTTACTATGCAATCCCCTGAGCATATTTATAAATAGATAACTAATGCAACGACAGGCTGCTTTTTATAGAGACACACTCAAGATGGAAATTGTATAAATATTTTCCAAATTCCTTGCCATATGGCTTAAAACTGACAATGTAAAAATCTAGGACAATTTTCTGGCTATTTCCCAGTTGGTCTAATAAAAGGTATAATTTTGGAACTAAGAGTTCAAGGTTTTTTGTACATCTTCTTGTCTCAGATCAGCATGGCTACCAAGTATACCCCTGAAGTTCTCTTTTTGCCATTTATACAGTTTGTTTTCTTTCTGTGCTTCACCTGACTTGGGCCCAGCTACTCAATTGGTTACTTCTATCCTTCATTCCTAGGTAGTGTCACTTCCAGGTTCTTAGGATGTACGAGCACTTTTACACGTGCGTCGGGGTGGGGGTGGGAGGGTTGCTTTAATTAAAGCAGCTCTGAGAGCCACTTTAATTAAAGCGCTGCCGCGTCTCCTGTATCAGCATCCATGCACTTAAAAATGGTGGTGAGGGGGACTTAAACTAAAGCTTATTGGGTGAGCTTTAGCTCAAGTGCCCCCACTGCCATTTTTAAGCATGAGGACACTGATACACGAGATGCAGGAGGCTGTTGCAGGAGGAATTCCAGTGTGTTGAAGCAGCCTTGGCACTCGTGTATAGGCACCCTCTGTCGCCAACACTTATGGGGGAAAGTTTAAATAAAAAACAAAAACGCTTTGCACTAAAGCACTCACATTAAGATCATTCTTACTCCTTTGGGGCTTTGTGAAACCCACTCTTTGCAAGCAATTCAAGCTCAGAACCTGATTCTTGTCACCACTAAGGCAAAGGTGAACTGCCACTGTAGGGTGAATGAGAGTCAGGCCTACAATATCTAAGGCACCATCCTTAGATGGGGATTTGGGTTAGTCCAAATGTCCATGTTATCATGAAGATTACTATATGCCAATGACACCTTTAAGTGGTGAGTATAAGACATTCCTCTTGGCACAATGGCCCTGAAGATGTAAAGCAAGGTACAAGACAGCAAAGAATCAAGCCTGGCAAATCCCAGAGAAGAGTGGTATCTTCTTTAGTGTCAATAAAGTAGAAAACAACTCCACTGTCTGCTGCCTTCAAAGACCCAGGGAGTGCAGCAGAAAAACCTGACATTCTCCTAAAATGGACAGTGCACAAAAGAGGTGGGAGGGAATGACAGCCTCTTTCCATCTGGCTCCCTTATCAGCTTTTTAAGTATCAGCTTATCAGCTAAGAGTTTTACTCTTAAACCTGAGTATTTTTACTTAACAGCAAACATCAGCTTCTGGGTTTTTCCCTTTTGTTTTAATGTTTCCACGTGCATATATCAAGCAGGGGAAAGTGCCAGGCTGACAGCTCCAAAGGCTCTGCTTATGCACAGGGCAGGTACAGCTCAAGCAAAAGCAAAACTTCACTGCTCTGCCAAAGCACCTCAGCCCTGAGCTGGAGGGCTGCCTCTAGGAGTGAAAGGGGAGTTCTCCCTTCATGCTCTATTTAATCCATTGCTTCTCTGCTGAGTCTGTGTGCAAAGAGACCTGAATTAGTGATGGGCGTGTACATGATTCAGAAGCCACAAAACAGTAACCAAGGTACTTCTCTTAATTACATTTTCACGTCCTCCGCCAATGATCTGACCCCTACCTTAACCCAAAAGAACACACAAATAGGTTGTGAACAAGTGGAGAAAAACTTTTAAAAAGTTCTAAGACATTCTTCTTTGGAGCTGTACATTTTCTGAAGGAGAAAGAATGGGAAGAGGAATTAGAGCATTGCCTGCCCTTACCGTACTAGAGCACAGGAAAAAACATGCCCAGTGAGAAAAGGGAGAATTTGGGGCAGCTGCCAAGCCTTAGCAAGCAGAGCAAAGGTCAATACCTGCTCTGAATTGGTCAAGGGAGGTGTCAGAAGCAGTCACCAAAACACAGAGAGTTGACTTAAGGATGAGGACAATGATGAAGCCCCACCAGGAAGTTGCAGGCACTAGAGCAGTATAAATCTGGACCCTAGTCAGAAAGATGTAGGGCTGCCTATTTTGGCAAGCTGTTTTCCAGTCCAAAGACTCAAGCCCTAGAAACTTTTGTTACTAGTCCATAGTAATGTGTCTGCCTTGACTGAGGCTCTTTGGGCATTTTTATGTGTGCAAGCGCCACAGCACTGGGTGCTTTGAAAAGCGCCTGGTGCTGCAACGCTTGCAGCTGTGTAAGTGGCAAAATGTGTGTCAGCGCTGAGAAAATGGCAGCGGCGCACTTTTGAACTAAAACACATAAAAGGTGCTTTAGTTCAAAAGCACACCACCGCCATTTTCTGTGCGCTGATGTGCATTTTACCACTAACACAACTGCATGCAACGCAGCACAGTGCACATCAGCTCACGTGTGGAGCAGACTTTATTAATCGAGTCTGCTCCAAAGCGGCAGATCTCCAGCGCATCACAGAACCAAAATGTGTTTGTATAAATGCCCTTAAAGGGTGGAGATATCTTATTCCCCCCCCCACCCCACCCCGCCAACAAAGTATTAAAGTGTGCTACGGTGATAGACTGGGGAGAAACCTTTGAACTCTGGCCCAGCCTTCAAAGTAAATCAGACTCAAACTTTAAGTACTATAAACCACAGCAGCTGGAGAGAGAGCCAATTTATGACTCGAGTAGATTTTGGGTATTGCAGTGCTCTTGTTTTGGCTTCCCTGGGCTCCTAGGTGCTGTTAGAATCAGGAAATATGTCTGAAAACACTCTGCTGAAGTCAGCAGAAGACGAGGATTTACTGTAATCGTTGCTGCAGCACACGGTGGTGAGTCAGGCTCGTTCCCAAACCGTTTCCTAAGAGATGTGTACAGCCTCAGCTGGGTGCTCTTTGTAGTTCTGGCAGAGGTCAGCTAAGCTGTCTCTTTGCATGCTTAGCTGAGAGCCACAAATCAGGGAAGCAAATTTAGTCTAAACAATTCTCTGTACGGTTCCAGAAGCAATTAAAGGCGTTTTGCTTTGTGTATCTCACACAGGTGTGCCGGAGCCCGCAGACAGCACGCAGAGCAGAGCCTGGGCACAAGGACAAAAATTCTTCCCAGAGGAAAAGTGAAAAGCTCCGTGTGTTTGGGGGATTTAGGACAATGTTGGCTAAGACACAGCAGAGTGCACCATCGGGAACAAGCCTGCAGTGGGCAGAGGCCTCACTAAGGCTTTCACACCTCTCACTCTTCTGACTTAAGGCTGCCTCTTTACTAGTGTGGTCTGAGAGAAACAGATAAGAGCATTGTTTCTCTGCCCCAAATGATTTTTCGGGGGATTTAGATTCAAGTGCTCAGGTACTAAGTCAATCAAATGCAAGAATGGGAGGTATTGTACCTTGCTAGATCTGGAGGTTTAGAGGTGTTTTCAACTAGCTAATCACTACAGAAGATGCCAAGGGGACAGAAAGGAAGAGAAGCATAAACCTCCGTTATAAAGCAAACGGTTTTATTAGTTTTAAAACACCTTTTCTAGGTACAGAAGTTATAAATTCCTTGCACAGACTGCTCAGAAAGGGAACAGCAAATAAAATGACCTAACTGCAATAAATAAATCATAGTAAAACTGCATCTGTTATCACTGACGTTCAGTGACCACAGCCCCACGAACTCCCCATGCGGTCAATGAACCAGCAGCAACAGTCGCACTATTGCTGGCATGCTGCCACCCCTACAAATAAGAAAATGAGCAACTGACACTAATACTGCTGAGAGGGCAAGATCAGAGAAGCTCAAGGAGACTGAGTTTTGATTCTGCCTATGTATTTTCTTTGGGTCAGAAAGGAAGCACGGTCTGGCACCTATGTCCTCATTTTTTACCTGCACGAAGTAGGCATAAAACTCCCACCTGTCTGGTTATGCTTCTGTTTTCACTCACTACAAAATGGAAGACAGTGCTTGTGCCCATATGGGGAAGTGTGTCTCTCCTTCTTTTGTGGTGAGAGGACATTAAATCCCTGGGGTTTATAATTCTGAACTGCAACATATTCCCTGAAGAAATTAAACCCAGAAAGCTACTATTTATAGGGCTGAAAGTACCTGGCAGAAAGGCAGGGCAGGAGAACTGCTTTGGCACAGCTGAAGCCTTCTGGAAGCTCACCTGTTGCTGGAAAATGGTACCAGCAAAACATGTTGGCACTGCACATGCTCTTAACTACCACTGCGCAGGATGAACTATGGTTTCTAAAATGATGCTGACACCATTTGCTCAAATGTGTACTTGAACTGAAACCTCCTTCAACCCTGTCTCATCTGCATCCATTGCTAACACCCATCATCAACAGCGGGCAGTTTTCCTAGCATGGCAACAGGTGGACATATAAAGAAAGACCTTACCACTCCCTTCTCAACAGATACAGGACAATTTCTTGGCCTAACACAGTTCAGCTGTCCTTACTCTCAGCCCAAGGGATTTCTATTCTGGTAGGGATAGTAGAGCCTCTGGTGGATGAAAGAAGTGCAGAAAAGCACATGCATGCACACATGCCTGTGCACTCATGTACACACACACACGTAACATTGGGCAGTTTGTATAAATGACCTATGCTTCTCTGATGGACTCAAATTATAATCTTACCAGTGACTTTTTGGGGGGCACAAATGAGCTGTAGGTGGGAGGAAGTGGATTATATGAAGCTACAAAACAACCTACTGCTGTTGAGTCATATTTAGAACATCGGAGAGATTAATATAGCACTTAAAAAATACAAAACTTTCTTCCTTTATCTGTCTCCTGAAACACCACACATCCCCCGCCTTTACCTCAAGCTGGTTTCTTTTTTTTTCCAGCTAGGTTAGCTTTATTTAGTTTGCAAAACTCTGAAGGCACATGTGTGAATGTCTGTAAATAACCTAGCGCGAGTGACTGTTACTGGGATGCCCCTCCGTGTCTCTGACAGGGAAACCCCCCCCCGCCCCCCAGCACTGTTGCATGGTTCTGTACTGTAACCAAATTCTCTAAAACAGAAAAAAGGGAACAAAATATGGCCTAAATCCATCCCTAAAATCTACCTTCACTGGGAAGAATTCTCCATCCGCTACCTCCAGCTGCTTTAAGGCCCATTTCATGCTTTTACATGATCTTAGAGCAGTGGTGCTCAATCTTTTGGCCCTATGGGATGCATCCCTCATGCATTCAGCATGCAAGGTTAGGCTCTATGCACCCAAATGGGTCCTTATGCTCCCTCAGCCCAGCCCTGTACGCCCGGATTGGATCCCCCCTCACTTTGGCCCAGCCCTGCACCCCCAATCTAACATGGAGGGTCACACTATACAGCTTGCTGGACTTCTCACTGGTCCAGAAATTTGGCAGCAAGGGAGCAGCAATTGATGCCGCCACTCTCTCACACTGCCAAATTTTTGGACCTGTGGGGAGCCTGGCAGGCTGGATGGACCAGCTCTACAGGCTGGATCTAGCTTGCGGGCTGGGGTTTGAGCATCCCTGTCTCAGTGGCTCAGATGCCTCAGTACTTTTATGCACCTGAAAAAATATTACATGTTTACAATAAAAAAAGATTTTCTTTACTAGTCTCCCTCTGAACCTTTACACAACTAATGAAGGCCTTTCACCTCTGGATCACTGGGGTCATGTCTGTCTGACACCACCGCTGAAATGAGGTTAAAGGGACTCACTGGGATCCCCAGATTAATCACCAAACCTCTGGAGAAGGTGGCATGATTTTGTGCCTTTTGTAGTTTTATCTCAAGAGAGACCTGGGATGGAAGGAGCAGGGGGTTGCTGCTGCTGCTGAAGCTTCAGGTGAGCTGGCAGCCCCACGTGGGATTCCAGCCTGAAATGTCAGAGGGGAATGCAGGCCAGGGTGGAGGTGCACTGCAGAAGTAGTGCAGGGTCCAAGTATTGACAGAGCAGGAAGGAGCTGCCGCTTGGTATTCAATAGCCGTGGTGGAGCTGTGAGGAGGAAATGTGAACAGTACCTGAGAAGGCTGCGGCTTGCTACAGGCAACACTCAATCTTTCACTTTCCTGTGCCCCAGACACATCTAAGCATTCTGAGAAAAAACAAGCAGCAAAACAATAGGTGCCTGTAGGGTGAATAATAAAGGCCCGACTTCCCTCTTGGAACTTGACTGCTGTTCGTAAACTGCTCCAGCTGCGCTCTCACGGTTTGGGACGTCAGCAGAGCTCCTCCAGTGAATTACTGCCTTGTTTTCACTCTGGGGCCATCTACCGTATCTTTTTATATACTGTATTATAAATGCCTCATGGGTTAGTGTACAGTAAAGACATGGTTCTCCTCCCTTCTGCAAAACCAGCATCTATACTGGCATTTTCTCACTGATTTAAAAAAGAATGTTAAAATGAAGGTTGTGTCAGGGGGAGATGCAGGCTCACCCATCTCACAGACTGAAGTGTCCCACTTATTCCAAGAATATGTACAGGCATGTCCAGAATTGCATGGATCAACGACAGACTGAATATTTTTCATTAATGTGACAGAATGTGTATGTAACTATAAGGAACCAACTCTATAGGAAATGGGCTAAATTCATCCCTAGAGCAACTCCATCAACTTAAGTAAAGTTACACCAAGGTGAAATTGGCCATATGATTTCAAAGTGTATCCCTTTGTCCTTATCAGGGCCTCCCAGGCCTGAAAAAGTCCATAACTGTTTTGCCTCTTAAACATTATTGTGAGAAGATAAACAAGGGTTTTCCTAGAGACTGATTACCAGGACATCTTCTGCAGTTATTCTTGTATGTGAAATACATTATTTAAGGGAACAAGAAAGGGCAGATTGGGACTGTCCCTTGTGTGGGTATGTAACGGTCTTTCTCTGCTTCCTGTTACTCCCAGCTACGGAAAAGTCATAACTGCACATGCAGTCTGCCACCTGGCTGTGCCTCGGTGGGTATTGGACATCTCAAAAGGGGCAGGAAAAAGATGCAGTAAGTCTCTCCGCTGCGGCAGCCAGAAGACTCTGCTCTCACAACCGGGACTGTGGTTAGAGGATTCAGGTCTCTGGGACTATTCATCCAGCACCTTTCACTAGTCCCAAAGAACTGAAAAATCTATCTTTGTTCTTGTCCTGACTACTGACATTGTAGAGCAGTTCTGTCACTGCTGTGAGGCAATGACATCCTGAGATCCATAGTTAAACTGCAGTGCCTGAAAGAAAAAAGGTGGAGAATAATTTCCTTATGTCTGGTGGGATTCTCTATCTTTCTTATATACTGCTAAATCATTGCTGCCAGAGCTTGCTTATCCTCAAGGCTCGTTAGAATTCTTCAGGAGAACATGTTTTCTGCCTTTGGTGCGAGTCAGATGGTACCAGGTATTAAAGGTTTCCTGAGGGAAGCCACCTGCATGTTCCCTCCCCGGACCTTCAACCTTACTCCTCTTACAAACACTGCGCAGTACTAGCAAACTATAGGGTCCAAAATGTAAGGCTTTCTAGAAAAGGACAATCTTAGTTAGGTCTGTTTGCCAAGTGATGCAGCCTCCTCCTTCTGTTTAAATGAAAAGCATTTTTGTTTAAATAAAGAAACAATGGACTAGAGCGGTGATTCTCAGTTAGGGTGATGAGATACCCTGGAGTGATGCTTGATCCTTTGAAAGGTGCCATGAGGCATGATGAGATAAGCGGATAAGCTAAGTAGATAAATGCAGGCTGAGGCTTGTCCCTACCTGAATGATCCCACAGCCCCACTGCCCAACCGCTCTGCAAGGAAGTAAGCACCATAATATATAAATTAGTTTTTGAAATTGGGTGCCACTCAACAGAAGTTATGGAGGGGTGCCTCAAGTCCAGTAAGGGGTGCCTTGAATCCAAAAAGATTGAGAACCACTGAACTAGAGTCTCCCATCCCTGGATCCTCCTTTCTCTGAGAAAGCCTATGCATCCCTAAAACACTGGGATTTACCCTGGGAAAATGGGAGAAGCAGCTTTTTTAAGGAAGCCTCTAGTACAGATATTGGCAGCACATATGGAATGGTATTTTATTAACTGAGGGCCCAGCAAAAGAACACAGAAATCACGCCCCAATTGTTCTACACATTGAGTCATATTTCTAGGAACTGTAGATAACCACATGCCACATATTTTAGTTAAAAGAATTACATGGAGTCAGCAGAAGACAGCCACTTGCCACCATCCCTGGTTTCCCAAGCACTCGTAAGCTGAGGTGAACAGTTGGAAGTAAGGAAGTCGGAAGTAAGGAAGTACCCATTCTTGGTGAGAGAATTGAATTATGCCAGTTTGTCACCAGCTGGACAACGTGAAAAACTAGTTACTCTTGACTTTCTGGGGTTCAGAGACTTTGAACAGGGCACATGACAGCTAAGTCTGTTCCATACAGAAAAAAAAAAGAAAACCTGCCTCCCTCCCTTTATGTAATGTGTAGCTAAGAAGATATTTATTTTTTACATTCAGATATGCAGACTGGAAAGCAAGGGGGAGACGAAGAAGTTGTAATATTTATTATAGCCAAAAGTTTACAGTGCCTAACAAAGAATAAAACATCATATTAAGCCTTCATGTCAGAGACAGAAAAGGAGCCAGATTGAACCCAGAATAATAACTCTCCTCACATCCTTCCAGGCTGATCTGTTCAGTGTATCAGGCACGGCTGTTATCAATGGAGATAAAGTGGCTGACTTGCCAACCTAGTGGAGAAAAGATTCTTAAGGTTTTTTTCTTTCTTAAGACACAAGGGTGTTGTTCTTACTTAGCCCACATCTGAGCACAAAGCACCTCCTTTAAGTCCACCCCACATAAAACATACGGTAGCAAAACCAAAACACTGTCTTCACAAACCATAGCAGTTCTAGGACGGAGGTGAGAGGATGGTCTCTCCATCACAGTATTCACGAATGATTTATCTGAGTGGAGTGTTGGGATCACAGAGAGGCTCCCTTCTGCTGACTGTATAAGTGGGGAATATTTGTCCTTTACCCCTTTTTACTTGCTTTTTTCATAATCCACAGTTCATTTTCACCAGTTTATAAGAGACAGACTTTCACATGGCGTGTGGAAAAAAGGCAGCATGTATAATGAAGAGAGAGCCTTACTGGGCACACACTGTGCAAAGGGATGGCATTTTGTCAGTGCTTGAAAAGAAGAGAATTGCATCAAAAGATCTGGCAGCTAGGAAGAAGGCCGGGGGTATTGGTACAAGGGGGTTTGAAAGCTGGAGTGAAATAGGAGAAAGGTGTTTTGTGATTGCAGAGGGGGGTTCTGCAGAGAATGCCAGATGTCAAGGAGGTTAAGGACAAAATGAAATGCATGAAGATGGGTATATAATCATAAAGAGCTGGCAGTAGTTGCATTACAACAGGAAATGAGAGGAAGAAGATTTTTGCAGGCAGAGCAGTGTCAGAGAGGGAGACTGATGCTTTACAAGGTTCATCCCTGTCAGAGAGAATATGGGACTCACACAAATTGTGTAGGACATGACAGATCTGAGTCTAGCATTAAGAACAGAAGTGACCAATTAAGGAGTTGGATGCCACCCTGCTAGAAGGCATATCTACAACAACTCCTACAGACATTCCAAAAGCCCGAGCCTGAATTGATTCAGTCTTTGCAGGTTTGTCTACCCTGCACAGATTGAACTGATTTGCAAGTAAATAAACATTCACTTCTGATTCAGGACATGCAGGCACATGCCTGCAGTGGCTCAGGCCAGAAGCCAGGGGGAACTAGAGCGAGCCCTCCATTCCCTTCCACAGTGGCCAAGGGAAGCTGAGCTGAGGCGGGGCTGTGGCCAGGCCCTGGCAGGCCTGAGTATGATTGGGGAGGGGCTTAAACCCCCACCCTGGCCTGCAGGGTCCCTAGCCTGGGTGTGCTTGGAGGGGGAGGGGGGAAGCAGCCCTTGCCAGGCTTTCCAGAGCAGGGGAGTGACAGCATGGCCAGACCCTGGCCCCTGGCTGGTAATGAGCAGCCAGAGTGGGGCCATGGCCAGACCCACCTCCCTGCCCCACGGCAGGGAAGGAGGAGGGAGAGAGATCTGCCCCCCACAGCAGCTCCCTTACAGTCTGGCCTGGCCTAGGTGCGGGGAGCTGGGAACAAAGTGGGCCCAGCCTAAATCATGGGGAGCCGGGAGCAATCTGAGAGTGCAGCCTGAGTCCCACCTCCATCTGGGAAGGGCCCTGCCCCCACACTCTGGCCCGGTTTGCTCCTGGATCTCCGTGCCCAGGCCAGACCAGGCTGTCAGGGAGCTGCTGAGGTGGGCAGAGCTCTTCCTCTCCTCTTCCTCCCCCCTCACAGGGCATGGGGGAGAGGGGGCTCTGTGTGGCGCTGCTTCAGTGGCTCCCTGACAGCCTAGCCTGGCCTGGCCTGGCCTGGGTGTGGAGAGACAGGAGTCATTTGGGCGCACAGCTCCCGCAGTCCCAAACCGAGCTGCAGCCAGCTGGGAAGGGCCTGGCTCTTCTGCACCCGCCCTCAGCAGTGCCCACGGGCCAGCCCAGCTCAGCCCCAGCCACAGATGGCAGGGCTGGGCCAGGCTAGGCTGCAGGGGCAGGGACGCTTCCCAACTGGCCGAGACTCCAGGAACTATGCACCTGTATTGCTCCTGGCTCCATATGCCCAGGCTGGGCCGGGCTGGGCTGTCACAGAGCTGCTGAGGCAGTGCTGCACAAAACCTCTCCACCTCACAGTAGGAGGGAGGAGGATGGGGAGAGCCCTGCCTGCTGCAGTGGCTCCCTGACAGTCTGGCCCAGCCTAGGCATGGAGAGCCAGAAGCAAATTGGGCGCACAGCCCCAGTGGCCCCAGCCTGAGCCTCAGCTGTCTGGGAAGGGCCCTGTCCTGGTGGTCCAGCCCAGCCCTGCCATCTGCCTGGGGCTGGGGAGCTGAGCAAGGACAAGTGGCAGCAGCAGGGGGGTTAAGCAGCAGTGGCAGCGCTGGGGGGAGCTATGGCCACCCCAAAATTTGTCTTAGCCTCTGTAGCCACCTCTCCCAGCCCCACGCAGGCTGTAGCAGCTCTGCCTGCTCTCCTCCTGCCCACTGCACAGCCTCCCCTTCCCCTCCACTGGGAAGAAGCTTGCAGTCCCCAGGACACCATGGGGCTGCTGCCCCTGTTGGAATCCCTGTCAGACATGGCCAGATGCTGGCCTGGCATGGTCCCCTGAGGCAAAGGGGAAAGGGAGGGTGTTTATTCCTCCCTTTCTCCCCTCTCTCCTTCTGGGGGACTCCAGCTAGGGTCTGCCTGGCCGGGCCACAGCAGCCCCTGTCAGGGGGCTTTCAGCCTGTGTGGGGGCGAGCAGCAGAGGTGATGGCTGGGGCTGGCAGACCCTGGCTGTGGACCCCCGGTGGGAGAGAGGGGAGGGAGGGGGAAATAAGCCCCCTCCCTGCCCCTTTTGCCTTAAGGGGCCATGCTGGGCTGGCATCTGGCCATGCCTTTATCCCCGCTCCAGCTAGAGCAGAGGGGCAGGGCCAACCCTGCTCTCTGGAGTAGACAGCACAGCCCAGCGCAGGGCTGCAGAGCATGCTGGGATTCTGGGGGACTCTCATTTAACAAGAACCAGGAAGGGGTCTGGGATGGAAGTTCCATAAATCAGTTTGACCTTTATCAGTAACTCTGATACTATATTAACCATGTTTATCTTAAACCAGTTTTGTCCATTTTTAAACTGGTTTATGTGCACCAAACTTCTGTTCTGTTATAGGTTTAAACCAGTTTGTGGTCACTTAAACTGGTTTATGCGTAACTTCTGTCCCTAGCCATAGTGACTACCCCTGACTTGGCTGAAGTCACTCCAATTAAGAATCCAAACTGTACTTTCCCAGCTACTCTGGCTCTCTAGTCTCCTGTGAATTCCCTGCATCACCTACATTTTTGGGAAAGAACCAGTGTGTTTAATGTCTCCTTAGAGTCCCATCTGAAAATAAAAGTAAATATCTAACTCTTTCCATCAGCTTTGCCAAACAACGAATGTCAGGAAAATGGCTTACTTGAACCACTCCAGCAATACATAGTATACTTTTTAACATGCAACTGTCTTTTCTACTTGGTAACAGCATCTCTTGGTTCAAGACTTTGTAGACTCCTTTGGTTAGTGCCTACCTGAATCCTGTCTCTGAGAAAAGCTCCTCTCTCCTGAGAGCCAAATCTTTTTTTACACTTGCAGCTGTAACTAGGGCCCATTGGAGCATTTCCTGAGTCCTTCCAGTCTTAGCTAACCCGGTTTCCTGCCAGACTGCATGACAGAGTACGTGTAGTCCATCACAGGTTTAGTGGTCTAAACTTTGTGCGACTCCCTAGAATCACAAATGCAAATCCCAGAGAGGTCAACTAAGCAGATTCCCCAAAACAAGCAGCACAATTCTACAGAGACCTTACAGCCCACGATTCTGTTTGCACAGTAAAGATCCCCTGGAATTTTTTATTTCATTTTTTCTAGTGTGTGTGGGGCGGGGTCTATACTGTTTTTCTTAGCCACCATATTATTCAGTAAGGTGTTAATTTGTTGGTTGCTGCTCTCCAGCCAGTGGCACTGTATCTCATCTATGAAGTATTCTGGGATCCCTTAGGATGAAGGCGCTTTAGAAATACCACAGGGCAGGCAGAAACAGTGTTTTTTATGATTAAGGCAGGGGTTCTCAAACTTTCTGATACTGCAACAAGGGGTTGCAAACTTCTCTTCCCTCCCTAGAAGCAGTGGCACGGGGGGCAGGGCCGCCTCCACTGAGCACTCTATGCCGCCGTCATGCGCTGCGCACCATTTCCCTGCACCCAGGTCTGGCCAGTTAACGAGTGGGGGACAGGAGGGTCCCTGGAGGCCAGCCAGATTCAGTGTGGGGAAGCGGTGCACAGCACGCAGCGGTGACACAGAGTGCTCAATGGCGGCAGTGGCCCTGCCCCCCGTGCCACCACTTCTAGGGAGGAAAGAGAATTTGCAACACCCCTTTTAAATTGGCAAGGGGTCGCAACCCACAGTTTGAGAACCCCTGGATTAAGGCACTGAACCAAGACTCAAGTCATGTGGGTTCATCTTATTATGCTACACAAATCTCTTATGACATAAGGAAAGCAAAACACTGGCTTGCATCCATAGATGCTTCTCAAGCAAATCCTGGGATGTCATTCTCCCCTTGTACTCAGCCTTGGTGAGGCTGCAGCTGGAGTAC
>NW_017728947.1:47205527-47267377 GCF_001723895.1 Crocodylus porosus | reverse complement strand
TTTACTGTCCGAGCCCCCAAGGTCTGGAACAGCCTGCCATTGGAAGTGGTTCAAGCACCTACTCTGAACGCCTTCAAGAAAAAATTGGATGTTTATCTTGCTGGGATCCTGTGACCCCAGCTGACTTCCTGCCCCTGGGGCAGGGGGCTGGACTTGATGATCTTCTGAGGTCCCTTCCAGCCCTAATGTCTGTGAAATCTGTGAAGTCAATTAATCTCTATCTATTCCCCATCTGTAAAATGAAGTCAGTAGCGCTATCAGGGGTATTTGGGTATTCAGAAGATATATTTATTAATGTTTAGAAGGTGCTCAATATTCTGCAGATGGGCGTTACACAAGAAGGTGAGAGGAGGTGGCTGCAATAACAGTGTCACCACAGCCATTTATGCGCAGGTGTGTCTAGATGCCTTCCTCTCAGGCTCCTAATACACTGCCAAGTTATTTAAGGTGTGTGTTGGATAGGGTTATTTGAGCCAAAGAGCTTTCATGGTTCAAAAGGCCTTCTGCAGGCTCTCTCCACGGACATGAACTTCATACTATATGATTTGGGATCTCACAGATTGTAATTGAATAATTAATAAAAAATTATAGTTCAACTTAAAGTAGCTCCTGTTAAGTTGTCTCTTCTTTTAAAAGGGGTTTTACAAAGGCTAACATGAGTAGAAAATGTTTGCATGTGAAATGGGAAAATAAATTAATAAAAACATGTTTGCAATGCTGTAATGCTGAGTTTTTCCAGCAATAGGTAAATGTTGGAAAGAACCAGGAATGAGGCTGACTAGGAACAGAAATGGAAAATGAGCAGTCCAGTTTCCTTTTGAACTCATTACAAAAAGTGGGCATCAATATTTGACTAAGCATGTCTATAATCTTTTTTTTCTCTTGGCTCAGAAAGCTTGTTTATTTCATATCCCTAAGCACGTAGAATGTCTTTTCACAGACTTTCTGGAATATTGCAGGAAACACCATTAACTTCATGCTTACACAGAAAGTTTCTGCTATTGTAATTAAAAGTATACATCTTCACCTGATTCTCAGATCTGGCATTAGAAAGAAGTATATATCATATTTGTAATAACAAAAGTGTGCATTAGCAATTTTTATTCTGAAGGCTTCCAAACCAATATCAGATCATTTACTAATACTGAAAATTGGTTTGGATGGCCTGGAACAGCAATTTAACAATTACAGCAATACTACGTAAGAATAAAGGACAAAAAGTGAGAAATACTATATTTGTTGCATATTACAAGTCTTCTGGACAGTCTGAACATAATCAGCCACACAACAGTAGTGTAAAGAGGGCTAGCTGATTAGGGCACTATCTACAGGTACCCACTTAGAGGGGGTGCAGGAATGGCAGTGAATACCTCTGCTGCAACTAATTTAGTCCCTGGCACCGCTGCTGCCCAGCACACAGACCCGGTAGCTAGGTGGCTAAACACAACAACTGCACTTGAAAAGGCAACTGTGTAATGGGATCACTGAGTGCACATAAGCAAGACCTTTGCTTAGTATTTCATCTGAAAGACAAGGAAGGCTCTGCTGCTGGAGGTGCTAACACCCTCCTAGGTATTAGCTCACTATCAGATGAAAAAGGAAGATCATCACCTACTGAATCATCAGCATCACTTCCTGCTGCACATATGTGTTCTTAGGAAATCTTGATCTAACTATTTTCAAAGCCCAATCCCACTTAGCTAGCAAGATCAGACAAGACCTCTGTCCCAGATGGTATGGTTGCAACAAGTTTCAACAAAAGTATTTGTTGCAAGAAGAATGCACTTTAATTCATTTGCTCTTCCTAGGTTTAAAGATGACTACACCCATTTTGGTGCATACTCAAGGAGTACAGCTGCCCTGTCAGGAGCCAAGTTCTACTCCTCACTCCAAACTTCTTTTCCTTGGCTTTGAAAAGTATCCAGGTGGCTACACAAGGAGTTATAGAAGGGACAGGGAGATGGCAGAGCCAGGAAGAGGACCTGCATGAGAAGCAAAGAAATGGGAGATACCCACACACCATCAGTCCATCCCCATCCAATCTGCCCACAATGTGCTGTTGTACTGAGCCTGCAGTGAAGCCGGGGGATTTGGCACTGACATGGTGTGGAATAGTCATCAGATATTTAAAACAGAGCTGAGAGAACAAAGAAGGCCTTTGTAGTGCAAGGAAGGACTGAAAACCCTGAGCCCCAGCCAGCCAGCTTGCACGGAGTGTTTGCTAATATACACAGTAGAGTACATTCCTCTCATTTGATTACATGACAGTTTTATATACCAGGTACATGGGGAGCTTTTCTTAACCCTTTCACTGCTGCAGTATTTATAAATAGCTTAAAAGGACACAACCAGGATAAAAAATGTGGTCTCCTTACTGCCCTGTCACATACAACTCCACTGCAAACAAGGGGTTTACACATATATACCAGGCAGCAAGTTCTGACCACACAGAGGTTAAAACATTCTCATCTAGGTTGCCAATAACAACCAATACAATTAAACATTAAATCATTTTTTTTAAATACATTTACTTGCACTGGTGCTGCTCTTTATTTTCTGAATTTCACTTGACAGCAACACTAGATTTTTTTTAAGGGGATCGTAATTCCCCAGGCACAACATAAAATATAGAACTTAGGAATGCAGTATATCCACCAGTACATCCCCTGTTGCTAAATCATACAAGTAGGATCCATGATCCAAGGTTCCCTGCCTACCTCTGCAAATGACTCATTATATAGACTTCAGGAAGTCTCTTCATTCATTTGTGCCTCATGTTCCTCAACTGTAAAGTGACACAAGCCCTGCTTGTAAAGTGATTTGAGATCATGGATAAAAGTACTAAATTAGAGCTAGGTAGTATTATGAATCATTAAGTCGAGGAGACTTTCAGGTGTGCAAGTTTAAGCATATGCATACTTACTTTGTAGAAGTGAGATCCATAAGTTATAAAGTACTTTGGATTCCTGCACAGCAGTTATTCAAGGAAATCAAAGTACTATATTCCTGTTCAATTAACTCACAAACAAAGGTAAATTTCTGAGCTCTATTATCATCATTACCATTGTTATTAATACGAATTGTTTTAATTAACAACAATAGCGATAACAATAGTATGCAAGTTTATTTAAAACGGATTTGCTTTTTTCACTACACTGGAAAACATAAAATAAATAATAAAAGAACTCAGACAGATGGGTAAGGGATAAAGCTTTCGCCTATATTGTGTTTTCATATCCAATGTGCCTATCTTATGGAATGATATCCCATCAAAAATGCATAAGTGCCTTGTGGGGCAGCAAGGTAAGAATTATTTTTGTATTTAAGACATGGAGAAGCAGACTGTAGGCAAAAAGGTGAAGTACCTTGCTCAAGACCTCTGTGTCAGGGCCAGAATTACTATTCAGGAGTTATTGACTCTTATTTCCATGCTCAAGCCACTTAACCAAACAAGGCTGGTTCTTAGATAGAAAAGAAACATCTTGGGGGAATATGTGAAATTTGATGGAGGGACAGACAGAAAAGCTACTGGCAACAGTAGTGGTGAGTGTTTGTAAAGGGGCTCTTGCTACTTCATGTGAAGTGTGACTGCCAAGGAGTTAGGCTTTTGTCAGTCCCTGAACAGATTCTGTAATAAGGAGGGTAATTTTGAACTGGATCTTGCAGTGGATGTGGAGCACGTAAAGGTACTGGATAAGGGATGTAGAAGAAGTTGGGAAGACACAAGTTGGAATATTCTGCACATGATGGAGAATATGGAGAGGAGAGCATAAAGAGACAGATGTGTAGATGAACATTTCAGAGAAAGTGGAGTTGAATTTATGACAAAAAAAACTATGTCGGGGTTGGCAACATAAGACCTGGCAGGACAAATGTAGTTTTCAGAAACATAGGACCTGGGGAGGCTTCAGTAGTACATCAGTGCCAGTTCCCTCCATGGAGCCGGTGGCTTTAGTAGGGTTCCAGAACTTTGCCCACACTGAGGTGAGGTGGCATGGAGCTGTGCTCGGGCTGCAGTCAAGGGGTAGAGAGAAGCAGCAGCAGGGAAAAGCAGTGGCAGTGACAGCCAGGTTGGAACACTGGCCTACCTTGGACCTGAGCTGGGTTGTTCTGGCCCATGGTTCTGAAACATCGACAACTGCTGCACTGTGTGACTATAGGTTTCTGGCTTTGGATTCAGCAGGGTAAGGATTTGTCCCCTTATGGATAATGCTACCAGCATTGAAGACATGTTTATACACCATCAGCTCTATTGGACAGGACATATCATAAGGATGTCTGACAACCAGCTTCCAGAATAAGTCCTATACTCCCCACTCACCAATAGTCACTGCTCTAGAGATGGGCTAAAGAAGAGATTCAAGGATACCTTGAAGACCAATCTGAAGAAATGCAATATTAACATCAATACCTGAGAGACTCAAGCACAAAATTGTTCTCAGTGGCACTGTGATGTACCACAAGGCATAGATCATTTTGAGCACGCTCACCTCACTGTGAAGGTGAATAGACAAGACAGACAAAGAGCTATCGCCCAACATCACCAGGATATGCACTTTCTTCCTGGAACTACTGGTCATATCTGCAATCAGATATACAAATCTTGGATCAGCCTCCTCAAACATTTACAGATTCTCTGATGACTTCTATACTTACTGGAAGACTGTTATCCTCGTATCAAGGGACCACTGATACAAGAATACCAGTGGACAGAATATTACACATTAACATTACTACACAGTTTAGCCTTTTCTCTCTAGCAGTACCAAATGCACTGGCAATGCACAGGGGGTGCATACGCACCCCATATGAAAAGGTCGCCACTCACCCCCCCAACACCCCAGATGAAAAGGTCGCCACTCACCCCCCCGCCAACACTTACCCCCGCCAACACCACCGGCAGCATCTGCAGGCAGCCAGCGATCGCTGCTGGCCACTGCCAACACTGCTGGTGGCATCTGTAGGTGGTCGCCACCCTCCTCCCCCCGCTGCCGCCAGCACCGCTGTGCCCCACCAGCCACCGTTCATGACCATATGTATATGACCGTGTCCTTTTGAGCAGGCGTAAGGACCCATTTCATCAGTGCCTTCTGCTTTGTGCTATCATTTAAACCAATGAAAAATGGATAGCTACCAAATCAGCCAATACAACTTTCTACCTACCCTGCAGAAGTGTGACTCATACTGCAAAACCTATGGCAGGAAATGTGAAATCAGGTGCTCTTCATCCAGTCATGAGTAAAGCTACAAGATAAATGTTAACTTTCTGCCTTGTATGGAGCCCAGATGTCAGAACTGGTAAATACCCCTCAACCTCCGCATATAATCGCACAAACATGGGGTGGGCAAAATTTGGCCCTCGGGCCAGATTCAACCCAACAGGCCACTCTATCCAGCCATGGAGCCCTTTCAAAAGAAAATGATTACCAGCCCGCAGCTGCCCCTCTGAAAACCAGCAGGAGGTGCAGGTTTTCAGAGATCGTGTGACACTGGGTCAGGCCTGGGTTCCTCCATGCCTTCACCTCTGTGGGCCCCCCACACTCCAGCTGGGAGCTGTGGGCAGCCACACACGATTGGGACAGGCAGGCTCCATGTCAGCACGTGGGGCTCCCAGCACTACAGGTGAAAGCCGTGGCTCACCAGGCTGGGCTGGGCTGGCCTGGCTCTGCACCTCCACATGCAGCTCCCCATTGGAGTGCTGGGAGTCCCATGTGGAGGCATGGGGCCAGGCCAACCCAATATCACATAACTTCCTGTGGCTCCTGGCACCCCAGCGAGGAGCTGCACACCACTGGGCTGGGCCACTCAGTTCTGTGCTGCCATGTGCAGCTCCCAGGACTTGGTTGGAGCTGCTGCCAGGGGGCTCTGCCTGGCATGGGCCCATGAGCATCCCAAGGGCTCACCACCTGCTGTTGCTGCCGGAGGCATTGGTTATGTGTCATGGGGGGAAGGGGGCATGTGGCGGGTGGCCCACACACACACCACCCATACACCCCCACCCATGCCCCCACACACCCCATGCCCATTCGCACACAAACCTACCCCCTACACCCATATTCACCCCACACCCACCCACAAATCCCACACCAGGGGTGGACAATTATTTCACCTGGAGGGCCACTTAGTGAGTTTTAGTGAGCTGTCTAGGGATGCAAGGGTAGCCCCATGCCTTGACAGATGCCCCACCCCCTGGTCACCATCTTGAGACCAGAAGTCCCACCCCTAACCCCTGACTTTTGCCACCAGAAGTCCCTCCCATTTTCCCCAGAAGCACTCCTTTTGGGAGGGGAGGTTTCCATCTTGGAACCAGTAACCCGGCCCCCTCCCCCGCATATCATATGCTAAAAACCAAACATCAGTTACAACATATTTTAATTGTGTTTAAAAATATATTTTGTCCTTATTTATGTGAATCTGTGTAGTGTATATAGAGGAGATTGCATAATAACTCAAAATAAAGTTTTCCTCTTGTATATTGCGTGTGGGGGTGTATGTGGGGTGTGGTTGTGGATGTGTGTGTGTGTGTGTGTGTGTGCAGTGTGAGTGCACGTGGGTGGGTGTCACAGTGTGGGGTGGGTGTATGTGTGGGGAGTGTGGTTGTGGGCAGGGTGTGGGGGAAGGCGTGGGTGTGTTTGAGCTAGGTGTGTGTGTCAGTGGATGTGGTGTTTGTGATTGCGTGTGGCGGAGGGTGTGGTTGTGGGTTTTATGTGGGGGTGTAGGGGAGTGGGTGGGGGTATGGTGGGGAGTGCATGTGGGAGCCCCCCATACACACATGCCCCCCTCCCCCCACGATGCACAGCCCACACTGGCAGCAGTGGCAGCAGCAGCAGACAGCCGGCCCTCAGAGTGCTGGTGGGCTGTGTAGGCAGAGCTGCCTGGCAGTGCACAGCTCCAGCCAGTTCGGGGATCTGTACGTAGTATCAGGGAGTGGGGCCAGGCTGACCTGGCTTCATCACATGGGGCTCACCATGTCTCACATGCAGCTTACAGGACCCAGCCAGAACTCCCTGCTGCATGGTGCAGGAGGGAGGTCAGCGTGATGAAGCCGGCAGCCTGGCTGTGCTTCCTGCCGCCATGTGCAGTTCCCCTAACTCCACTGGGAAGCAGGGAGTGGAGGCAGCCTGGCTTCCTTGTGCGGGGCTCCCCAGCACTTCTGGCAAAGTCTCAGGAGTTTCATGTGGCGGCAGGGAGTAGAAAAGGCCACCAGCTCCATCATGTGGGATTTTCCCCCCAGTCGTATGCGAGTCCTAGAAGCTGTACATGAGCTGAGGGGAGTCCCCCACAATGAAACTGGGCCAACCTGGGCTCCACACTCCTGCTGTACTGCTGGCCATGGGGCCCACAATCCAGGCTCCATACTACCATCCAGCTACTACTTCCCCTTCCCGTTGCTGCTTCCCTACTTGCTGCCCAGAGTGCTGGGCAGAAACAGAAGGAAGAGCTGCTGGAGACCAGGGGAGGTGAGCAGTTCTGCAGGCGGCAGCAGAAGCAGCCACCCCAGCCAGAAGCTGTGTGCTGGCCAGGGCCGGTGCACTCCTATACACAAGGGTAGGAGTGCAGTGCATTGTCCTGGTGGGAGTATGCGGGCTTGACCTCGTGCAGAGCACAAGTACAGCCATGGGCTGGGCTGGGTTTGATTAATTGGTGGCCACCTGCCCACAGGCCCGATGAAATCACTTGGCAGGCTGATTTGGCCCATAGACTGTATTTTGCCCACTCCTGTCCCACATACACCCCCCTCCCCCCAAAAAACCCAACAGTGCTGGCCCCAGCAATCTTACCTGGTGGCCTGGAGCAAAAGCAGCAGAAGCAGCAGAAGCACAGAGGCCTGGACAGCTGCCAGAGTGTTGCTTTGGACCGCCCAGCCTTCATGTGTGCTGGTGCATACTTGTTGTGCATGTGGCATACCACTTGTTCCATTTCTTTTTTTTTTTCTATTGGGAAATCCTGGTAGCAAATTTTGGCCCTGTGCTACAAATCTGCAGCACAAGGCACGTTTTAACGTTTGCCATGTACAGTTTGTGGTGCCACAAATCACATGCCCCTGCACGTTTGGACACAGCCAGAGTCACCTGTTTTAATGACTTTTAAGTATGATTACTGCAATACGCTATACAGTACTTGGGAAGATGTAAAGTTTTAGGTGGACCTCTCCATAGCTACCCATCTGTTAAATGAGTCATTGTGAATTGAATACTTCATCCCAGCACTGCTGATTGCTCATAGATTACCTCCTCAAATTCCAGACTCAGTTCAAGGTTTGACAGTCAAGCTATCATTTGGACAGATCTGAGGTATCCGATGGATAAGGTAAGATCTTTACAATTCTCTCTGAAGAGACCTAAGAATGATTACAAATCTGAGTATCTTCAGAAGACACCTTTTCAACTTTTGCAATAGCTCTTCTGTAATAATTCACATGGGAAACACGTTTCAAGAAACCATGAATGCTCTATTGCTCTATGAAAAAGGAGAGAAAAATCTAACCACCGAATACAAAAATGTGCAATGTACTCTATTCAAACAGGATGAGAGCCACAGAGAAAAACTGAGGAAAATTATGCTCGCCCACTGTATTTTTACTTTTAAATTTACAACTGCCTTAGGATGGGAATATAATGTTTTCTCAATCACTTTGTCTGGCAGACACTGGCTCCTCCGCCCCCATGTTTCAAATGAAGCTGAAATTAACCTACAGAGCAATTTTCCTTTAATATCATCAACAGCTTATGTAACACCTGATCCTGCCAAAACGTCTATGGTTTGTTCATCAATGAAGTCCTGAGTGTGTGGCTCTGGGAACAGGGCTAGATACTTAAGTGCTATAGAGTCAGTAGAGGGAGCACAAAACATTGGAACTTTGAGGATTCTGTTTAAATTATGGCTAATGGTTTCGTTTTCCCCCCTTTCCCTTTCGGTAGAGTCATGGAACAGGAGATAAGCCCTGAATGAGCACAGCTAAATATTTAGAACCCATAGAGGGCTCTAAATACCTTTGAACTAATTAAACTATTTCTTCTATATGGTGGGAAGGAAAAAAATAGATTGTTATTGTTATTTCTATTTTTAAATGCTCCAGAGATGCTCGGATACTATGGTGATAGAGGCTGTATAGGTATGCAGACAGAATGAGGTGCAAGCATTTTTCCACAGGCTTATGATAATTTTCACCCAGGTAGCACTGACTTCAGCTTTTTAAAAAACCCAAGAGGACTACTGAAATGAAAAGCAAGACTTCCAGGCTATGTTTGGTTTGTATGAGGTTCAGGGCTTTTTCTAGAAAGGCATTGAGCAACGATCCCTGACGTTATATGCAGAGTTTGGCTGCCTTCTTATCACATGCATTCAGCCTCTGATTTTAAATTACTTTGGGGGGGGGGATCTCAACTATCAAATAAACACTGACAAGAGAAGGTAAAAAATCGTTTCAAGATTCTGAGCTTCCCATGAATTCACTGACTGGTGCTGAATCCAGTTCTGCAACATTTTACTCTATCACCTTGGGTGACTTCTGTGAAATGGGTTTTATGATACTTACTTACCTTACGTGGCTACTATGAGATTTAAACAAGGCTTATAAAGTACTGTGAGCACCTAAATGAAAGTCATTTTAGGAGGAAATGTGCTGTTATTACAAAACCTGAATGAAAATTAAAAGGGAATATACTAAGATTAGCTGCATGGCACGGGGTACTGGTGCTATATGGATGCTATGGGTTTCTTGATTTCTCTCTCATTCTTCTGCTAAGGTGAACAGAAAATAAAGCAATTTTGCTTGTAAGGATGAGTCCTGACTTTTCCTGTCAGTTTCATGTTGGCAAACTCCAGCCCTGGAAGAGACTTGATACAAATTTCCCAAGTAAAAAAAAGCAAACATTCTCCTCAGAGGTCCAATGAGAGTTAAAACCAAGGCACAGCAAGGCAGGGGAAAAAAGCCCCCAGAGTAAAGCAACATGAAGAGTCAAGCCAGACTCAAGCCAAAATAAACCTTTCAAGTTCAAAGACTGGGGTCTCCTGAGGATGCTGGTATCTGATGTAGCCACAACTCCCATTTTGTTCACTGCAGAATATATATTCAATGTGACCACTGGAGATCTTAAAATGCTTTACAAACTTTAAGTAACAACACTTCACAAACCACCTGTAAGACAGCATGTGGTATATCCTTCCCATTTTACAATGGGAAATAAAGGCCCAGGGAGGTTAATTGATTTGCCCAAGGCTACAAATCAGATCAGAGGCGGAGTTAGAAAGAGAAGCCAGGGCCCCTGCTCTAACCATAAAACCATGCACCTTCTTTTATGTGCAGTAAGGGATCCAAGGCTCCGGGCTAAAGAGCAACTTTAAAAAAAAATCAAGATCCATTCACCACTTAGGCATTTGCTGTTGTTTTCTGTCCTTTATTGCTTGTTTGTTTTAAAACAAGGGCTTCCTATCCTCCTTTGATCTTGCAGTGGTTTTATAATGCTGCATCAGTGAACCACATAGTGATTTCCATGGCAACATATTGCATGTCAAACACAGAATGCATGATCATGCGGGAGGAGAGTAGAGATGACTTACTCTGACACATACCACAGGACTAAGATAATCAGTGGGCAAAGTAAACAACATTTGAGGTGCTTTTCACATTAGATGCCTACTATAATGATTACTTATGACCAAGCAGTACAGTTATGATGACATTTTGCTTTTCTCTATTGCCTTCCATCCAGGCATTTTAAAGTGCTTTTATAGACATTAATTAACAAAGTGCTGGAAGACACTTAGTGAGTCAGTGGCATCAACAGAACAGAACCCAGGGGCCCTGACTCTTGCCTTGTGCTTCAAGCAGACAAAAATACTTCTCTCCATCCCTAAGATACTAATATGGTTTTTACCAAAATGTATGTATGGGGGGGTTAGGGGTGCTATATTTGTTTCTGGCTTCTGGAATATAGGCTGGTTCCACAAGGTAAATCTCTCCTTCTGCAGCGGAAGGCTTGGATTAGGGAGACACACCACTCTTTTTCTGCAAGAGAGGAAAGAAAATTTGTCTCCTTGTTTAGGGCTTACTTTCCCAAGATCAACCACACAAAGCATAAAGCATGCCTGCAATAGGTACTCTGCTTCCTCTGCCTGACACAGGATCTTTGCCCAGTGACTGCCACAGAGCTGGCTGCAAAAAGTCCAGAAAGTGGAGTACAGCAATCTCAACACCAGCTGCAATCTTCCATTTGGGCCTCTTTATTTTCCCTAGTGCTAAAGGTGCCAAACAATGCCAGTCTCTTCCCCAAAGAGTCTTTCTGCCCTCAGGTGAAGTAGAACTTGATATTGCTTTGCAGACAGTTAAGAAAGTCCAGGGCTGTGAACAAGTGATCTCAGAGTCCTTTCTCCTCACTCCAAAGTGCAATGATAAGGGGTGAGACCTGCATTGCTGGCTGCTACTTCCAGTCACACCTTGCTGTTAATCCCTGTGCTGAAGCAAGGCACCTCAGATCTGAAGTCCTAGTCGGTTTGGAATCTAGCCTCCTTTACAGAATATGTGCTAAACCCTGCTCTCATGGCAAAGGTTGGAGATGAGGAATTCAACAGAGGGAGCCATTGTTTGGTATATCCGTCCCAGCTGAGAACAGCTCTGCCCAATAACCCTGGAGAGAGAATCCTGCAACTGCACAACGGGCTAGTGTCTCTCCTCCAAGGATCACTTTGCTCATGTACCACAGTACAAGCCCAAATTGTATTTCAGTCCCCATTTTATATGTGATGACACTGAGTCACAGTAAATGAAGTAACTTGGCCAAGGTCATGCAAAACATCAATGGCAACAGTAAGGCTAGGGCCCACAAGTCCTTGTGGTAGTGCCCTAGCTCCAACCACTAGATGAATGTTATTTGTCACCTACCTGCTGAATTATCTGGTCTGACTCAGACATAATGAAAAAAAAAAGGGTTTTTAACTGGAGTTTCAGAGTGTTTCTTAAATATGACTTCCTGGGGAAGTCTCTACACTGCCAACTCCTGGGCCTAGGTTATTGCTCCCCCTGCTGGCAGGGTCTGAAGGGGCTGGAAAGGTCACAAACACAAGGAGAGGGCAGGTAGCGGTTGCAAACCCAGATCAGGCTCATCAGGCCTGCTTCAGGGGTCAGAGAAAAACAAACAAAAATAGCAAGCTGACCCCCAAGCATAATACTCCCAGCCTGTTAGGCTGTAACTGGGGGAGAATCAGTTAGCATCAATCACAGCAAACTCTCCTGGCAGAGGAGGGTGAGACAGTGACACACTGTGATGGGAGCCTTTTTAGGAAGGACAAGATAAATGGGACAGGAGAAAGAGTGTTAAATATTGCAGTGGAGATGAGGGACACAGAGGAGCAAAATGAAAACAGTGCACAAAATTAGGTTTCTTACCTCAGTCCAGTCTCTCTCTCCACATAGACCAGTTAAGAGCTTTCTCTGTCAACCTTGTGCTGCCAATCAGAGGAAGCCAGCTGACTTTGCTGTTGCAAGGAGCAAAAGCCCAGGGAGACTTTAGCACACAGAGGGTTAAATA
Source organism: Crocodylus porosus (assembly GCF_001723895.1). NCBI lineage: Eukaryota > Metazoa > Chordata > Crocodylia > Crocodylidae > Crocodylus > Crocodylus porosus. The sequence continues at coordinate 47,254,847 of NW_017728947.1, read as the reverse complement.
ATTTCCTTCTGCCACTTCAGCTTGGCGCCCAGAGTATTGATTACTCTGTTCAACAATAGCAAGTCATTATAGGGGGATTTTCTTCTTTTGCTTTGCAATTGCCTGATGCTAACGCCCCAGTGAAGGGGCCTTCTCTTGGAGAGGCACAGCAGGAATAATCCAGTGAGGTCAGAAAGAAAGGTCAGGGGGCAGAGGGCAGGACAGGTCAACTCTAGGCACCCAGGACTCAGAGCCAGTACAGCGGGTGAAAGGTCTGTTTCTGTTTCATGCACGCCCTCCTGTTAGAAACTTAAGATGCACTTTGGGATACTCAGTGACTTGGTTCTTGATAACCTGGAATTACAGGCAGGAGGCAACGTCTGTCCCAGGATTTCTGAGTGTGGGGGAGGGGAAAGCATCAAGTGTTATGCTGACCCGTCTGGATGTGTTTTGTATGTGCAAAAGCAGAGCCTAAAAGAGTTGAAACAAAAGGGAAACTCTTTTTTTCTGCATAAGCAGAAGGTACAAAAGAGCTGTGTTCAGAGAGAGGAGAGACCCCAGTTGGGGTGCAGAACATATTAAAATCCCCTTAACCTTTTCCCATTTCAAGAATTGTGCTCACAGACTTATTTTTTTCTAATACAGGAGAAAGAATGATGCAAAGCAATTAAAGAAAGGGACTGTCAGTCAGTACCAACTGCTCAGTTAGTTTTCTTCCCAGCTTTGCCATGCACTCACTGGGTCCAAGTCTTCTTGAACACAAGTGTAAATCTGGAGTAGATCTTCTGAAGTTAATGGAGTTGCCCCACTGGCATGAAAAGAAAAGCAGGCTCCTTGGGAGCCTATGTGCTTCAGTGCCCTTGTCTAGCTGAAGATACTTCCCATAAAAGCGCCAATCCCTCCTGTGCGGCAGAACTTTTACTGAACTTGTGTGAGGAGTAGGGGTGCTCCGACACACCAGCCCGACATTGGATCCGCACCGATATAAAGAAAATCAATAGTATCAGAAATCGACCTGACGTGGCCAATAATTTGGTCAGTAAATGGCTGTGCATGCATGCAGCCACAGCATGTAGGCGGTGAGGACCACAGCCGAGCAGCTTGGAGAGCTGCCTGAAGCTGGTAAGTCTGGTGTGCTGGAAGGGGAGTGGGGAGGGAAGAGGCATGGGGGAGGGGGGACAGATCAAGGCCCCTGTGGTGAGGGAGGAGTGGGGCTGGGGCAGGGTAGGCACAGGACAGAGCCGTGGCTTGTCCGGAGGGTGCGGGAGGAAGGGGAGGGAGGGCAGCTCCTGCTGCTATGCACTGCTCATCCGGGAGCCACTGGTCCAGCACTCGCCTGCTCATCCGGCAGCTCCTGCCACTCATCTGGGAGGGCATTGGGAAGGGGGGGGCATGTGACCCTGGATCTGTCCAGGGGGGCGGGGCAAGGTGCTGCTGCAGGCTGGGGCCAGGGCTGCACCAGGCTTTTCCCGGCACATGGGGGGCTGGGGCTGGAGCTGGGGTTGCACAGGGCTTTTCCTGGCCTGCCCCACCCCACCCCACCCCACCCCATACAGATCCAGGGGGACACACTGCCTCTGATAAGCAGTGGAAGCAGCGGCCCCTCACTTCCCCATGCCCCCCAGACAACCTGTGGCTCTGTCCCATGCCCACCCTAGCCCGGCTGAGCAGTGCTTGCCCCAGCCCCACTCCTCCCTCACTGTGGGGGCCTTGAACTGCCCTCCCCTTCCACACCAGATTTACTAGCTGCATGCAGCTCTCCAAGCTCCTGGGCTAGTATCAGAAATCAGATTGGTATTAGCTGAAATGCCTCCTTAAAAATTGGCTATTGGTATCAGCCCCAAAAACCTCTATTGGTGCACCCCTAGTGAGCAGGAGTTGTGGGAGCTAGAGAGCCAAAGAGAATGGCAGAGTTCACCCTGCATCTGAAGACCAAGAATGCCCTTTATGTTTGTTTCCAGAGTCCTGTTTCTTCTACACTGTGAAGGACAGAGGCATAGCAGGGCAGCTGGGCACCCAGGGCAGCAATAATGCAGGGGACTGCGGTAACTTTTGGTTACTGGTGCAGCCAGTTCAATTGTGCAGCTGTGACAGCAGCTGCTATTTTTCTACCCTCTCCAAGTTGACACCTGGAGCTGCTTCCCCAGCTGCCCAACCTTAGTTACACTACTGGTAAGGGACACTACATTTTGTCATCTTTCATTCATTTTTGTTTCCCCCTCTTTTCAGCTGAACCCCATTGAAGTTTCAAAGCCATAGTATTTGAGTTTGCCCACCGTTAAGGCGAAGTGAATCACCTCCCTGTTTTCCCCTTTCTGTCTCAATCCACAGCTGTCTGCCCTTACCATACTACCACAGTCATGGGAACACACGGTCTATTTCCTGAATTGAGGGGATTTGGGCATTGTTCAAGCCTCAGTCCTTCCTATCTTACATATCTATGTTCCTATAGAACAAAGTAATTGTTAAGAGGTGTACAAAAGATGGGAAAAACACCTGGAGTTTTATCTAAAAAACACTGTATGGCCTTCCAGAGAAGAGAACAGATAGAATACAGCATTTGCTATACCAGATAAGGCCAACAGCCTCTCCAACCCAATATCCTGTTTCTGGCAGTGGCTGATGTCTGTTCAATTCAGAAGAAAGTGAAAAAAAAGCAATGCACCTGGCCCATGCTGTAAAATGGGGATAAAAGAAAAGATTCCTTCCTTCCTCCCTTACCAATACAGCCAAGGATTCTCTATTACATTAAGAAACTTTCTCACAAAGTTTCTCTTACCCTTCTCTTCTCCCTCTGGTCTCACTTATCTCACCACAATGTCTGGGAAACAGAGGTGAATTTAGTTATGATGACTGAATCTGGAACCAAGCATTCTCAAAGGTTGAGATGGTTTGGCCACAGGGCTGTGGTTCAATCCATCACTGTGATAATGAGGCAGATGCAGAGTCTGAATCTAGATCTGCACCGTCTCCATGTGAAGAGGTTTGGATCTGCAATTCTGGTTCAGGTTCATATCAACCATAAGGAGAGAAAGAAAATAAAAAAGCAGCAATAGAGTGAAAGCAAAAAAAATGCTTGAAAGAAAAAAAAAAGATCCCGCTCTAATGACAATGTGCTGCCTGCAGCTTCAAAATACCTTCCTTCTACCTAGTTATACAGTTTCTGCTTATGAATGTACAAACCCCAAACATGACAGGGTGGGATAGAGAGACTTGATTCCTGACACAGCCTGTGTTCTGAGCCTTGCCATATCATATCTGGCTTCTGAACAAACAGAATTTCCTTCTCTTTCTCCCTATAAATCATCAGACCTGAAATTAAACCTTTAGAGAAGGAAGAGGCAGCATCCAAAAAAAAGCTGGCTGCTGTCTCTGGACCAGAAGGTTGCCCAGGTTAGAAAAAGACAACACCTGGCACCACATTCAAATGTGCAGGGGTACAGCCTCATCCTTGTTCATGAACAGCTTGCATTTGAAGATATTTACCAGGGTGTTTTCAAATGCTGTTTTGTAATTACTTCTTTACACTGTGGATGACCTGTTTGTTGAAACTGGGTCACAGTATTTTCCCTTTTCCTTTCAGCTGAGGAGCGTGTGTGTGTGTGTGCGCGTGCGCATGCACGTGTGCGCATGTCTGCCCCATACCTCAACACTGTGGAGGATGAGCTCCCTCATTCCTCCCTACCATACATATCTGCTTCCTCACACTCAGAGATATGAAGTTGCCCCATTCTGGGGCACAGGAGGGCCACTGGACTGTCCTACCCTGAGCAGCCATGGGGACATAAAACTGAACTGTCTGTTGCCACCATGGGGGATGCCCAGAAGCAAGCACAAAATCCTTACAATTCCTGCAGTCCTCTGCCTTTGGACTGAATCTGAGTCTGTACTCAACAATGGGCTTCCCTTCTCCTTTTGTTCTCCTTACCAGCTCTCTCATACCATTACTTACCATCACCCTTGTGTTAGATTTGAAATAAAAGGAACAATTAAGAGACAGAGAGACATACTGACACACAGGAAGTGTATAAAGTATTTGCTGGGCTCTAGAGCCCTCAGCCACCTGGGATTTCTGAGCAGAGATCCTATACCAATGCACAGCCTGAATCTGACTTTAGAGAAGTCCTTTAGCATGTCAATGCAAGGCCCTGCCCCTTATTTCCACATAAGCCTTATCTCTAGTCAGCCTTATTATTGCCCTGCTGGAACACTGCATGGTTCTGTGGCAGGCTTTGGGTAAATGTGAAATCTTTTATTGGACCAACTAAATAGTTCTGAAAATTGTTCTTCATAAGCATGGTCCTGTGGGCACTAAGATTGAAATTACTGAGTATTGTAAACCAATGCTGAAAGCAAGAAATAAAAAAAAAGAAATACCCATTTCCACAAGGCTGCCCCTTCCCCACTGAGTTTGAACTCACTGGCCATTTATGGCCCAAGCTGAAGATGGGCTGCTATCTTGTTCCTGACCTTGGCTATAAACTCCAGCCTCCTGTCACCTCCATTAGAGAATTCTGTGCCTGGGCTTCTGCCCTCTTAGCCTTGGACTGGTTACATATGCTTCTAACAGCATTGAGCGACGGCTCAAGTTACATGCTAGAGACTCAACAGCTGATCAAAACTCTTCATAGTCCAGGAAAAGAAATGGAGACCAACTATTGCAGGACCACTGCAATGGCACTGAATTAATTTTGTTCAGAACTAAATGCACCTGGACTCCAAAAATGTCAGGATGGTGATATGGCCCCAAAACAAAACAAAATCTTGGGAGGCTCAATCAAAGCAACTCCCCATCAAGCTTCTCCATCTGCCATAACTGAGATAATGGAGTCATGCCTGGAAAGAGGTCACTGAATATTGGTGTATATGGAAATATAGCATATACTAACTACCATCACAGGTGCTCTGTGTACAGCTCCCCCATGGCATTATGTGATAGGAGGGCCAGAAGCTGCAGCTTTGCTGACTGAGGTTGCTGCAGATAGTTCTAAATTATTCATGTATTTTACTACTAAGTGCACTCAGCCCCCAGTGGACAGGCTGTGCTCTGTGGAATCCCACAGGGGCTGTGAAAATAATCCTGCCAAGGCCTGTGAAGCAGCAGCACTATTCTCAATGACACACTCATTTCCATCCTTGATGGAGGGAGTAACTGGGGCATCCACATGGTTTTGAAGCTGTCTTTCCTCCTCTTGCCTTTCCCTTAGATACCCTCCCCTTAATCCCTTCCTCTGTCAGACACAGCTGTGCTAACCAAAGATTGCATGTTGTTCACATCCAGCAAGCCAGTCTTGCAAGATGTGGGAGTGAATGGCACCTTTTAACCTTATAGAGAGCACACAATGCCCTCACCTCTGCAATCTGGCCTGAGCGAAAGACTACAACTCCCTCCCCCCACTACCCTCTCCCTCCCTACTTCTTTGCTGAAGGCCTGATAGAGAGATTGGTATGCCTTCAGGTTGCTTTGCAACACACCACCTGATATTTATCTTTGTTTCTGTCCCTTTAAAACAAGTGTACTGATAACTTGATAAGGCAATTTTGGAATAAACCCTGAGCTATATGTATTTGGTGACCATGGGTGGCTTTCAACATCTAAGCTGACTCCATTAGCTGATGGCCTTTTGCACTAACAATATGCAGAGGGGAACTCACATCCACTACGACAAGCAGGCTTTTACCACAGGCATTGCTTTGGGAAGGTAGGTTGTTCTACATAACATGTCTCTGTTACCCTTTCTTTCTTAAGTCTCTCTCACTGCTGCTAAAACTGGAGAAGCTCTGCCCTTGGGACCAAGAGGAAATAGACACAATGCTGGCAGCCATTACATAATTCAGATCATGGTCTGAATTATGGTCTTGCTGACTGGGTGGCAGATGTCTTATGTCTTGCCTGAGCTAGAGCTGTTACCACTTCAGTTGTTGTGACTTTGCCACTGTATCGTGAACGACTGGTGCCTCCCGAGACTGGAGGGCACAATTTGTGGGCAGCAGCATTGGCAACAGGGTGGTACGCGGTGACTGCCCACAGAAGCCACCATCGGCGGTGGTCAGTCTCGGGGGGGCGGGGGGGGGCCTCATGCTCCCCCTGTGCCCGACCTATGAGTCACCTATGCACCGTATTACCAATCAAGAGAAGTCCTTCCCCAGAGAAAAAGCCTAGTGCATCCACAGCCTGAGTGCTGTGTGAAATGTTCCCTTTGAGTCCTTTCAGGTTAAGTCTTGCTTCAAGATAAATAAATGCTGGCTTCTGCCTCTGCCTTGGCAGCTGGCAGAAGCAAGGACAGGAACCAGGTTTCAACATTAATTTCTTGTCCACCTCATTCAGAGTCTTAAGAAATGCAAGGAAAGTGTTATGTTGGCTTGACTGGGATGAACAAAAAAAAAAATACAAAAGGTGCTCTACTCCTGTTTTCTGTTCTCCCCCGTCTTTTCTCATGTTGTGTGAACTTCCATCTCTCCCATCACTCTGACCTGCACCTCACACACACTCACTGAATAGGTGTGCATTAATTTGCTCAGGATTGCAAATCTGTGTGCACCAGTTTACTGGAAAGGTGTCCCTGACTAGCCGGGTGGAACGCTGGTTTGTTATCACTATGCTAATCCCCCCCTCCTGCCCTCCATACACAAAAAGAAAAGGTCATAATGCATTTATTTTGAAATGGTGAGCACCAAGAATCACTTGGACTTTGCAAACAGATCTAAAAGAGAGCTTGCCTGGGAGAGGGGAGGAAGCAGGGAGGTGGGGGGAGGGGTGGAGTTTGGAAAGGCCAGCCTTCCTGTCCTTTACTTGTTTCTGTGTTCACCATTTGCTCCAAAGTAATGGAGAATAGAACTTACAAACTGCTGCAGAAGCTGCTTGTCCATTTGCTTTCTTTGGCAAGAGAAGCCCAGGCGCAGCATGTTCATCTGGGAAGCTGTTAACTGGGGTCAGGGAAAACCACTGGCCCCGTTTGGCTGTACAGACATTGGCAACTGCTGTTACAAGTCAGACTTGGCCCCCTACAACAGGCAACAGACGTGCAGAACTGAAAAATCTTAAAATATTTTTGGTGCATTTGCACTTATCAAATATCACATCTGAAAACCAGAAATTTATGTAGGGTCCTTTCCAAAAAGAGGGGGATTTCAAAAGCAAGCCTAAACCTAGCCTCAGAGCAGACAGAATTTCCGGCCTATTTTGAAAAGTCTTATGCACCCCCTAATTCCACTCCTCCTCCTCCTCCTCCTCCCCTTTCACTCCCTCCTCCCCGCCTAAGAAAGTGAAAGGCAAACTTCTGGGCATAATTTAAAAGCCACAAAACTTCCTCCATGTATGTACTCTCTAGTTCCACTGTAGTCGTTTGGAGTTACATGAAACTGGGCAGTTAGTGTTTCTGGCAGCTAAAGAACTAAAAAGTTCAGGGGCTGAGGTGGGTGTGGGCCAAGCTGAGGTTTTCCAGAGCGTATTACCAGATGGGTTACAGGAAAAATGCTTCTCTCTTGAAGCTTAGAAAGGTGGTGGCTGAAGCTCTGAGTCTTTAACAAAATTCAGCAAACCTCCTCCATCCCACATCTCCTGTAAGCGTTGTTTGGTGAACATGGCTACAGCAGATGATCTGAAGATTATTTCATAGATTTCATAGACATTAGGGCTGGAAGGGACCTTGGGAGATCATCGAGTCCAGCCCCCTGCCCAAAGGGCAGGAAGTCAGCTGGGGTCATAGGATCCCAGCAAGATAAGCATCCAGTTTACTCTTGAAGGTGTTCAATGTAGGTGCTTGAACCACCTCCATGGCAGGCTGTTCCAGACCTTGGGGGCTCGGACAGCAAAGAAATTCTTCCTTCCTTATTATGATACTGATAAATGTACTTTTATATTTAAAAGAATTTAATGCTTTTGTAAGGTGTTCGAGTGACACCATGGAGACTCAAGTGCTCCAAATATCCACAAGGTGGCAAAGTGGCAAACAGGAATGTAAGCTTTCCTTTCTAAGCTAGCAGCCAGCTTCAATCCTCTTTCTGACAGATGACATCTAAAGCCTGAACTAAAGAGTATCATATTAGAAACTATGTTAACTGATACTTAGTACTGCATCAGGACATGTAAACTCAGTGACTACTACTTCAACCATAAGGATATGGTATCATTTTATTATAAAGATTATTGTATTTCAAATCATGCCATGTGCTCCTGGTTAATCCTAATCTCAATTGTGAGTGGCTGACATGATTTAAATAAGTTTATTTTGTCTACACCAGAGGTTCTCAAACTGTGGTCCGCAGACCACCACTGGTCCGCAAGCTCCATTCAGGTGGTCCGCAGAAAGGTTGCAGACCACCTGAGAATATCTATGCTTGTAAGGTAAGGCTACTGATATCAAAATATGAGTTGTGTGCTTTGATTTGTAGAACAAAAAAAGTTTATTAAGTGGCCCACCAAGACCCTCAGCAATTTTCAAGTGGTCCACGAAAAAAGAAGTTTGAGAACCACTCGTCTACACTGGTCATCATTGTATTGGTTAACACGTTCTGTTTTTAGAAGTTATTTTGTCTTTCCTTGTAAGCGGCACTAAGCCTTTTTGGAGGAGGCATATACATCTAATAAATAAATTAAATAAATTCCTATATGATGCAATCTTCCAGTATAGGCAACCCCAGCTGTGTTTAAAATAGCTGATTGGTGTTGGTTAGCCCTACAGTCTATTCTCAAGTTAACTATAATCATCTGACCTATTTTTAAACACGACTATCCATGCCACAAGAAGGCCAAAACTGTTTACTGTTGTATTAGTTAAAATGTTATATATGTCTTCAATACATAGTTAACTTGAGCAGTCTATACCTGAATTACTTTTGAGTTAGCCTAACTCAACTACCTCTCTTAACTGAGAGTGATAACAATGTGAAATAACAGTGTGATGTGTCAAAAGTGGCACCACACAAATTTAATTTGTAACATTAAGACTGCTGGGGGGACGGGTGCATATCCTACGGTCCTTTGGACTGCAGTAAGTTGAGCTCCTCTATAAATATTTCCCCCCCACCCAGGAACTGTAGGAGAACTGTTTTCCTTTCTGGGCACACAGGGAATTAAAAGAAGGCAAAAGAGAAGCAGCACCACTCAAGTGGTGTCTGCCTGCATCCACACTAAAGAGTGGCTGTGTTAGCAGCTGACAAACTGTACCAATTCAGACTACACCCTACAATTACTTGAGTTAAACTGACCACCACAGTGGGTTAAGAGTTTTTGTGTATGACTGCTATTTGAGTTAACAAAAATATATGAGCTATAGCTGGAGTTATCTTTGCAGCTGAATCTAGGCCATTACTGCAATTAAGAGTATTTTCTAATACCATGCTTTCTCTCAGCATGCTCAAAACCTCAGGTAAGGTAACACAGTAAGTAGGGAGATCAATCCTATGAAGTTTTCCCTGGAAATACCAATAAAGAGAATTAGTAATAAATGCAACGATTTCACTGATACGATTGTTTTGTCTGCTGGACAAACTAATTCCCCATGAAGCATAAACCAGCCTTCAGATGTCTATAGACTTTTGGTCATGCTGACTTGAGTTAGAATTGAACCAGCAACCTGGAGAGAACCTGAAGTTTTATAATTCATTAATGGCCCCTTAAGCCATCTCGGTCCCCCATTCTTTATTAAGAGAGGCTGTTTGGGTTAGTGTAAAAGACTGAACACGGCAATAGATTCTACGTGCATGACAAAGTCCCATTTGAAGCAAGTCATTTCCAAGTAACCTATTTTGAATATAAAGCAAGTCTCATGCTTCTATAAATGAGCAGGGGCTGTTTTAACAACCGTCTGGCTGAACAATGCAGCCCCTGATCTTCTGCAAGGCCCTCAACAATTCACTTAGCAGCTCATCACCTCAGTTCTGTCATATCTAAAATAGGAATGACAATAACTAGAGTTGTACAAAACAGCTGAACATTTTCTCATGAAATTCCTTTTCCAGTTTCATTTCAAGCAACTGTAACTAGTCTTTCTTTTCTTTTTCCCATTTTACACTTTTTTCCTGCAAAGCCACCTCCATTCAAGAACAGGTCAGTTTCCATTCAACAACATTTGGAAGCAAAATGGTTCCAGAGTGTAAGACAGTTTTTATATTTGTAATGAAATGCTCTCTCCTTTTTCAAGAATTTTTACTCCAAACATTTCAAGCACTTCTTATATTTCCCAAGGGGACTGTGTGGCTTAATCAATGCTTAGATAGTGCTTTAAATGGCCTAGAAAAAGTTAACAGACAAAATAAAATAATAATTCATATTAAATGTCCTGTATAGCATAGGGTGACGAGATCCAAGGATCTAGTCATCAAGAGTATGTTAACTGTGTGGTGGGGATCAGCTCCCACCAACATATTTGTCCTCTGTGTGGGAGCTCTGTGGACTTGGGATTGCTGGCCTTGCTAATGCTTTCAGTTGCGCTGCCCTGTAAAGAAACTAAGAAAAATGAAGGAGAAAAAAATCTGCAGATGAAAGTCTCAGGCTGTGTTTTCCTTTCCAAAGTGCTGCTACATTCCCATAAGCTTGTGGCTTCCTGAGCCCTACTAGAGGTTTTTTTTTTAATCCTTCTGGTGATATCTGAAGAGGCAAATGTCCAGTACTAACAGGAGGCCTTTTGTTCTCTTTATTTCTAAGTGGACTTTAACCCAGTTACTACAGACTGAGTCACTGTATAAACAAATAAAATAAAAGCTCTTCTGTTTTGTCCCTCTGGACAGGTCAGGGACATGTTAGGCTCTGCTCTTACTCTCTTTCCTTCTGGAAGCAGTAATGGGCCTGGCATTACATTGTAATAATAAGGAACACAGTTTATGGTTGTTCTTTTTTAATATGCACTGGTAATTCCAACAAGTTGATATGCCAACAAAGCCAACATTTCATTAACAAAATAATGAGGTCCTGGGGTGAATTTAAGCAAAACAAATGTGCACTATCAAGATACAATGAGATCTGTGACACAGCTCCTGGGCTAGCTGCACCTATAAGTCCCCTGTTCCCCCCAACCCTCCAGGTCTCAGGCCTTGAGCCATTACTTCTCTCTGGGTGGAAGCAAGAAGTTCTCCTGTTCTTAGACTGGACTTTTGGCTGCATCCCCAGGTGCTAACCTCAATTACTTCAGCAAAAATGAGATGAAATTTGGGGTTGAGAGAGGGGAGGGAATAAGTTGATACATATGTTCCTCTTTTGCTAAGGCTTACTTTTCCCTGAAAGGTCTAGGTCAGGGTTGGGCAATTATTTTGGGCGGAGGTCCACTTACTGAGTTTTGGCAAGCCATCGAGGGTTGCATGATAGGCAGCCAGGGGCAGAGAAATATTAATTTTCTAAATTTTTTAGGGGCCCTGCGGGCCAGATAGAATGGCCTGGCAGGTTGCATCTGGCCCCCAGGCCGCATTTTGCCCACCCCTGGTCTAGGTGAATATTGCATGTAGTGTCCTTGTAGCCATGACTGGCCAGGAACCACGCAAGAACCAAGTTCTGTAAAAGATATTACCAAACTCTGTGTTCCACGCCGTTTTCTCAGGAACAGGAGACACTTTCCCATCCTGCCCAGAAATTTTCTTTAACCATTTAATGTCATGTTGATGCTTGGGCTCCCAGCCTTAGAAAGAACAGCTGTGTAATCTCAACTTAGAACCTGGAAGTTGGTCACTGTTTTGCAATTGCCACCTCACCCCCTCCAGCAGTTGTTACTTACCTTGAACCATTGTGCTGTTTTCCTGTTCGTTTTTCTCACAGCCCTCCTCCTCCTGAACCAATGAGTTTTGACAGAAAAGCATACCTCACTAACCAGGTCACACATAGTCTGCAATTATTACACAGCAGTGTTCCTCAATTTTTATGGCAGGTTTGCCTTTAGCATGTTAATAATGAATGGAGAGATCCTATGGTTTATAGATCTGTGGTCAGTACCACTGCTGACTTTGCATCTCTCTTGAGGATGTTCTGTATTTCTGTGGGAGAAATGCTAACATCGGTTCATGTTACAGCACATCTTGCCTGCCAGCTCCATAGACAGTAAGGATATTGTGGAAAACATTTTAATCTGCTTTTGGGACGGAGTTCATTTTCTGCACTTCTCTCAGCTTGGATAGTGATAAGTAGACTATTAAGTTCCACCACCCTCACTGTTACTGTTTGTGCCTCGAGCTCTAACATAAAGCTGATCATCACTGTCAGGGGTGCTGCATGTGCATGCCTGGGAGTCTGTATGGATGTGTGAGAGAGAGGGAGGCAGAGGAAGAACATGTGAGAGGAACACAACATGCAAGCACCATAGTGGGATTGTGAGTGTGGTGTTGTGCATATTGCTGCAGCTTAAGGGAATCAAATGAGGTGTAATGTCTGTGCACACTGTATGAGACAGTGCAAGCATCTGAGAAATGAATGCATGTGTATGATTCAGTAGTTTTGTGGGAATTTCTGGAGACAGAACAGAAATGCATGTTCAATTGCTTTGTAGAGAGGTTGCCTCCTCGTCATGAATTCCAGTTGCAGATGATTTGTTACTACGAACAGACTTTCTGATAGGGGGAAAACATCTGGTCTTGTCACAAGTGTGCCATCATGTTAGAAAGCACTAAATCTAATCTCTTTCTTGACTACAAAACGGGGGTAAATTATGCAGTAATGTACATTGCATTGACCTGACCAGGCAAAACAATCTGACTTACCACATTTTGATGTTCTGTGGCAATCAAATCTATCAGTGAGGGTCAAGGGAATACATCTACTTATACTAATGCTTTCTCAATTGGGTCTGAAGACTGCGAGGATGAAAGTGCACTGTGGGAACTGCTTTATTTCACACCTTCTTGCTATATATATACCCCATCCACCCTGGGCCACTTGCTGTGGAAACTATACTTAGTTTGCACCCCCCCGAACATCAAATCATTGCAGATTTCCCTGTTTTATCACTATCCTCCAGTAGCAGCTGTTTTCTGACTATTTATATCCCATGTGCAATTTAAACCACGATTTATATCATTGTTGAATTTGTCTCCCTTGGGACTTCCTCTTGCTTACAAAGGGATGCTTTAGTATATTGTGTGCTTAGGTATGAAATTTTTAATGGCTTTTCATTACCAAACACTTCAGAAAAAAAAATCTAGGAAACCCTGTGCCTAGTGGGATGAATTTCTAGTAAAAAGTCTGACAGTGGAAACACTGGTTTCCAGCTGATCCGGCAAACTTTCAGCTTTGTCCCTATTTTATCCTCCTGTGAATCTAGAGACATTGGGATAGAAGCATTTTGAACAAGTGAGTTATTTTCCCACTGTGCATACAGGGGTCTGGAGAAGGGGAGTGCCCTTTTTGCTACTATTAAGCAGACAATAGTGGTGTAACTGTAAAGCCCCATCAAAAAGAATAAACCTATTGTATCTCTGGTGTGTTTCCCACATTTCAAAGGCCACTAAGCAGCACCAGCATCTTGGCCCTGGGTTACTGAGAAGACAGACTCATGCTTATTAAATGATGGCTCTCCCTAATGATTTGAAACAAAAAAGCACCCACATACAAAACCAGAGATGTGCATGTTTAAAGCTTTGATTGCCACAAGGTCAAACACATTAATAACAACAAAAAGTTTGGCCCTGTAATATTAGAGGAGACATACTTGCCTCTCTCTCCCCCACCAACCCTTACTCTCTTTTCTGCACTGTGAGGCCCCAGTTTCCAGCACAATTAAGCAGGGGGCCAATAGGATTTCTGCCGCCCCTCCTTCCACTTGGCTTCACTGCTGAGAAAGAGCCTCATTCGGCAGGGAGGCAGGCAGCGCTGCCTGAATAGCCTCTAAAGCATTCATTATCTCCCTCCTAATTACACAGCCAACGTACTGCTGCCTCTGCCTACGTGGGAACATTGCATCACATTAATCAGCAAGGGGATGTGCCAAGATGAAAGGGTCCCCTTGTGTCTGCTCTTTGCTCTGGAAAATGGGGATGGGGAAGGAGGAGGAGGATATTTATCAAGCCCCAATGGAGGCAAGGCACAGTGGGTACACCCAAACCAGTTCAGCACTTCAGCTTGCTGCCACCATGGTCCTGTTCTGACTTTCAAACATCATTCGCCAACGTATTTGAACTGAATGTGTGACTTATACTTATGCCAAATGATGGCTCAGTAGCCCTGAAGCCTGAAGTTCTTTACTACACAGCACGTATGCTGAAGGCACCAGTAGGCATATTTCTTCTCATTTGGGCCTGTCACTGTGCCTTATGCTTCCAGAAGTGAATAGGGGGAGGTCACATCCCAGTGGCTTATTTGATCCTTGAGTCTCTCTATAATCAGGCTGCTAGCAAAGGCAGTTATCTTGAAAAAATGCAGCAGTATTTTTGGTAATACTGAAACTTGCCTTTTGAGAATTCATATGGACCCCTGCTCTTGCCTCCCAACCTCGCTATCTTTCAAAAAATGCCTCTTTTTACACACCTCCTGGGATGGATTCCAAATGATAACAGTGGCTGATAACTAGAAGTGAAAGTCTCCATATCCCATTGCCAGTTACTGAGCCGTCCAGTTCATTGCAACAGTCAAATATTTAAATGAAGACTTGATGTTTGAGAAGAGGCCTAATTTCCTCCAGCTCTATCCCATTTGTAAGGACATTTGCCAAGTGGGTAAAAAGCTGTTTTACCCTACTTCTTAAATGAGGGGTGCTAGGCATCTGCACTGCACATATTTAACAACAGGCTAAAACTGGGAGGAATCCTGTGAAATAACAGGACCTGTCTGGAATACCAAGTGGGATGTTCTGGCTAGGCTGTTTATGACTATATGATATGACAACATTGCACTGCTTTTGCCCTTCAGGAAAATTAAGGGAAGGCAACTGAAAAAAGGTGTTTACAATGTGCAGTAGTTTATGCCTCTTGGGCTTTCTTTTTACCTCAGTTTAATCCACTCCTGCCTTTGACAAAAGTTTTCAGCAGCTTACTCTCCTCTCATTTCTTCTCCCCACCCCCTTTTTTTTTTTTTTTTTTTTACAGCCATTGACCCATCGGTTGGGTCTACATAAAAATTTATTTCTGGTTAACTTAAGTTCTTTTACATTAAAATGACTTCTGTCTGCCAATGCATTTTTTTTTAATTTAATTGTCTGGTGTGTCAGGGGTGTTGTAAAACCCACTTTGGAAATAAGGGGTGCCTACAGATGTGCAGAATGCAGACGTGATTAATCGAGTCTGCCAGAGCGTGGTAATTACTGTGCTCCAGCAGACTCCAGCAGCATGTGTATCAGCATCCCCATGCTGAAAAATGGTGGCAGAGGCACTGTAAAGCTTATTTGACCAGAAGGATTTTAGTCCTGAAATCCAGGATCCTCCACAGCCAACTGAACTGTGGAGATCCCAGAATACTGGGGATCCAGAAGACCCCCAAAACATAGCTGGAATATTAATAATCAGCCAAGACCCAAACCAGAGACAGGAAAACTTCCAATTAACTTTACAGGATGCAGTGTAAAACAACTGTATGAGTGGTAGGGATGAGATCGATTTAAACACCTGGGGCCAGATTCCATGTCGTTTATTAGGTGTGCAAGGAGATTTAGGCATCTATAATCTCTTTCATTCTCTTCAAGTCCCTAAAAAAACGTTATTACAAAAAGTAGGGAGTTCTCCTCTTCACTGCCCTTTTCTGACTCTCTTAAGGATAAGATGATGATGTGCTACAAATATAGATGCACTAACGGATTTTCAGGATTTGAACAGAGTGGAATAGAATCACACTTAGGCATGAAAGTTCTTAGACACTCAATAGGTGGAACAAAATCTGGGCCCTGGTTTCTGGATACTGTCAGGTCTGCCCTCTCCCTGCCTCCTTGGCTGTTAACTCTGCTATATTAATCTAGCCTGTCTCCACTTCCTGATTTGCAGGTGTTAAATAAAGAGAACATAAGCCAAAATAATGCTCTCATTTGTCATAGAGATTATATGGCAATACAACTCTCTTGGCACAGAGAATTTGGGATTCCTTAACACTGCTGCACCAGCCCTGGGGCAAGCACCAGTGTGCCACATCTTAGTTTGCCTACTGTTTTGAACCAATCCTTTCACTGCTTTGGGCACATTCCTCAGCCTCCAAAGGAAGTCTGGCCTGCAGCAGTGCACATGCTGTTACTAGCCTGACTCTTCTGCTCACTCTTTAGGTGGCAACCCTCCCTCCATTTCCCAACTTGTCATAACAACCCCCTCTAACTACACCCTTCCCACTACAGAGCCAGGATTGCTCTGGGGAAAACTAAAAACATCTTACCATCTCCAAATTCACGCAAGGCTGCAAAGAGGCTATGGGAATGGAATTCCAAAATAGAGAAAAAACATGTACATATATAATGCTTTGGACTATTTAGACAGGATATAGGTGGTCTTGGTCTTACCCTTGCCCCCTCCCCCCCCCCCCAAGAATTTCTGAAGATGCTTTTTACTACCAGTTGACTGACCGGTATAAATCAGAAGAAAAGGAGTTCGAGAGATGACATGTTTGAAGAACTCTTGTTCACAAGCCCCGCTCCCCCCCCCAAAAATAAATAAATAAAATGATGAGATACAAAGACAAGAGGGTAAAGAGAAAGGTTGACGAATCGTGATAAAGAGGATTAGTGAATGGCAGCACAGCTACTGGTGATCACTGAGAGCCAAACTACCTGCAGGAAGAACCTGCTGGTTCTGAGATCAGGGACTTTGTCAGAATGCTCTGCAGCTCTCGGTCTGATACCTCCACATTCTGGGATACGGTCTTCATTGCAACAATACTTTGCACAATTCACTAAAACATCTACATTCACCTTACTTAAAAGTATATACAAACAGTCATTAGCCTAAAAAATGGGTGCCTTTGAGTAATTACAGCATTTCCTAGAGTCCTTTTCTCTGCCGTTCAAAAGCACTTGAATAGTTTGCTAACTTCCTCATCCCATCCATCCACAATGCCTTGCTCTCACCAAAGTAGCAACTACTTCTTGTGAGCTTCCAATCTTAACATCACTCTCCTCCATCTATACTTCAGCCTTCCTAATGCACATTCCACTGTCATCCTGCAACCGTTTGTGGTATAGTTAAACCGCTCACATTTCCTATCCAACTGCCCAGTAAAGGGCTTCTGAAGCCAGGGAAGCAAAGATAAGATAGGTCTTCTAGAATAACTAAAGAAAGAACAAAACCATCAATGTTCACAGATGCCATCAAACAAAAGAGACACCACCTCCTTGAAAGCAATGCACACTGCCATTACAACAGTTCTGATGGCTGATCTACTAACAACACGTGTTAGCTAGTAAGCAGTAGCAACCAGGGGTGGCAAGTAATGGCCAAAAACTCAGACACGTATGTGCTCTGCTGTTGCAGGTCTGGGCCAAGCTCTTCACAGATCTCTAGAGAAGCAGCTTTTGATATTCTTAAGTTTCCCTGCCCTAGCTGGCTGGCCAAGCCAGGAAACATCAGGAAAAGGTCTAGGAGAAAAGACTGCTCAAGTTCAGCTTCCTCTTCATCTTCAAATGCCTAATCTCCATGGTTTGGATGCCACTGTAAGACTCCAGAGATGCTTACAGCAGCCTACCTGAATTCATCACTGTGAATAGCGCAGCGCAGTGTTTCCTCCATGCTTACCTGACTGCTTTGAAAATGATGCTGGCTCACACAAACCAAAGTGATGGTGTAATAAAGCAAGAGGACTCATGGGGATTATTCAATTTGGCCTCAGGTCCCATAATGACCTTATATTCCTGACTTTGTGGCAGGAATCCCGTAAAGCATAGTGCAAAAAAATGCAAGAATGCACCAGCGCAGAGAGAAGAGCAAGGTACTACAAACTGTAATTAGAATGACGAGCACTTATTCTGAAACATCACAACACAATGTGGTTGCAAGGATCCAAGGTCATTGCACCTCATAGCAAGTAGGTTACAATGGAGTATGCATGCGCTGCTTGCGCCTTGTTTGTTTGCAGGTCACTTGGCACTAATATCAAAAGCCTATAATAAGTTCCAAGTATTCACACTGAGGTGGGTACAAGACAAGAGCCTTCCTCCCCAGCACTGCACCTGCAGCTCCCGCCCTTTGAGAACAGGCTTCTCATATTTTTACTCCTTATCAGTTTTCCATCAATATCAGCTGAGAACCTCTACTTTCTCTGGGTGTCTCCACTTCTCTCCACGACCTCACCATTGATTCTATTTAAATATTTTATTTATTATAAAGGAAAATAATACAGAGAAAAATGACAGGCGTATTTGGTAATAAGAGCAGTATTGATATTTTCTGCTTGCTGGCACAATAGCATGGTGATAAGTACTTTGGAAATACCATGGATGGCTTGAGAGAGCACTAAGCAAGTGGATATAATTACTTTTATTATTTTGCTGAAAACCATTTTTGGGAAGAAGCGTGTATGACACACTACAGAAAGCCATGGTTATTTTGCATGTTGTAGTTCTCTTACTACTTCTCCTAAAAATATGCTTATTGCAAGTGCAATAATCACATTCTTAACACTTCAGCAGATCTGGGATTGTGGAGCATACCTAAGAATGAGGATTCAGTCCAAAGGCTCAGTAGTGATTTCTAATAGAATAATCCCCCACCCACACATGCACACAAACACCAAGAGTGCTCACAGGGAAATCCCAATGGGAGGACATCATTCAGTCCATTTCTACATTTCTAAACCACACTGACCTTTCTTTATAAAACAAAAGCTTCCCATCTCCTTAAGCCCTTCATTCTTGCAATAACCCCACAGAGAAGTTGACATCCTTGGCAAGCAGAATGAAAAGCAGCTCATGGTCCTTTCCCAATAGGCCAGGCTGGGGTTGTTTTAGCCTGTTTAAATCTCCTTGCTATTTATATGTTAATGGTCTTGCAGCAGCAGAAAGTATAAACAGTGTTGTTTACAGCTCTCTATAGTCTATAAGCACCAAGCTGCTGGGAGAAGATTGTTCACTAGGCAAAGAGATTTGTTTGTTGACAGCAGGATGGTCACTTCTCAGAGTATGGGGGATTAAAACTTGTAAAAATGCAGTGTCGCCCAAAGAGGGAACTATATTGTACAGGGCTGGCCACAAACCTTTAGCCACAGGCTCTTGGGTGCTGTGAGACTTTATATTTAATAGAGAGGTTTGGGGAGACTAAGACCTTGGTGAAAAGCAAGCGTCAAGTTTCTTGGCAAGGCACTCCACTTACTGTTACCGCAGAGTTTTGTCAGTGGATAAAAGCTCATAACATGGCACCTTCCCTTGGATCCTGAACCGAATGAAATTTCAGGGAAAGCTATGGTCTAGTGGACAAAATAGAGGACTGGGAATAAAGAATGCCCGAGTTCCACTTTGGGCTCTCCCCTACCTTGCTATGAGTAAATGATTGTTTCCTAAAAATACTGATAGCAACAAAACAGGGACATGTTGAGAAATATTTCCACTAATATTTGTACAGTGCTTTCAAACTGTTAAGTTCCATGTAGAGGCAGGGGCACAAAGTTTTTGTTTTCCTTTGGACCAATAGGCAAGATATTACAAATTCCTGTATTGAAGATAGAAGAATTGAAATTAGAGGGAATACCTACCAAACCAGTAATACCTTACCTCCTGGTATGCAGGCCTAACAAAGTCCTTAACATACTGTTCATTTGCATCTAGTTCATACAAGAACATAATGACTGGCAAAAAGTTGCTAGACTGATGGCCTGGCAAGTTGAGGCCTCTGCTCTCAGACAGTAAAACACAAGCAGTGGCAGTGAAAGTTTCATTCATGCTCTTCTGCTGCTGATATATCTCCTCTCTGTCCAAAAGAGAGCCACTTCTCAGAGTAAGAATGATGACTTCAACTGGAGTAGTACTCGCTTATGCCAGCATATGGATTTGGTATATTCTGTAACTCTTGAAAGTAGATTACATTATCAACTATCTTCCTTTTAAGTCCAGACTTACTTTAAAAGCCCTAACAGCAGAGATAGAACAGGGAAAGTTGTCAATGCCAAAATCATGTTCCGCTTGTTTGTGGGTAACAGACTCCAACTGCCCCAGTCCTCCCATCAACTCTATGTGGCCACACCCTGAAACCACCGTTGCTACTGACCCCCTTGTTGGGGAGTATCAGGCAGTACTGTGCATCCAACACCTTTCACTAAGGACACCTTTGCACTAAATTGACACAAAAATTAAAAAGCTAAAATGAACATTTTAGACACAGCTAGAGATAGAATATCTTGTTAGAACAGTACACGAAAATCAGATGTAAAGGAGGAAATGGATCACAGGGACTAAACACTATCTTCAGCTGTAGCAGAGACGAACTGGAGAGGTAAAGCCAGGGAAGCTTACTCAGTGACTGCCAGAGCTGTACCTTCACTATGGACAAAAAGGAAGATGTTGGCCTCCCGTATCATCCATCCAAGCACCTTTCATTTGCACTAAATGGACACAAAAATTAAAAAGCCAAAATGAACATTTCAGACATAGCTAGCGATAACAAAGCATCAGATTAGTACAAAATAATCAAATTCAGAGTGATGAGCAAGGAGAAAATTACAGAACGTCGGCAAAGAAGAAAGTATATTTCTCAGAGTGCAATTCAGTAACAAAAGTAGATCAGAAAGATTTACAGTGCACTTTTCTTGCATCCTTAGAGATGGCTTGGAACCAAACCTTTATACCTGACTGCAGCACACTGGCAAATTGCTGCATGTCCCATCTAGTAGCTATTTCACAGAAAAAAAAAGAGCTTACTTTTACTCTGTACTTTGAATCTAAATAATGCAGGCCGATTGTTAGTACCAAAGTCTACTGATTCATTATCATGCCAGGCCCCAATACAAAAGTATCCTGAGACCATCATAGCACCTGGATCTGCATTTGTTCTTTCCAGCTGGAACATGTCTTTATCATTGGCCAAAGCTATCCAACTGGTAGTCCATGGGCCATGTCTGGCCTGCAAAGGATTAACATGTGGTCTGCAAGCTCTCCCTTGGACACCACCCTCCCCATTTCTCCTGCTGTTGTTGCAGCAACCAGGGTCTTTGAGGCAAGGCACGTGGGGGTCTAGTAAACTTTCTGCTGGCATGTGGGAAGGAAGCAGGGGGCTTGTGCAGCAGTGGAGGCTTTGCTTGACAGGTGTCCTGGGAGCCCACGCTGTGTGCAGCTTGGGGCTTATGACCAGCATAGTATGTGGCCCGCAGTCATGACAGCCCTGTCATGGGCCAATCCAGAATCCCAGACCTAAACATCCTCTGGCATGCCAATCCAGAAAGCAAGTCAAATGTAGCCAGGTAAGCACATCACCAGCAATCTTAATTTATTACCTTCTATACGTTTTACCTCAAAATGTTATAAACAGGAAACAAGCAGTGGGCAGAGATGGTACACCAAGAAATGGCATGAAAAATGGCTGAGCTGCACCAAGTTTCCAGGTGTGGAAATTTTTTCCAGCTCTTATGTTAGTGGGTAAAAGAGATCTGTATATGACCCTGCACATACTACTTACGTTACCCTTTTCTAAATTTAATCCACCAGATGATAGCTTTTAAGTTTTTCAGCAAAACGTAAATGGGTTAAGTACATCCAGACTGCACACATTTTGGCCTGCACACATTACACTGTGTACTTTATGTGGTCACAAAAGCTTATCAAGGGCATAAATAAAGTGGTTTAATGCATGCAGCCTGCTCACAATTCTCTGAAACTGATTCATTTCTAATAATTGTCAGCTAAATCACTCAGCCAGCTGGGGATGATGTTTGTTAGAGCTGTTATAACCCCTGGCTGCAAATAGAAACAGCAATTTCTAAATCTCTTTCCATTACTTATTGTTATTATTTATTACTATTTGTTAAACACCAACAGTGTAAGCAGCACTACATAAGACACAAATGAGAGTCCCTGTGCCAAGGAGCTAACCTCTTTGCACAGAAGACAGCAATTAAGACTACAATATGAACACCAAGGGAAACATTTAAAGCTTTCCTGGAGCCAGGCTTTTAGCGTCTGTTTTTCAGAATTAATGTCTGTGAGGATGTGAGAGAGCACATATGTGTTTGCAAGTGAGTGAGTAACTGTGAGTGTGTGTGAGTGCGTGAGAGACAGAGAAAACGCTCATGTCCTCAGAAATATGAGAGAAAGCTGTGGATCCACTTCTCAAGGATGTCTACCGAAATATGAATAAGGAAAAGGCTAGAAGGTAGTCTTACATAATTCATTGCTGCTGGGACACAGGGAGAGAAGGAAGAATGGAAAAAAACAGTTCATAAAGATGCCAATAGTTTCTAAGCAGAAACAGCTGCTGAAATTGGTCAGGCCTTCAGCAAACCCAGCAACAGGAAAGCCTGTAGTTGATCACTCCTACCCTCATCAGTACTGTGAGCTTGTACCCCTGGGATCAACACAGAGCTTCAGAGAGAACTTATACAATGACTCAAATACAGCTCCTTTCTTAAGAGGGAAAAATGGGGAAGGAAAGTATTTTCTTATCCAGGGAAGGTAAATGATAATTTGGAGTGGAGGCACAGAGGGGTATCTGCAGAAGAGTCCATGGACATGAAAGAGGCAAAGACCTGCTCGGTTATCTAGTTATGACTGGTACAGTGGATTTGCCATTGCTTTGTCCAGTCTAGTTTCAAATATTTCAAGTAACAGGGCTTGGTGCTCTTGGGAAACCACTGTGAAATCTCAGACATCTTTTGCTTTCTACATGATGGCTGCTCCTCTTGTGATATTTCACTTAATTTTCCCTTGACCTTCAACACTAACCACTATCTCAGTCCCAGTGCCAAAACAACCATATCCTTTCCCTTTATGCATTTCTTCCCCTGCCTCCTCCTTTACTCTTGAGAAAGGAGATGTCTTGGAAGCACTGTGTATGTGTATGCTCTCCTCCCTGTGCAGGAACTAAGCTCAGCCTAGCTGAGTTATATAAGGTTCACTGCAATGAGGGTCTGAAGAACTGGACCTTACCAAAACTGAAACATCCTGAACAGCCCCACACATCAGCATTTGTAGACTTTCTTAATATCTGCTCCATCCTAACCCACACAGCTCTCCCTGCTCTCCAGCTTCTGGCAGCTAGTCTCTTACTGTGTCATGTTCAATCTTCCATTCTTACTTGCTTGGTGAAGAAAATGTTATTCACCAAAGCAACTATTTTATCAAAGGTAATTAAAATTTTAATCATGAAGCAGCAGGTGGAGATCCAGTCCAGAACATTTCTTTCTTTTTTTTTTTTCCCCCAAAGCAAAAATCCCAGCAGCAGCCCATACAATGCCTGGGAGCGAGCAGCAATCCAGGAGTGAATTATTGAGCATCTAGAGCATTCTATTTTAAAGTTAGTGGTAAAGGAAATATCATGAGAACTATATTTTACATCTCAAAAAGGGTTCAGATTTGGGACCTTGGGATTTCAGAAGCATTTAGCCTGCACTTTTGAAAATCTCAGCAAAATCTTTCGTCTCCCTTAAGCTAATCACAACCATTTTCACAGCAATAGCCTTTCTATGGAAAATTAGAGTGAAGGGTCAAACATATGGCTTAGATCGGAACTCTTACTGCAACATTAACCATGGCGCCACAACCAGCACCTCCATAACAACTGCAGGAAGGAGCGGACTAGGAGAGAGCAGAGGGAGCTGGAGGAGAGCAACTAAAGGGATCAGATGTTCAAAAACAAACCCTGGAGCCACACATCCATGGACTTTCAGATTTTGACCTATTCAAAGCCAGCATCTCAAACTGCCCCTTGGAACTCAGTGCTTCCTTCTCCAGCCTGTCTCCAGCAGCTTCACTGCAGAGCCGGTAAAGAAAGCTTGCTCCTTGGATGACTGTATGCCAACTTGCTCAGCACTACACTCCCTCCCAACCCCTTGCTTTTTTTTGTTATACTGGCTGGTTTGAACACAAAGTTGTGGCAGTTTTGAAACTAAGAGACTCCCTTGATTAATCACTGTCCCCTGAAGAGACCTCCAGGCCATTTTATCTGCAGTCCCAGGATATAGGACCACCATGTGATAAACATTTGTATAAAAAGGTCCACAAGAAATTCATTTTGGCCCCTCTTGTACAGTGCAACCATAAAGCATCCAATTAATTTTCCAGCTACTGCACTGAAAATCTCTGATGTCCTAGGAAAAGAGCAGGAGAGATGAAGCCTCCACCAATAGCCCAGAGACTGCACTGGCAGGAAAAGCATTAGGTAAAATATACACCAATGATCTCAGGAAGTGGACTGAATCCCATGTTTGAGAAGAAAAGCAAAACACTTCAACAGCCTTAGTCAATCAGGCCTTCCTTTCTGACCCCAAATCTTATGATTATTTTAATTCTGAGCACACAAGCAAGACTCACCAGCCAGCTACCCAAGAGGTTACACAGTACTATTTATTAGTGGTGTCAGTAAACTGAGGCAATCTCCCCACTTTCACTGTGGCCAACATACAGGGCTTCAGTGGAAGGTGAAAATACTCCTCGGAAGTCAAATAATACATTCAACGAGGTATATGCTTCCTCCTGGCCCCCGCAGGCATTCAGCAAAAGCCTCAAAAGCTGGGATTTTCACCCTTCCCCCATATATATACAATGATCAAGTTTCATTTTAACCCCATCGTGGAAACCAAATATTTAAAAACTTAGATCACCAGCTCTGATTACTACTCCCAAGAGCACCCCTGTCCCATCAGATTACCCTTTTCTTAAACTTATGCACCATCTCCTCTGTGTTATTCAGAAGACCATTGCACAACTTCCTATTTCCAGCCTAAATTTTATTTGTATCCATGGTTTACTCATTTGATGTACTAAGACTGTCCTTTAACTTAAACAGCTCTTCTTCCCTGATATGTACTCCCCCCCACCTCAAATGTTTTTATAAAGGACAAGCATATCTCCTGACGGAAGTAAAATGTCTGCTTTTTTGGCAGTGGGCTACTTTGCTCTACCAGCTCTGGAGTCCACTATTCATACTTAGGCCTGAGATTTGGATAAAATTATAGAAGAGAATAGCAGTAAATTTACACCACTCATGCAGTACTGCTCAAAACATTGACTAACAGCCAATGTTGGCTTTCCTCTGTGGGAATGTAACATGGTTTTAGCACTGCGTGTGAGACAGTGCAGCTTCCAAGCACCAGAAAGAACAACAAGACTTAACAGCATCTTTCTTCCTGCTACACTTGCTTCAGACCTCTAACTTATCTCAACCAGCTGTTTATAACCCATTTGGGTTTGTGAAGGCCCTCTTCCCTGGCTACTCCTCTGGCAGTACACAAGAAGGGGTCGTCAACAATGGGTGAGTAAAGGGAACTTTTAACTCAGTGTTAAGCCTCTTAGAAAATGAGCTGAGGTTCCTCTGAGATTTTATTTCACTGCCTGGCAGATTTAATACTGTCCACTGGATCAAAGGCACAATGCACTCTTTCTTAATTCTTCCTGGGCTCTTCGTGGGTCTCCAAAGGGCAGGAGGGTTGCAATGTCTTGTTAGGTCAGTCATTAAATACAGAGAGCCCAGATATTCGATGGAGACCAAAAGCCAGGGTGAGACTCTGCCATCCCTCTGAGAGCATGACTTCTGACCCTTTTTAATTCCCCTTCACTCTCCTCACCCCTGGTACCCTAAAGGGAGAAGCACTCACTGCTGTTGATGTATAAACTCCTGTCATAACAAATAGCAAAAAGGGCAGCTCTACACTGGCATTGATCCTGCCTTCATCTCACTGCATGCATTGTCCAAGAGAACAGAGGCCGGATTAGAAGGGGGTTTAGAGTGCAGCAGGGCAGTAAGATTAATAACTGCTCTGAAGTTCATTCATGATCAATTGAGTGTGTGTGAATCTGGGGAGGACATTCTCTAAACAAACTGTGGTGATGCCAATGGCGGTTGTGGAATGGAAAATCCAGCAAAGCAAAAGTTCAGCTGCCCAGGTTTCCTTTGAGGGGTAAATAAAATACCCTGATACTTTTATGTATACCAAACACTGCTTTGCTTGTACAACTCTGTGAACATTCTCCCCAAAAGTCCCTACATATCCCTCCCTGCTATAGTCAATGGAAATGTCACCTTCTCTTCAGTGAGCAAAGGATGTTGGACGGGGGGGAAACTGCCATCTTGAGCTTTTCACTTAAAAACTCTGGAGCCAAAGACTGGCCAACGGAGCGGGTGTCTGATTTGGTCAGATCTGACATAACTACTTAAAGAGGCCAATCATCCTTAATTTTACAGCTTAATCCCAGTTTCAACAGATTCTAACTTCATATTTTGCAAATGCCAATTGTTGAATTATTCTTACTTCATACTAATGTAATAAGGCTGCATCATGACACTGTATCAGTGACAATAACATTATGTCTTGATGTGATCACATGGCATCACATGATATCATGTTACTGAGCCATTGCTTGGCAGCATAATGACTATTTTACTCTGGTGGCACATGGTGGGTTTATGTTGAAGGTCGAACAGTTGCAACTGTTCACCTAGACCAGTCCAAGAATACAGACTCCCCTTGAAGGTACGGGGCACAACATTATTTTGATTTTCCAAAGAACGTATTAACCAAAAGTGAACCAAAATTGAAACTAAATGCACTTAAATGCATTAATTACTCAAGTGCTTTCAGTTTTATGTGATTTAATATACAGAATCTGATTACAAACATGATTATTCAGTAATAATCACTGTCTGAGCTCTGTTTGTTGCAACTGGTCAGATAAATACACAACATTGCTTCTTTTTCCTGACTGTATGATCAGATGAAAACTTCCAACATGAATTCTTGCACATATGAACATAGAATACAGATTGCCACAAAGGCTCATGCAAGCGATTGTGAAATTTCTTTTCTATAAACAGTCATACCAGTAAAACTTGATTGCTCAAATGTTTTTGGAAAGTGAACACACAAATGGTTCAAGCATTATTAAGCAAATTAGTTTTAAAAAGCAAATAAAATATTAATGGAAAATATCTTTCAATCTTTGCACTTTGAGCTGCTATTTAGGGAACAGAATGAACAAGACAGTGCATCTCTACCACACTGACTAGCTTGAGTTTTGGACACAGCAGCTGTTCAATAGTTCAGAGCAACTCTACATGACAGTTTAGGACAGGAAGTAAAGAAGATTAGTGAATCCAACTGAAATAGGAGGGAGAGTATATGGAGGTGCAATATGACTCCCCAGACTACTATCTGAAGAGTTAGCTCTTGGGAAAAAGTGCCATGGGATCTCTAGTGAGCACACATTTTTGACCTTGGTTTAACAACTTATCTGAAAGGTGACAACTCCAACCAAGCACTGCCCCTATCACAACACTGAGGCACCTGGAGAAGGAAAATCAGTACAGGAGGACAGATGTCATCCGCGTAGAGCTGTGGTTGTCATGGATCCACAAGTTCTGTCCACTTGAGCAAACTACATTAACACTTTTTTACTGGAGTCACTGAAGATGGACTAAGAGAAAAACAGTGCAGATACAGTGTAGTTTAAAACCAATCAAACCAAATCAATTCCACAGACTGTTGATTCCATCAGCCAAAGCACCAGTGGCTTCTCCAAACCTCATGATGGGCAATGTTATTATGTTCTGACCTAGGTTACGTTGATTAGGACCACCATAGAAGTCTCTGCCAGCCAGTTTTCATAAGAATTTTGAGATCTTCTGAGGGTCCAACACAAAACTCCCAGCATAATTGAAGGGAACTGCACATATGCACTAAGTACAGAATGGACCTTTTAAGAGTCAAACATCATAAAATAGGGGATAGATACTGGTGCTGGGATGTGGAGAGTCTGTCATTAGTAGTCGGTCACTGATTTAAATCTAGTCTGGGATGGTAAGCAGGAGTTACTGCCTTAAGTCTGGTCAATGGCTTATTTCAGGGGTGTCAAACATGTGCCCCACAGTCCAGATCTGGCCCATGTCACTCATCTCCAGGAACTCAAATGGCTGCTAGAAGTGGGTCTAGATTGAGCCCCTGAGAAGCCCTGTGGTCCAAACTAGTATTCTACCTCTGACCGCCTGTTCCTAATTGGGCAGGGCAGTCCTGGAACGGGATCAACTAGTCCTGGTCCCAGCTGATCCGGGAGAGCATTTGTCCTGGATTCAGGGCATCGTGACAAAATCTGTGGGAAATGGTAGGTTTCCCCTTGCGGGCTGGCAGCATTCTAACCTGCAAGCGGCTGCTGGGAGTAGGATGTTGGGGGCGCCAGTGTATGTTCATACCTGCACACATGTATGTGACTGCGAATACAGCCAGACAAGCATGGAGAGCAGCTCCCTGCAGGTAAGTCTATGTGGGGATGGAGGTGGGGAGCAGATCAAGGCGCCCATGGTGAGGGAGGAAGTGGGGCAGGGGCTGGGAGTGTTGCCCAGCCAGGGAGGTGCATAGGGTATAGGGCCAGGGCAGGGAACAGGAGGAAGCCATGTGAGGCTCATCTCAGGAGGTGCGTGGCTCCCTGCTGATATGCACACTCCCGGGGGAGGGGGTACATGCTCCCCCTAGATTTGTGCGCAGGGTGGGGGTGGGCTGCTGGCTGTGGGCTCAGGGCTCCCTGCCCTGCTGCCCCTCCACTCTCAGGTGTGCCACACCACCATGGTGAGGCACCCCCTGCCCACCCAGCAGCAGTGGGGGCAGCAGCACGGAGTTGTGGCCCCTGCTGCTGCCAGGCAGGCAGGGGGTGTACAGCCAGCGCAGGGCTGCTGGGGGAAGAGCAGCAGGACAGGGAGCCCTGAGCAGGCAGCCGGCATCTGCTCCTGCCCCTCTTGACTCTGTTCCAGTGGTGCTGCCAGCTGGGGGGCTGAGGGGAAAGGGGGGAGAGGAATGGCCATGTGTCCCACCTTTACATTTTGAAAGGGTGGCCACCCTACTCCTGGCCTATCTGAAATAATCTGGTGGTTTTGGTTTAGTGGCTGTTCAGCAGACATCTACAGCACCACAGTAGTATACCACACTCACCACCACAGTCTGTCCTCACTGGCAATTTCAAGAGGACTGAACAGACCATATGGAAACAACTCTTCTGGTCACTGAATGCAGTCCCTTTTCTTCAGAGTTGATACACACTAGCAGGGCAAGGAGATGCTTGCTTTGCCATTCTGCTAATAAACAGAACCCATTAGCCTCCGAGGCTGTCAGACCAGCAGTAAATTCAGTTAAAAATATTAAAAGGGACAGATGGTAACAAATCTAAGAATGCCGAGAAGGGGAGTGAGACATGGGTCAGTCATAAAAATAGCCGGAATCCTGTCTGTAACTTCAGCAATGCTAAATTTCTGTATTTAAAAGGGTCCTCAGAGGCGGCCGCTTTCATTCACATACCCCAGCTTTCCTAGGGAGCATGGGAAAATAAGCCCATTGTGTCCATGGGCCTTGAAAGGGAAAGGAGGTTTGTGGGGAGGAAGGGAGGAGGGAGGATGAGTTAGAGCCCAGCCTGAAGACGGATGGAAATGAACAGAAAACAAACACGTATCACCCCCCACAACACACACACACACACACACACACACACATGCCCTTAAACTCCAAGTGAACTCCGAAATATGAGACCAGGCTGAGCTGAGGAGCCATTGAATTTTTTTTTTTAAATTGCCTCCTCCTTTGTAAGGAGAGAAAAAAAAAAAAAGCTGACAAAGTCTGTGTGTGTCTATGTCACAAGCAGCTAAGGAAGAAAGAGTTGTCCAAAGCCCAGGCTGACGTCTGGCTTTCTTGTTTCTAGTGAGGATTTTATAAATATTTGGGAGGTTGTGTGGGAGGTGGGGGAGGAAGGCGAGATAACTTTTGGGGGCCACACTGCAGAGTAGTTTTCAAGGCCTGCTTTTCGTTAGCATCGCCTAGCAACCAACTCATCTGCTGCAAATCTCATCACGCCCCAGCAAAGCATCCACGGCACGCTAATCTTTTCATTTAATAGCAAAGCTGCTGTAATCTGTCTTCCTTTTCCCTTCTAAAAGAGCAGACAATAATAATAATAATGATAAAAAAAGAATCCAAGCCTGTTTCTTTTGCTGCTCTCCCCCCACCAAGACTTTCATTGACCCAGTGTTTTGCCGAGTTCCCATGGATGACCTATGCGTGTGTGTTCTGGCTGATAAGTACCAGCTGCAAAAGGAAACTCAAGCCCCCCCCTTTTTTTTGGTTTTTTGTGCTGTGCAGTTGGAGGAAGGGGAGGATTTTGCTGGCTGGGTGCTGAGAGGAGAGAGGGAGGGAGAGAAGCAGCAATCAGGAGTCAGGATGGTTTAAATGAAACCTCTGGCTTCAGACAGTGTAACTGAGACTTACCAGCAGACAGGAGATAACTGGTTTTATCTGGTGCATAAATGTGTGCTGCACACATGTGTGTGCACACATACACAAACCATCACCAGACCCCCTTTTGAACAGGAGTGAGTCTTGTTCTGTGGCTTGACACGTTCCATGCACGGCCAGCTGCAAAACAAGCAACACTGTGGAATTTCCCTGGGTTTTTGCCTGTTGAAAATATCCCCTTTAAGTATGAGGGAAGTGGTTTGGACAAAAGAAGAAATGACCGGAACATCTGCCCAGAATTTAAATCCAACCCCATGTTTCTCCCAATAATTTTTCTGACGTTTGATAAAGTTCAGATAATTTCCACTCCCTCCCCTGCCCACTCATTTTCAAGCATATTTGCACTTTCAGGTTCCAGACAGAAACACTAATCTATCTTGAGGCAGGCCATGCACGCAGCATTTGAGCTGGTCAAAAGAATGAAAGCCCTGAAATCTTGCAGAAAAATTTTGTTCTCATGAACTTTCCAGATCCACTTTTGCAGCTCAGAGGCTCAGAAAAACAAGCTCTGTACCACCTGTCCTTTCTTTTATCATTTACTTTCACACCTTGTATCTCCTCGCCTTCCACTTTTTGCATGATTTTAAATGCCTACCCCCCCCCAAATCTTCACAGTACTGTTATGGGGTTCCCTGTAAATTCCATAATAACTTGCCCAAGGTGCTGTCCTACTTTCTGTTCCTCTTCCCTATGAACCTTGATTTAACCCAGGGGTGGGCGAAATCCAGCCCACAAGCCATATCTGGCCCGCAGCAGACTTCCCAGGAGCCCCATGCAGCGCTGGCTCCTTGTGGCTGATGTTGCCGGATCCAGCCCTGCTGCCTGGACACCTGGCCTGTCCACCCCACATCCACCTCTGGGGATGGGACCCATGCAGGCAAGGCGCACAGCCGGGCAGGGGCTACGGCCGGAAGTGTGACAAGTGGGCAGGGGTGAGGAGGCCTTGGGAACTTTGGGAGATGATGGGACGAGATCGGGCAGAGCTGTGATTTGCTGCACACATGCCCCTAAGACAAGTGCAGGTTCTACAGGCAGGGGTGTGCGGGGAGAGGATCATGGCTCTGCCCCAGTCCCAACACCAGCCCCATGCTGTCATCGCCCCAAGATCCTGGCCCTGGTCCTGGAGCAGCTCCCCGCACAATCCCAGTCCCGGAGCAGCTACCTGCATGGTCCTAGCGTCTGTCCCAGCCCCAGAGCAGCTTCCCGTATGGTTCCCAGCCAGCATCCATGGAGACCCTGGGATTTTGGGGCCATGAAAACGTGGGCCCAGGGCAGAGGCCCAGTTTTGTGGCCCCGTGCTGTCCCAACCTGGGGTCTCCATGGAGACCAGCAAGGAGCCAAGTGGGCAGGGGCTGCTGGGAAATGGAGTCCGGCCAGAGGTCAGATCCACCATTTTGCCCACCCCAATCTAATCTCCTTTACCTCCAACATCAGCCACACTGCAGCATCCCCCTGAACAATAATCCTCAAGTTCAGATGGATTCAGCAGTTGCAGATGTCTCCTTTTCCCCTTGGACCCATTTGAAATTCCCATCTAGCTTAGTACTAGAAATATTTTACATGGAAGGCACAGTAAAGTTAGCTGCAGGAATTCAAAACCTTACAGCAGGGCTTGCACCACTTGAAACAATGAAACAGTGATGTTAGCAGATGGGAGTGAAGTCTGGATCAATTTATATCAGATCAGGCTGAGACACAGGTCACTGAAGAATGCAGGCTAAAACTGAGGCACCATAGTGCCGGAGAAAGATAAAAGCAGGATGCTGCCAGGAAGGATTCTGAAACTGGGAAAACACTTCAAGGATTTCCATTGAGACTGTGAATCTCATGCTTTGGGATGTTCTGAGATCCTTCAGATACCTAGGCCTATCACGGAAAGGGGCCTATTTTCACCCCCTATTGCAAATACTATGTGAGAGCTAAGTCCTGCAAGACATACCTGCTGGTACAGGTGTGGGAAAAATACGGTCCAAGGGCTGGATTGGGCTCACCATGTGATTTTGTTTGGCCTGCAACAGGTTCCTTGGCTGCACCCAGCCCAGGCATGGGGGGCAGCCCAGGCCACAGCACATGCAGCCAGTCCCATCACTTCAGGTGCACAGCAGGCTTGGAGCAGCATGGTGGCCACTTGCTTCCTGGCTGCAGCAGCTCCTTTCACCTGCTGCCACCACTTGACTCAGCCCCGCTGCCCAGGCATGCCAGCCTGTCTGCCCTATACCCACTGCCAGAGGTGGGACCTGCACAGGCAAGGCAAGGTGGATGGAGTGGGGCCGCAGGTGGGTGGGGAGAAGGGTCTGGGAGCAGAAAGGATGGGCACAATCATGGGGCGGTGTCAGCGCAGGACAAGGGCCCAGGGCAGAGCCATGATCTGCTGCCTGCACATCCCTGCAACGGGCACTGGTTCTGTGAACTGGGGCATACGTGGAGCAGATCGCAGCTGTCCTGGTCCCAGGCCCCAGCCCTAGCCCTATGCTATCACCACCCCACAATCCGGGACCCAGCTCTGCTTGCCTGTCCTGCTCCCAGAGGCAGCTTCCTGCCTGCATGGCTCCTGACCGGTCTTCATGGAGACCCTGAGATCGTGCCTTCATGTTGTCATAGCCATGTGATCTCAGCCCTGGCCCCACCTGCCCATCCCACTCCCTGATGCTACCCCACACCTGCCCACAGCCCCATCCCAGCCGGCCAGTCAAGCACACAGCAGTCACTTAGGAAGTTTTGGTGAGCTGTTGCAAGGGGAGGGAAGTGTGGGCTGACCCAGCCCATAACAACTCACCGAAACTCCCTAAGTGGCCCTCCAACCCGACTAACTGCCCACCCTGTGTTAGCAGCACATCTGCCCAGAAGGACCAGGGGAGAGAACCTCAACCCACCTCAGCTACATCCTCTGGCAACCACTTCAAAAGGCTTCATGGAGCAGAGTGCTCCCAAGAAGATGAAATGAGACCTTTCACGCACCATTTACTGTGCTTGACAGGGAATAATTACCAGGTTTGCAAAAGCACGTCCACTTCCCCCCTGCTCCTTACAACTTTGGCGCTACCAGCTTCAGTACTCTTCATGCTGCAAACATTTTCAGAGTCATCAATCACGTGAAAGCCTTTTTCCCTATGCAAATACTGGGCTCCGAAACCATTATGGGCTGGCGCTGTTCCCACAGCCAGCTAGAGACAGGGACGCTCCAAATCTGTGCTACAGGAAAGGAAATACAAACTTTGCCTTGGTTGTTTTAAAAAATTTTTTTGAAGTATTCCTCAATCCTTATTGGTTCACATGCGGACATGGGATTGTATGTGGTACTTCTGTGACTCACATTTAAAGGGACAGTGTTGAGATAAAAATAATATCTTAACACATCCCCTCACCCATGTTACCAGCAACCTCTAGCTAAATGACCTTTTTATTGGATGCAGGATATTTCAGACTCACTGGAGGTGTGACTGCAGCTGTCTTGCTTCCTTTTGCAAGAACTTTGCCCCCACCATCACACCAGGACCTGAACCAGCTTGTCTGGAGCCAGTTCTACCTGGGGTGGGAATGAAGTAGTTAGTAGCAAAAGCATCTCAGGGCTGGGGGAGCTGGGCTCAAGACCAAGAGGCAGCAAATAGAGACTACAAAGTTATTCATCCAAATTGCTGGTCTTTCATCACTATCTGGAAGTGAAAATGCCTAGGGAGGTGGCAGAGGATATCATTCTTGTATGTGAAGGGGAACCTAGGAACAAGACTGCACCCTGGTTGTGGGGAGGAGAGTGAAATTTAAGATTAATGCCATTTTTCTTTAATCCTAAGGGCATTAAAGGTTCAAATACACAAAATTCTCGGTTTGGTTCCTTGGAAACTTGTTTGCAAATCACAAAAGCCCCCATCCTTTGAGGAGTTTCAGGGGGGAAATGAACAACTGAATGGACTACCAATGTGCCCTTAAAGGTAGTGCCTTCAGGGCAAGGGCAGTATGTGTGGGGAGAAGGCAGCCCTCTTGCCACCCTTCTTTCCATCTGATCTGGGGATAAAAAGAGGAAATTGGTCTCCATGGCTGGCAAGCTGGCATCTTTCACAGTTATTAAAATTCAATACAAGATTGAAGGGGAAAAAATACAAGGAAATTCCAAAAGCTCAACAGAGATCCAGATATTTAGGGCTAAATTCCTCACCGGTGCATACACCCATTGGTTTCAGAAGAATTGCCAAAGCTGAGACTGTGGCCAGACTGTAAATAATATTCTCTCAGAAGACAGGGTAAATTTGCATCATATAGACTAACTGAACCAGAGATGCATAAGCTTTGTGACCAGTGTGAACTGTTGCTCATGAAAGCTTATGCATTTCTGATTCAGTTTATAAGGTGCAAATTTATCCAGGCTTCTGCCTGACTGCAGACTAACAACTACCTCTCTCTATTCTCTGAGAAGAAGCAATGAACAGCACATAATACCTAAAGAAATGACTGCTGTTTATACCTAGCTGTGAAGTATACAGAACATTTTCACAAGACCTTATCCCAGGGAGCACTGCATGGTATGTGACTGAGATCCACAGGGGAGTACAAATGGGCCTCTCTCAGGATTCAGACAACTGAAGGAACAACTTCTAACAGGGAGAGCTGCTTATCGAAGCTGTAGATGGGATGTCCCTAGAGACTTGATACCACTGTGAGAGATGTTTTACATCAGAGGGTAGATGAAGAGGCTGTAGAGCAAGGTGCCAAAAGACCTAAGAAAAGACGCCAGGCCCCGGCAGCCTAAAACCCAGTCTTGGAGCCGTTGCCGTTTGCCCCTCCTCTCTGTGCACTCCCAATGACAGGGGAGAACGGGGTTGATTCAGGACATGTGAGGGGGGATGCAAAGAGAGAGACTGATGGGAAAGGATTTAAATGAAAGCACTTACAAAAAAGAAAAAGAAAACAAAGGGACCCTACTGCAAACTCATTCTGTTCTACTGAATGCAAGTATGTGGATGGCTTCATCCTAGCCTCTATTCAGGGAAGGGGGAAAGGGAGGGAGAGAGGGAAAGGAAAATACTTTACCACAAAAGCAACGGCAAATCATTCAGCTCTATAATGATCCTTTGCTTGGGAAGGGCTCAGAGACGAATTAATAACAGACCATCAGCAAGCAACCTGTACATGCCAACTGTTCCCCCCACCCTTTTTTTAGATCAAAATATGGTGATTGTGCTTAAAAAGTATCTGAAAGATACAATTTGTTTAACTAGTACCCCAGATTTTCTCCCAGACTGATAGAACCCATCAAAACAAGTTTTTTAAAAGTACCTCCAACTACCTTGGTAAATGGCAGATCCATTGAAAGCAACATAAAAGACCTAATAGCCATGGGATAACAATTGTTTAGAAAAGTCTCTCCCAATCTCAAGCACGCTTGTACGCACCAACTGCTGCAGTTTTCCTTTAATTCAGGCAGTGAAAATGCAGCTCTCAGGGCATTTTGCAGTTAAAGGAATAAAATGTTTGTCAAGTTGGCAGAACATTAGTCGAGTGCAGGAAGGCTCTTGAAGCCGGGTAAGCAAGGTTACACAGGTGCCACTGCTTTGCATTGTGGAGAAAAAAATGATGATGCATTTGAAAAAAATAACCTAACTCATGTCTGGAACTTCTTGCTGCGGGGATGTCAACCACAAGCTTGCTTCAGCAGTGCTGCTCTCTTTTAATGAGCCAAACATTGAACTGACATTCTTTAGTGACTTGTGGTTTAGAGACACTGCCATATGCAAAACTGAGGTCTGTGCAGTTCTTAGAACCAGTAACTATTTGTGTACGTTCTGGTAAACTTTTAGATGTAGCTGTGCCAAGGTAAATCTCACATGCTAATACGTCTGGACTTCAAGATAGGTTTTATAGTCTACTAATGTTTCACGGTTTTGTTATTTAAAACACATTCCCTCCTATTCCCCCAAATTAAGGGAGACTCTTAGTTTCCAATGGAAAAGTGGGAGGCTGAGAAGAATTTAAAAACTACTATTATCATAACACAAAACCTCACAAGTTTGATTACTATTAGCCTAGAAATGGGGCCAGACCAACCCCCAGATCTGTGCATTCCCAGACTCTAGAGAAGTGTGGAGCTGGGGCACAAATCTAGTTATCATCAAGGAAACTGATGCCCTCAGCCTTAAGCTTCACATGCACTTCAGCTATGAGCTTTCTTACATTACATTAAAACCTTTCTAGAGTTAGAGACAACCTCACAGCGGAAACTCAAAAACTGAAAGTTGATTTGGCACAGAAATGAGTCTTCACAAACCTTTAAAATTATTTATAGCTCCCACAAAGCCCTCCTACTCATTCTGGTTTGATCTCCCTAAACCCATTGTTCTGGGAGGTCACAAATACCAGAAAATGGTGATTCCACAGAACAGGCCCACAGGCAATCAGATAAGTCACAGAGGTTTGGACTGTTTTTTTTAAACGTTTTTATTGTGTATTTTCCAAAATTAACTATATTACATTGGTGTTTTATAATGTATAAAAACCAACACACAAAACCCTGATTTTTGTCTGAAGTTTTCCAAGTCTGCAAACAATGCAAATGGAAAAAAAAGAGAAATGCCATCACAAGGAACAATGTTGACACTCACATGATCATCAGCATGGAGGAGACCTTTGGGTCTACAGCACAAACCTCTATTGCTTGCGTTAGTAAAGTCAAATGAAGACAGAAGAAAGCAGTCACTCTTTATATGGACCAATCACTGGACCAACTAACTGATCAGAAGCTGAGAAATTCTGAGACATAAAGTTCAGGAGGTACATGAGCTCCTATCAGCCTTTCTGTTTAGTCCCCATCAGGTTCTTCTTTATGCTGATACCCTCTCTGCTACTTTCATGTCACACTCTGCTCCTACCCCACCTCTGTCTCCTCTGCTGTGTTTGATTTGGCTGTTCCCTCCTTCTCTTCCAGGCTGTCAAGGAAAAGGAAATATTGACAGTCAGAAGAAATAATTTTCTTCTTCTCAGTTCCAGTGCTTGGTGCCACAACAGTCCCAAGAAGGTAGAAGGAGCAACTGCAAGGGAAGCACTTTGTAGCCTTGAACTAGAGCCGGGGTGCCCAACATGTGGCATGGGCGCCACAAGTGGCATGGGCGGCCACTGTGTGTGGCACGTGGTAGATCAGGGAGGAAATAGGCAGAACAGTGGCAGATAGCAGGAAGCAGAACAGCAGACAGGGCAGAGCTAGGGGACTGGAGTGACATTTGGGGAAGGTGTGGGGCTAATCTGTGATGTGATGCCACAAAGGTTGGTCCCCATGGAGCTAGAGCATGCTCTGCCATGACAGAATCTCTAAATCTTATTTCGGGGGGGAATAGAAAACTCCTTTCTGGTCCCCAAGTTAAATTATAAATCCACACCCAAAGCCTGGAGGCACCAAAGCTTCCAAAGAAAATCCTTTTCCCTTACCCCATTTTGAGAAACTTGCAGAACATCTTGAAGACACTTTCTAAAACCCAGCCTGGGTCTTCCAAAAAAGCCAACCCCGGCATAGAAAGAATCAGCTTAAAGGATTAAAGTTTAGCAAATTATAAGCAGCTGAAAACAAGTTCTTACAATGGAAAGTGTGAGGCAATATTAACGATAGGCGGTGCTACCAGCTCTGCCTGAAAGGAGAGCAGTTCTGTCTATGGTATCAGTGACATAAGCAACAAATGCAGAACTGGCCAGAAGAGTCTATGGGAGCTTTAAAGAAATTCTTCAGTCACTGCTTGAGACATTTGTGTGTGAAATGTCCCCAGCAGGCTGGATAGTGGGGGCAGTTCCAGGCATATTTCTGTACTTGGCTCAACTTTCAGGCTTCCTTTGCAGGTCATTGCCTGGGTTTTTACAGACAAACAATGCCCTTGTCACAAGTGCTGTTTTTGTCTTTGCAGGTGTAAAGATAAGAATTCCTGAGCCCAACCCCCCCCCCCCTGCTTCTTTTCAGTTAGCAAACGAAAAACAAAGTAAGGCAGCCCCGGGTTACTTGGGCAAATCTTTCTGATTTCACTATACTCTGAGTTAGATTACTGCTTTTTGAAGAGTGCAACTCTTGACAGACCTGGAGGCAGAGCTCTCCTTATTCTGGGAGGAGGTACAGCTGACAAGCAATAAACTTCCTGCCCCTCCACTGCTATGCCAGTGTGTCCCACCTTAGAAGGACCATGCCTATGTGTATGAGGGGAGATAAGTCTCATTCCTCACCTCTATCCTGGCACTGGTAACAATGGTGTTAGTACTAATTGTGACAAAATGGTATTGTGGCCTCTACTTCACTGGGAACTGCAGTTAGATCCATTCACTCATTTCATACAGATTAGTGCAGAGCCACCAGATGACACAGAGTCTTGCACAGATCTGCAGTTTGATGGCTTTATTCCTCATATGGGTTTAGGGACATTAGTTAGGGCTTGACCTCCCGTTCTTACATTTTTCTCAATAAGCTGCATAAGCAGAGTTCTAGGTTCTGTCCTGGATGGTCTATTACTCATATCACAGCTCTCCATTTACATATACTGTAGCAATGCTGGCTTAGTTCCTATACAGTGAGGTTACCTGATTTAGGAAGAAGGAGATTCAGAAGGAGACTCCACCTTCCAAAATGGATGCAGAACCTCGTTCTTTTAAAGGATCAGTCCTAATATTTTAGCACCTTCAGTTTTATACCATGCTAAAACTTGGAAATATCTCCACATTTCAGAGCAGGGCTGGAAAAGAAAGAATCTGAACTATATTCCAG
The DNA here is from genome assembly GCF_001723895.1 of Crocodylus porosus. Classification (NCBI taxonomy): domain Eukaryota; kingdom Metazoa; phylum Chordata; order Crocodylia; family Crocodylidae; genus Crocodylus; species Crocodylus porosus. The sequence continues at coordinate 47,215,851 of NW_017728947.1, read as the reverse complement.
AGAGAAAATAGGCCTAATCTCCCAGAGCAATCCCTAATGTCTTCCTTGTGATCCCACCAAAATCTCTTCCTTATTTACATTAAAATAGATTGTAGAGCAATAAATGTAAGGCACTCTTTAAAAGGGCTTTGGGTATATACAATGATCCCAATGTGAATGTAACTTCTAGTGGGGAGTTACATCTTTACATCAATCGGAAAATCGGTAATACAAAATTCAGAAATATGTAAGATGGTATAAATTAGAACATAACACTAACTTACATTCCCTAAGACAGGTAAATCAGATAGAAGTTGATCTAAGGAAGCTTTAAGGCTAGGGACAGAAATTACACATAAGCCATTATAAGTGATTGGAAATTGGTTCAAATCTATAACATAACAGGGCTAGGGCCAGATATCACATATAAACCAGTTTACGTGATCAGAAACTGGTTTACACCTGTAACAGAACAGATGTTCAGTGAACATAAACCAGTTTGAAAATGGCTGAGACTGGTTTGAGATAAACCTGGTTGAATGTAGTAACAGACTTAACTGATTAGGGTCAAATTGGTTTATGCAATGTCTGTCCCAGACCCCCTGCTGATTTATGATAAACCAGACTCCCCCAGCATCATGGCATGCTCGCTGGACTGGGTAGGGCTGTCTTCTCCACAGCGCAGCTGGTTCCTCCCTTCTGCTGCACAGACACAGAGTGATAAATACTGTTATCAATTCCCTGCTGGGCTGATCAGAGCATCCTGCCTGGGCCTAGCCATGCCCCCCACCCCTCAGCTCAGCAGTGTTGAAGGGACGGGAGGGCTGCTCTAGTGCCCCCCAGCTTCTAGCCTGAGCCACTGTAGGCATGTGCCTGCATATCTGGGATGTCTGTACAGTTACAAAGTGATTTAGCTTAGCCAAGTTAGACTAGCCTGTAAAGATTGAATCAATCCAGGCTCTGGCTTTTTTAATGTCTGTCCCTAGCCCAGAAGTTCAGTGCACATCAACTGTTTTCAAAATATCCCAAACCAGTTTAAGATAAACCTAGATGGATATAGTATCAGACTTAACTGATTTATAGTTTCACAGTTAGTAGGGTCAGAAGGGACCTGAGCGGATCATCAAGTCCAACCCCCTGCCATGGCAGGAAAGAATACTTTCCTGGTGATTGTCAAGCCTTGTCTTAAAGACCCCCAAGGTAGAAGCCAGCACCACTTCACTTGGAAGCTGGTTCCAGAACCAACTATGTTAAATTGGTGTACTGAACTTCTGTCCTAGATTCCCTCCAGATTCAAGTTAACTCGCAGCCCCCAAGCATCCCAGGATGCTCTGCACCTCCCCTACAAACCCCATCTCACAGGGTGGGTAGGCTAGCCTTGGCCCAAGCTGTCTGCCCTTGCCAAGCACAGGGGCGTACTCTAGCACCCCACCATTTCTGGCCTGGGCCACTGCAGGCATGTAGCTGTATTTCCAGAATCAGAAGTGAATGTCTGTTTACTTGCTTATCATTTCAACCTAAGCAGTTTAGACTAACTTGCAAAGCTTGAACCAATTCAGCCTGAGGCTTTTTGACTGTCTGCACTAATCTAAGAAAGTATAAGGGGGTCTAATTACATCATTTTCCATACCACTTCTGACTTCGACTCAGAGGCTCCTACATATTTGTTATTTACTCCTAACACTCATTTCCTGAATTTTTTTATATCAGCCTTTCCCCTTTTCCTTTCCTAGATCATAGCAAAACAACTGGACACTGATCAAATGCCTACTGAATTCAATGGTATTAAGTTGGCAAATGATCTGACTCTTGCTGAACAAGGCAAAACCACAGTGGAATGGACAAGAGCTAGTTTTTAGAAACTGTCCAAAGAATCACACTTATTGGGAATAAACTACTCTGGAGTGTTAAGTGGGATCCTGCTGCGCCTAGTCTTGAAACTTGCTCTATACGGTACTCATCACTCACTGGAAAATGGAATTGGCTGTGCAGTGCCCACAGATGCAGGTGATATATGGTAGAGAAAGGGTAACTGACAAAGTGAAGATGTAGCATAATTTTCCCTTTACATGTGAATTACCAGTAAATCAATCTAGATACCTTTAGGGATCAATACAGCGGGGAGAAGCAGGTCTAAAGAGTCTAAGGGCTTGTTTGGATGTGAATGTTGCTCTAGTTTAAAGGAATGCGTGGTTTTAATTCCTAATAGTTAAACTGGTGCAAAAATTCTGTGTAAAAATTTTAATTTTAATTTAAGAGCAACCAATTGAAACACAGAAAACAATGACTGGGGATACTTTTAAACTTAAATACACCCCTTTCAAATGAAACACAGTATCCCTACAGGTATTTGCACCAGTTGTAGGAAATCAGTTTAAAATCTAACATAAATGAAAATGGTGTGACCCCTTTGTGTTGACAAGGCCAACATAGGTCGGGGGAGGTGGCGGTGTGGCAAACCTGCACTTATGCACATAATATGCACTCCTGATTAGGCATAAGAATTTGGTTCTTTGGCAACCTGCACTAATTCTAATTTGCTGTAACAGTCTTTTTAAAGTACCAACAATAACACAAATCCCAGTAGTCCTAGGCAGTCACTTCATTTCACAAGTGTATCTATTGGATGTAACTGTATATATATATATATCAAGCATTTCCTCTTTGTACCTGTTTTCTTCATGTTCCTGAGCAGGCAGTGTCAGGAAATTTACAAGAACTCTGGTCTCGAGCACTTCAAAGAGCAGGACTCTTGTAAATTTCAATATCCTGCCTGCTCAAAAGAATGGAGCAGAGCTGGCTGTGGGTGTAGGGGAGGAGAAAGGAAGTGCCTGCGATCCAGAATGCAACCAGTGCATACAGTAGGTCTAATTCTTGTCCTATCAGCCTTGACGCAATGTGTCCCTTTCCTTCAGCTACTTTAGATAAACAGGAAAGGAGAAAAAAAAATCAGTGTTTGCCAAAGGCAAAAACACCAAACCAGTTAGGAAAGAAACCCTTATCGTCAAATATTCTAATTACAATTTCAAACAATAGAGAGTACAATATATTACACAGAAAAAAGGGGCTCGGGGAAAGAACTACCACTCTTACTATGATCAGTACATATAAACACTATGAAAGAAAGAGAGACACAGGTTTTCATGCAAGTTAAAATACAATAAGAACACTACGCAATTCAGAAAGCACATAGTGTCAGAAACTCTCTAAATGTTTTACAAGAATTCATCAATTAAGTCCCTGAAGTTTCTTCCTATTATAACCACTTTACAGATGAGGAGAGTGAATCACAGAGGGCTGAGGTAAGCTGTCCAAGGTTTATTCAACTTCTCTATGGCACGTCTGAGGCTACAACCATATAGTCTAGACTCCTCAGTGCTTTAAGCTAACCACTAGACCCCATTATGAAGTATCCTTTTATTACACTTGAATGCTTGAATACAGTCTATATATCCCCAAAGCCCATGGAGGCAGGTAACACAGGGCTTGCAAAAATGGCCTATTTTGGCTGCCACTGCTGCTTCCACTATCCAACCCAGCCCCCCGCTCCCTCCCCCCGATACACTGGTTAGGATACAAAGGAAGAACACTGTAAGATATGCCCATTATCAAGTAAGTGCACTATTTTTTCCACAACCCCCAACTGAAAATATAATCCAGCTGTCACCTCAGAATTAATTTAAGACTCCTGCTTTTATAGAATTGTAGACACATCAGGCCAAATTTATAATTGGTACGGGAAGGCACTGCTCCACAAAAATCTGTGTAACTCACTTAGGCAAACGATAAGTCTGGTCTGCAATTAATTTATTCTTTTACCAAGTGAGATTTTACCATTTGCAGAAGGGACATAGCTAGGTGCCAAACAGACTTATTTGTTGGATTGACTTACTTAGCATGATTCTTTTCAACATTTTGTACATTGCATTTTCCTTTTACTAGGTTTTCTTTTGTTTGTAATAATAATAACTAGCAGTTTTATTATAATAATAGAGCTCCAAAGTATTTTAGAACAGTGGTGAACAACTCCTGTGCCCTGCAGGGAAGATGGATGATGCCTGGTCTCTCTGCAAGCAGGGCCTGATCCAGTTATGTAAAGAGGGGCAGGGGGCAGCCCTGCTCCAACCCAGCCATGTGGGTGGAAAGAGAGTGGCTTGGCCCCAACCCCAGTTTGTGGGAAGAGAGGGGATGGTCCAGACTCAACCTGGCTGTGCAGGGCTTGAGAATTTGGCAGCAGGAGAGGGGTAGCAGTATTAATTGCCATTGCTCCCCCACTACCAAATTTCATGACCTGGGGAGCCCCTGGGGCCAGATGCTATAGCTCTACAGGCCAGATTTAGCCCATAAGCCAGAGGGTTTTGAAAGATTAAAAAGATTAGAATTCAGGATTTCCATGCATGTCTTCTAGCCCGTAGCTCACACTGCACTCATTTAAAGAGTGCTGGGATGCAGGATACATTCACCTTTTTAACAGGTTTATTCATGAATAACTCATTATTCAGTAATCTGTGTGAAATGGTTGGGAGGTGCTCAGTCTAGCTCCTAACAAACAGGTGTTCACATTGCAAAAACCACCACGTTTGGCATAAAATTGATCCCTTCTTGGTACTCTTGAGCAGAGATGCAAAGGACTGGTTGCACTGCAGAAATGGACCGCATGTAGCACTCTTGTCACAGGTCCTTCTATGACCAGAGTTAAAGAACACAACTGAGGCACAGCAAAGATGTTTCACCCTACCATTGCCTACATTTTAATACAGAGGCAGGCAAAGGCTGGCCCACGGGCCATATTGGGCTGCGGTAGATTCCATTTCCCAGCAGCCCCTGCCTGTGTCATTGTGGCCAGCTTCCATGGAGCCCCCAGCAGTGGTGGCACCGTGACAGCATGGAGCTAGGGTTTTCATGGAGACCGGCCCCAGCAGCGCTGGGGGTTGGGATTTTACGGTGGTGAGAGTGGTGATCCACTGCTTGTGTGCCCCAGGCAGGGATGGGCAGACAGCAGATCACAGCACTGCCCCAGCTCCGGACCACACTGTCACCACTGCAACATCCCAGCCCTGGCTGTGGAGCAGCTCCCTGCCCAGTCTCCATGGAAACTGGCCACAGTGATACGGGCACGGGCTGCTGGGAAATGGAGTCCGGCCACCACCCAGGTCTGCCATTTTGCCCACCCCTATTTCAGTTGGTCTTTGGTTAAAAAAAGGCCTATAATTTCTTGTGTTGTTAACTCAGAATTTTTATTTTTCCATGCCCTGGCCATTCCTACACACAGCAGGAATTGCATGACACCAATTCTCTAAATCACTTCATAAAGCAGTGGCTGCTCTGCGGAGGTCTCTGTTTGGAAACTCCTACAGGCATTGTCCTCTTGCATCTCTGTCCTTGAACTTGTTTCCTTTTGCTCTCTTTTCTCAAACTCAGTACATCTGAGAAGGTGGCTCAGATCGCTCCTGAGGGAGGACACATTTGGGAAGAAGGAAAGAGCCTCTTCAAAACGGAGCTCAAACAGAACAACGTTTCTATGAGCAGCATACTCTCATGAAAAACAAGTCTATTCTCAATAATGTAAAAGCATGTAAAGATTTGAAGGAAAATTTAAAGCCCCCGACCGAAGACACTTGCTGGAATTATAAACCTGGGCATATTGGTGTTTCTACTTCTGGTACTGTACAACAAGTAGGCAGTGCATAGATCTGGAGATGGATAGGCCGAATCAGCCATTTGCTAATAAAACAGGTTTGAGAAAGTACCTAAGTGTTGGCACATTGTTTTAAAAAACAACATATGCTTATATTAGCCTGAACATTTTTCTGCTCACAGTCTCACTCCTGAGAGTAAAAGAATGGGGTGTTACTCAATGCTAAGCAGCAGACATTTTGTCTGCCATCATAAATTGATTTTTGTCTACCGTCATACACTGATTTCTGGTTGGAGGGAATGGAGGAAGAGGGACGTTTTGTACCTATCCTTAATCAACAGAAACCGAAAACAGGGGTATGCACTAGCATCCCATTTGGGGGAGGGAGGAAGAAATGAGGGGAGAAAAAAGAAAAAAGAAAGAGAAACTGTAAATTTTGACCAATCGGAGCATTTCAGTTTGTCCTGCATTGAAAATAACATGACCCATGGCCCACATTCCAAGCCAAATCTCAATCCCTTCCAGCCAGCTGTCAGGAAACCACAGAAGGTGCTTGAAAGAGCACGAGAAATGGCTGGTTCTAATCTCTAGTTTGAAAAAAAAAGAGTGAAGGAACAAGGCAGCTACTTATGGCAGAATGTTATTTTTTCTTCAGTCCCTGCCTGCATATTTTCACAACATGTGTACTCTGTTACCCCGTCACTTCCCTGTTTTCCTTGGGTAAATATCTCTGCTTTGGAATAAAAAAGGCCCTGGGGTGCTACTTGTAAGGACTGTACTCGCCCTGATATGTTGTTTTTGAACTGAGCATATAAAATGGACACATTTCAAATTTGGAGCATAGCCATTATGGATGTTGCTTTTAGTTTAACCTCCCCAGATGCTGAGGGGCTTGTGGGTGGGGTTATGTGCCCTAAACTTTGCCAGATGTAAGGGGCTCATGGAGAGGCAAGCATGTTCATCGACTCCGAGAATCTGGAGCCCCCAGATCTTTTTGAATACAGGAAATCATGGTTGGAAAAAAGCACCCTAAGCCAGCACAAGTACTGGACTATGAAAGCACCCCTAACCTTGCAAAATCAAATGCAAACCCTCTGATCAGAGAGAAAATGGATGGGTATGAGCTGTGGTTTTGCCACCAAACTAGCTGGTGGGACACACACAGACAGGCAGAGACATGAACTGATTATGCTCAGCCCCAAGAACACACACTTCCCTTTGAGAGGGTCAGAGGAAGTTTATTAAAGTCCTTATTTACTAGTTCTTCTCAGAGGACAGTCAATACAAATGGAATCTTTCTCCATTTACTCCCCATGCAACACAACTGTCCTACAACACTATGGGGATGGCCCTGTAGCTGACCAGTTCAATCCATCTATCTGCAGCGAGATCCTTCCACAGACAGACAGATGGATTGGATTAGATTAGACATGCATTTCATAGGAGGATGAAACGCAGAACTAAGAATCAGGAAGTACGAGATCTAATTCTGGCTCTGCTACTGATCCCCTTTATGACAGCAGGCAAGACACTGCATGTCTCAACTTCATTCCGCATCTGTAAAAGAGGGATAACAATACTCTACCTCAGATTTAGCATTTAGCACTACATAGGATTGGACTGAGTACTTGCAAAAGACTTGATCACAAAAAAAATGTTATATACGTACTCCATCTAATCATGTTCTGATATACTGAATGGTTTCAACTTCCATGTTGATATCCCATCCAACTGCTAGGAGTGCCCCTCCTCATTTGATTGCAAATGCTGTATCAGCTCACTAGTTTACTCAAAGAACCATTCACTCAGAACTGTCTTCACAAAACACAGGTTCCCTGTTGACATCCACACCAGCCTTCTGCAAACCAAACATAATGCAGCCGCTCACATAATTTGCCTTCCCCTCCATTCCAGTTACATACCCTCCATTTCTGAATTCCTCCACTGGTTCATATTTCTCACCCTAGCATTTAGGCCACTACACAGCTCTGCTTCTCCTTACTCATTTACTCCTGTTTCTTAAAACTTTACCTACTTTCCTGCTGTGCCCTCCTTAGGTGCAGAAAGGTTGAGAAACTTGAGGTTGAGACACTCTTCTGAGCTGCATGGTCCCTATCTCCTTATCCCTTCTTCTTTCAAATCTGTTCTCAAGACTCATTTTAACTCAATGCCTACAAGTAATTGGCCAACACAGAATAGCGAGGTTGGAGGCAGTTAGAGGCAGCTGATACCTCTTCATACAGAACAGAACAAGATCAACAAAAAGAGACAAGTAAGGGACATGGCAGAAAATCAGTATAGTATCCAATCAAAATTACAGGGAGTATTTAGGGCTTGCAAAGAAACAGAGGCTTTTGATATCAAAAGAACTAGAATTCTACTGAAGTTAAAAAATCAAAATTTGTATATAGATTGGGCCCCCCAACTCATACCTTAGTTTGTCTCCACTCTGGTGCTATACTCCTCCGTCCCATGTGTGACCTCTGTGATTAGCCAACCTCTGTGATTCTTTCTACAATGAACTGTGGGAAAACTTGCCTGTCCTCCAAGCCAGATGTAGAAGCCACTGGAGGCCTATCACCAATACAGTGAGTTTACTGGGCTGGTACCATGCAAAGTGGACATTTTGCTAGCCCAAGTAAAAGCAGAACCCCCAAACTCCAATCCAAACCTCCGACTATGCCATGGAGCCTAGAAGGAAAGGAGTTGGTGCACTGCTCAAGTTAACTCTGAAGTGAAAACATATTTTATGATTGTATGCATCAGCCAAAGAGGTACAAGACCTGGCAGTGTTAATAATCTTGTAACAGGTGATACTAGAGGGAGTTATGCTTGCAAGAAAACAGCAAGAGCTAACTAGATAATGTGTTGCTATGAACGGATGTCTACGAGTACATGATATATACAGGGCCTACTTGCCATGTTTTAGCATGTCCTGTGAACAGAAGGTGCCTACTTTCCAGGCTCATATGGGACACTGCTAATCAGAATGGTTTTTCTGTTCTAAATTTATTTAGACTTGAGCAACGCAGCCTGGTGAGACACAAAGCTCTAGAGTAGCCTAATGAGCCCCCTGAAATTTACCTCTGAATAAGATACTGGAAGGGATCCAAAATTTCAAGGCATATCAAAGGAAATAATTCCCAAGTAGGTCTCTTAAAGTGCTCTTGACATGCCTGTGTCTACAATCCACATAAGCCTTAATTTTTTTCCAGCACTATTTTCTCACCGTTTCTTTCCTCCTTCCCTTAACAGAGTAAAAAGAAAAAGAAAAAAACCCAATGCATATTCAAGTACAGACATCAAGAGACCTTTAACAAATTTCTCTCTTGTCAAATAGTGAAAGACAAGACCACCTGGGAAAACTATGAGAAAGAAGCTTCTCCTTGGGACCCACAGCCAAATGCCAATTACTTATGAAATAAACTATGCTTTGCTCTAGCCTCTCTGGACCAAAAAGCACTGAAAGTGGTGGAGTAACTTGAGTGCTGTGAATTAGTTTTAGAACTCACGACACAAGGGGAACATTTGTAATTGGTTGTCAGTGATGCCATACCCATTTCCTCTCCATTGTCAGGGAAATGGCTGAATCTGAGACTTTTATATCCTATACAAATTTAATTTCAGAATAGAAAAGACTCTTTCCATCCAGCACATTTCAAAGCCACCAGTGCCACCACCACCACTTCTTACAAGCATGTCTTACCCCTGTTCAAGATATGCAGCCACCCTCTGAAACATACTACCTATTGGCCTTTACAATCCTACCCAACATATCCAAAAATCTCTTAGGAACATGTGTTGCTCATCACACTTTATTTAAGGCTCTTCCTGAGACTGCTCTGTGTCTGGATGTGAAGAATTTTGAAGACATCTAAGATTACCCCATCCCATACCCCAAAACCCTTTGTGTGTTTTGCATGTGTGTGCATTTCTAAAAGCATCCTATGTAAGCGCATGGACACTTTACATTATTGTCTTTTCATCCTTCCAGCATGTGGAACTGAGGCAGTAAGTATCCCCTGTTCGTATGTAATTTCTTCAGAATCATATCAGGAGTTTCTAGCACAGGACTTAGCATACAAGTTCAGAGAACTGACGTCACACCATCTCCCACCCTTAAGAAAAAGGTTTGCTTTTAAATCATGTCTAATTTCAGCTGTATCCTTAAAACTCCCAAACTCTGTAAAACCAGTACAAGCTATGCTAAATCAAACAGTGTTCTTACCATCAGATCCACCCTGCAACTCTTCCCAATCAGGGAATCTAAAATTACCATATTTACAGCATCTGCAGCCGAGCCAAGTACAAAACAAGATGAATAGCTGTGACGCACAAGGCAGTGTGTAAAAGTATGCAGCTGGGTCTGCGAACAATATAGGCACTTGGTGCTAAAGCTCATCTAATGCTTTTCACAGACCAGAGCAACAAAAAAAAAGAGAGGGGGGAGGGAGGAGGGGAGAAATTCCAGTAAGATGAGTGAAAACATAGCACAAGTCCCAGGCTGCTCTGCTAATAGGCAATTGAAATGACTCACAAAAGAACTAGGAGGGAATTCAATTAATTAGGGACGTGACTGCACTGAAGGGAGGAGGGAAAGAAAAGAATGCTGGCAATATAAGAAACTCGCTCCTCTCCATTCGCCTAAGAAAAGGTTTATAAGAGAACCTCAGGGGAAGAGAAAGGAGAGCTTGCCAAAGCGGCTCC
>NW_017728947.1:47184827-47205427 GCF_001723895.1 Crocodylus porosus | reverse complement strand
TTCCACATATAAAGGAAAAGGCCACGCTGAAATCCTCTTGGATCTACGGTGGGAGAAAAGGACATGAGTGTCTATCTTGGGTTCAATCCTGGATTTCTAATGAAAAGTTTTCACAATAGAAAGGAAGCAAAGGAATAGCATCTGTGATATTAATCATGTCACAATCAGGTTACTAGCGCTTATTTACTGAAGAAACTGGAAGGCAGAGAGGGATTCTTTGGGCTATGTTTATATGATGTTACTAATACTGTTTTTGCAATCCTGCCCCACTCTCTGACCCATGTGATAATCGGGCAGAGGTGAGAGGTTGGGGTGGGAAGAGGAAGGTGAAAATGTGAAAGGAGAGAGGGCTTATTTGGAGAAGAAAGAGAAAGTGACAGAGAAGAGGGATTGACAGAAACAGAAGAAAAGTACAGTGAAAGTCTATGAGGAAAGGGAAGCAATAAAATGAAGGCAAAAGGGACCTGGGGAGGTGACTAGGTGAGCAGGGTGGGGAGGGAGAGAAACTGGCTGTTAAAGGACAAAAGGAAGCATAGGGGGAGATGGATCCAGAGACAAAATGGTGGATGGAAGAATTAGGAAACCCTCAATCAGTTCACAGTTAGAACCTGCAGTTACCGTGAACCTGAAAACAGCAGCACTGCTTCTGCAGCAATGTGCAACACTGGAATCAATCAGACCTCAGGAGCCTCATGTCCCCATGAAGCCATTATTAGATTAATACCTTAATATCACTTCTTTACCAGGTCCCCAAGCAAGCACAAGCTGGACTTCCCAGCTCATGATTAGTTGATTCTGATGATGGGTTAATGGGGACATGAGAGCTGGATAGACAGATTGGTGGGCAAGCATTTGAACTGACTGAAGGTTCAAGGATACTATACATGGGATATGAAGCCTTTGGGCACCAGCACAAGTTCAAATGTAGCCTAGACTGGTACTGCCTAAAGCTATTGTCACCTGATTGGCTCTTCAGCAGTTTATGGGAAAGAAAGTACTCACTATCCATCCAAATTAACACCTGTGGGGCTCTGCACTGAGTTGCTGTACAATGGCTTTAAAAATGCTCTAATCCAGAGAGATGAAGGGAGAGGCAGAGAGAAACATGGAAGAAGCCTGCAGTTTGCTGCCTGCCCTGGCAATAAAAGGAGGATTTCCGTTCCCAGGGCTTTCAATCCCCACCTTTCATCAGCAGGAAAACATACAAATCAAATCACACTCTTCACCCAGGGAACTGCATTTTAATGTTATCTCCACTGCTAAATGAGTTTTAGAAGAGCAGAAGATTTCTGTGTGAGCAGTCTGTATTTGCTGTAACAGAGAAAACGTGTGAAATGGTACTTTTCACAATGGAACATTTTTATGTGTTCAAGATGTGCTGAGAAAAGAAGGACTTATGTGATACTTAGGTAACCAAAACACGTTATACTGACAGAAACACCTTCATAATGGCATCCACAAGGGGACTCCACCAATTCATCTATATTAATTTCCTTCTACCAATTTTGTTTCTAAAAAGTGCATAGGTCAGTCTGAAGGCAGTTCTGTATCTTTTACCCCAGCCTGGCTCTGGGAAACGCTGTATTGTCAGAGGTGCCATTTTTTTTGAAAGAGACATAAAATTGAGACCTGAGTACTTGGGACCAGTGGCATGCTTGCAAAGGTATGAATCCGGGTATTCAAGGCTGAATTTAAACTTGATTTCAGCTTCTACCAGGCTGAGCAGGAATACTACAGGCAAGGACAGGAAAAAGAGTACCCACTCAGCACTTAAGTGCTTATATAACAACGCCAATATCATATAAAATCTATAATACAGTAACATAAAGGCCAATTCATTGAGCTAAGCCACACAGCAAAGCCAAACTATTCAGTCAAAGCATCAAAATACACAACACCCTATTCTTCCTCAAAGCTCCTTTCTCACCACATCCACACCTACCCCCCATCCCCCGGCTCCCAAAGCTAAGGACAGACATTACACATAACCCAGTTTAAGAGATCAGAAACTGGTTTAAACCTGTAACAGAACTAGGGTGGCCATCACAGAGGCCATTCCGTGTTTCTGCTACTCTGTCCTCTATTGATACGAAACCCAATGCCTTTATGTCCTCTATTTTTCTCTTCTAGAGCTGTGGCACACAGGGACAAAGGCAGAATCAACAGATAGATGGTAATGCTCCTCTGTTGTTTTCTTAATGGGGTGATAAACACTGAGTTAAGGGTGAGAAACACTCCTTGCTGGGCTGCTAGGGGGGAACCCCTCCCTAATCAGCATGTCCTGCTGCTCAGCTCTCAGGAAGGGAAGGGAGGGCTGTTCTAATATCCCCCAGTTTCTAGCCTGACTGACTGCAGGCATTTGCCTGCATTTCTAGGATGTCTGTCTGGTTACAAAACTGATTTAGCCTAGCCAGGTTAGACTAACCTGCAAAGATTGAATCAATTCAGGCTCAGGTTTTTTGAATGTCTGCCCCTAGCCCAAGTAACTAATTAAACAGGTTTTGCAATACACTCAGAAAGTTGTCAATTTCAAATCAAAACTTAAAAAATTTACTAGGGCTCTGGCCTCATCTTCAAGAATTTTGTTCTTTTTATTAGATCTTGATCAGATGACTCTCACATAAATTGCAGGCTAGGTCAACTTATACCTCAAGGCTATCTGGTATCATTTTGTTCTTTAGCACTTTTTTAGCCAGTTGACAGTGGCAAAACATGATTTTTCTGTATTTGACAATGTAATTTTCCTTCCCTGGCCCTATTTAAAATTTCTTGTACATATTTAATTATCCTTAATCAAACCTGGCTAATGAAACATAGCAGCCTTGCCCTTCCCTGGCTGCTATTTCTGTTTTGGCCCAGCATGTCCTTTGCTTACTCTTTCCAACAGAACAAGCAGGTTTCTCTCCTCCCTCTTGGGTTTTAAGGTTCTATTGCCGTCAGGCATTATCGCCAGGGACACCACTGAAAATGGAATGAATAACTGAAAGCACTCTGCAAAACTACTGCAACCAGAGAGCAGACAGTGTAGGCCTACTAGGCTTTCCTTTGCTTTTTGGCCTAGCAGAGCCTGTTGGTCTCTACTGCTGTACTGAGAATATTTTCTGTCTAGAAAATCTGGAAGAAAAACCAGATTAGTCAAACTGGTCACAGAACTCTTTAAGGCCTTGCTATTTGGCCCAGGATTTTGGGTACTTGCAGAATATGGACACATTGTTTTTCTGTTTCCCCATCTACCTTTGCCATTTGCCAACATAGCAATTTAAAAATAAGCTTTCGCTTTCTGAGGTCCCTTAGAAAAGCATGGTCCTACTCATGTCCACACAGCGGAGACACTGTGGATGTAGCCCTTCACCACATAACATCACTGAGGAGAATTACTCACATGCCATTCACAAGGTAGAAGTTTGATGCCAGGTATGAGAGCACGTGTAGATATGACTACTGCTGGCTTTGCAGGCTAATGTTTTTAAAAGTAACTGATAACTTTGCCGGCATTTAACAGACAATTTCTGGGTGCCCAATTTAAGGTAACTTGGGCCCAACTTTCGGGCTAGAAACAGACATTCAAAAAGCTTGAGCCTGAATTGATTCAATCTTCGCAGGTTAGTCTAACTTGGCTAGGCTGAACTAATTTGTATCTGGACAGACATTCTCTCTGGACTGAGGAAATTCAGGCACATGCCTGCAGTGGCTCAGGCTAGAAGCCAGGGGGTGCTAAAGCAGCCCTCCGTTCCCTTGCAAAGTGATGAGCTGAGCGGGACAGGACACTCTGATTAGGGTGGTCTGCCTGCACCATGCCAGGCTTTTCTCCACTGGCTGCTCAAGGGGCAGGAGTGTTGCCAGACCCCAGGCCCCTGTTAGCACTCAAGTGGGGGAGGGTATGCAGTGTATGCATCAGTTGATGATACGGAGCTTTTCAATCTACCTCTCCCTGCTTCTTTATACTGTCTGCAGCAAACTGACAGGCAAGCAAGCCAGCAGGGGGATGATAACAGTGATTATCACCTCATCAGCAAAACAATAGGCCCTCTCCATTAGTTCAAACTCTTCTTAAACAGCTTACTAGAGGACCTGTTGATTAGCTCCAAACAGCCTTAAGCAGTCCCTGTTCTGTCTGTCTGTGCCAGTGAAACTGGAGAGAGAGACACAGATACCTCTCAGCATTAGCTACCATACCATATGCCTAGGATCTGTGGGACTGGAGTCCATGCTGTGGGAGATGGGAGGGAGGGAGGGGGAGATTCCTGCTTAAGCAGCAAGCAGTGAGGCAGGGAGGTAGGGTAGTGGGAACCAAGGCAGACCCTGCTGTACCTGCAGTCCCTGCCAAGCTCCAGCTAGGGAGCAGAGGGATGAGGCCAGCCCTGCTGTGGAGTAGAGAGCCCCACCCAGTCCAAAGAGCATGCTGAAAGAGTCTGATTTAATTTAAATCAGCAAGACGTCTGTGACAGACATTGCATAAACCAGTTTGAGCCAAATCAGTTAAGTCTGATACTACATTCAACCAGGTTTCTCTCAAACCAGTTTCAGCCATTTCAAACTGGTTTATGTGCACTGAACATCTGTTCTGTTACAGGTTTAAACCAGTTTCTGATCACTTAAACCAGTTTATGTGTAATTTCTGTCCCAAGCCTTGAAGCCAGAGGTCAGCAACCTTTTTTGGCACCAGGCCTAATGGCTAAGCTTGGGTGAAGGGCAGCCTGCTGCCACGAATTGACGGCTGCTGCCACCACTGTTTCTCCACATTGCCCAGTTGTGGTTTTAGGGCCAGTTGTTCAATAACTGGGACCTCAGTAGCAGGGGCTTAGCTTAGCAGGAGAAAAGCTCCCTGCTGCCCAGCCTCCCAGTCACAGTGCACCACAAGCTAAGCCCCTGCCACTGAAAGCTGCCAAGGCCTCAGCTCCACAGGCTGGATGCAGCAGGTAGGCCACAGACTGCTGCACCCTGTTTTAAGTGGCTGAACAACAAAAAGTTATAGCTGAAGTTGAAGACCGACTACCTTGTTCTATATTTGCCTGGCACTTTGGGTCTTTGTACCATGAAGAGGGGGCTTAGGTGTTACCACAGTACAAATAAAGTAAAAAAATAATAATAGTAGGATTTCCAGGTACTCGGCATGTCAAAAAATCCAGCTCAAGTGTCTGGACGCTGCAGAGTAACTCCAGGTTTATGCCAATGGGAACTCCACTGAAATCAATTGAGCCAGACCAGGGTAAAACTGTGGTGAGCAAGGCCCAATACATTTAAAATTAGATACTCAAAAATTAAGGCAAAATGTGTCTACATTGGAAAATTTTAGTCTTAATTTTTCCTGCCCTCCACTCTATGTGGCACTGCAGGCCTCAAAAGAAGTCTTGGGAAAAAAGAAATAAGCCACATTTCTAATGTCTAAGGTTCCTAGAACAGGTCTCTTATTATTAGCTCCTTTGCATACACTGGAACTGACATCAAAGGAATTAGATCAGCATTTATGAGTCTGGTACTTTGTCAGCTCAACTAAAACAAACAGGTTCAAGCTGCAACAGTCTGTCAAGTGAAAGCAGTGGGAAGTTTGGACATCACTTAGGGGAAGTAATGTTAAAAGCATGTTTGAAAGAACTAGAATGCAAACAATATTGTCGTGTCATCTTTCTTTTAATATTGGGGGGGTTGTCTCCTCATGGTAAAAGCTTTTCAAAAGGATTCAAGTTACACTGTCTCCTCACTAAAAGGGGGTAAATGTTAAGCCATTTTCTGGGCCGGGGTAGTGCTTATTTGTACTTCTGGGGCAGTGGAAAGGGACTATAAAGCTAGCCTAAACAGGGGATTTGTCTGGCATAATAAATTCCCTGGTACTTCTGTCATCCTACCGTGATGTCAAATGTCTCCCTGGGGCATGGACAGAACTTGCTGCATACAGGTCATCTAAATTTAACATAATTGTTCCTTGGGGCCAGGTGAAGTTAAAGGCTTAGCCTCTATAGATAAGATAAAGATAAAGGTGGTGTGCTGCCATTTTTGCTCTTACCCTCAACTGTGCTAAGTATTTCTCTAATGCAGCAGAGAAGTCAGTCCACTGAAGTTTCTGTCCCACTTTTTGTAAAAACGGATCATCACACAGATGTAAAGCAAACTCATGCCTAAAGTGTGCTCCTCTTCTTGCTCCTTTGTGATGCACAGACTACTGCTGGCATTTGGGTCTCCTTGATTTTACAACAGAAATATCAAGATTGTCAGTCCTGAAATCCGTCTTTCTGCTGGAGGCCTACACCAGTTTCTGCACGTGCTGGAGAATGTTATCACTGGAGGTAGAAACTCAAGCTGCAGCAATCCCTGCCCTGCTGCATGGAACATTCCTGGCACTGCTAAGTCTCATACCCTCTAGCCAAAACCACAGCATTTAACAAAGGTTGTTAAATCTGATTGTGGCTGACCTGGCTACAAGGCAGTTTGGTCTGGCTTGGGCAGATAGGGCCAAATTGAAGGAAAAATCTGTTTTAATATCATTTAATAAGAGCAGGCTAAAACATGCTTTGAAGGTTTCTGTTCACTCATTTGTTTTGAAACCCGCTATAATACATGTATCTGGCCATAGTCGATATAGGCCAGAAAAATATGTTATAACCAATTTGGCAAAAACAAAGTCTGACTTGGGTCCTTTGGCAGTGTGGACAAAGCCATAGGCAGCCTTCACTTTCCAAATTCCTCTACTATCTTTAGGACTCTGTTTTTCCCCCCTCTTGAGTTTCTTAATTATTTTCTTTCTTCCTTGCTTTCTTTCGCTTTGAGAGTTTTTCTGTAGATCTCTCTCATTTATGCTGGCCTTTCCTTACACTTGCTTTCCTTCTATCTCATCTCATAGAAACATATATTAATCTGTCATTCTTATCTTTCTATTCCTTTTTCCCTTACCACCCACCAATACCCAGGTTGACCTACCTTTCTTCTTTGCCACATCCCAGATTTAACTCCTTCTCTCCTTTTCTGCTCCCTTCCTGTCCCTTCTCTGATGCACCTACTTGAACACTTATATTCATATTCAGTATGCCTAAAATTCCCCTGCACTTTGAGCTCAAGATATTATTCTTCTGCCACCACTACCCTAAAACAATTACTGTCTCTTGTTGTTGCCAGTGTAGAATGGCTACTGCTTTTCAATGGCAAGCATATCACCATATCTATGTAGATAGTAAATTGTTTTGAGAGCCCCCTGTTGAACACTACTAAAGGCCAGATCTTCAGCTAGTGTAAACTGACACGGTTCCATTAGCTTAAATGAAAACAAGTCAGTTTATACCAGCGGAAGATCTGGTCCCATATAAATGCAATTGCTATGATTATTAGAAAATAGGCACCCAAGGGACCTAATGGAATCCTTCAAAATAATTCTTGTGATAAAATCTGATAATGCTTTTTTGTTTACTGGCAATGTTTTCTAAAGAAGAAAGTCCAGGAAAAGGGAACAAGGACTGAAAGAGAGAATTGAAGCAGCACTACTTTGCAAAGAAAGAGAGAGAAAAAATAAACAAATGGAGTAGTTCAGCAAAGAAGAGAATGGGGAAAAGCCACAACTTAAACCAGGCTGACACATTGGGTTTTTTCCCCATTTTAAACATTTCTTATGTTTTCAGCTCTGCATATTGGATCAGAAAAGTGAGCTTTCATCTGCCTAACATTCACAGCAAGGTTGCTGGCATCAGTCTATCTTTTGTAAGATGGCTGATGATCCAAAAGTCTACATGTGGAAAAGCCTTCTGCCATTCCAGGAAGAACTTTCAGGAATTCAATATGAATGTAAAAGTAGAAGGACACTGAAGTCAAGGTCTGCTGAGGTGCTGAACAGCATAAAAAAGTAAAGGGATTGTATTGTTTTGTGTAGAATATGCTCGGGTTAATTAAGCTATGGATATTACGATCATTTTCTGTAGAGCTGTATTCCCTAACAAATCCAGATCTTTTAGGAAGAAAAGAACCTTATCAATGTCCTGTGCTTCAGAACCAGGAAGGGGGTGTCTCAGGAAAGACAAGCTGCAGCAGTGACTGTATAATAAAGAGATACTCCCCAATGGAAGACTGTAGGAGAGTTACTTTTATTATTATACTAAGGGAGTTCTGCTACAACCATTTCCAAGAACAGCTTCAGACCCATTATTCAAAAACATTTTGGATGGATGTGACAAACTGGTTAGGCGAAACTGAGTAAACAGATGAAGCCTAAGAGCTTGTGTACATAATGGCCCCCAAAGAAGAATAAGTCTTATTGAACAAGCCAACCTCTATTCATACTTTAGGTTTTGATATGGGTTGGCTCTTACAACTTGTGTAGACTTCCAGCCAAATAATTGCTTAGGAGGGTATGTATATAACATCTGAATAAGAATAATCTATTTGCAGCCTTAACTATGGACTAAGACAATAATTTGTCTAAGAATACCGAATTAGATGACTTTTAAAATGGCAGATCTTGGCTAGGGACAGACATTCTAAAAGCCTGAGCCTGAATTGATTCAATCTTTGCAGGTTAGTCTAAACCTGGCTAGGCTGAATCACTTTGTAACTGGACAAACATCTCAGAAATGCCAGCACATACCTGCAGTGTATCAGGCTTGAAGCTGGGGGGTGCTAAAGCAGACCTCCCTTCCCTTATCCAGCACTGAGATGAAGGTGGGGGAGGCAAGGCCATTAGCCCAGCAGGGAACTGATAACAGTGACTGTTACCCTTAACTCAGTGTTTATCACCCCATTAAGAAAACAAAAGAGAGACATTACCAGCTACCTGTTGATTCTACCTGCTGATTCTACTTGTTTATTTAGCAGGGACCATAGCCAGTATGTGGTCTGCTAGCTAATACACAGACACCTCTCTGCAAGGCAGAGGGGAAGGGGGACTTCCTGTTTATCAAGGAGTAGTCAGGGGGAAGAGGAGGGGGAAGAAGTCCACAGTCTGTGCCAGAGCAGCAGCCAGGGAGCAGAGAGGAAGTGATAGCTCTCCTGTAGAGCAAAAAGCCCCGCCCAGCCCAGAGAACATGCTGGGCTGCTGGGGGAGTCTGATTTCTCTTAAACCAGCACAGGGTCTGGACAGATGTTGCATAAACCAGTTTAACCCAAATCAGTTAACTCTGATGCTATATTTAACCAGGTTTATCTCAAACCAGTTTCAGCTATTTTCAAACTGGTTTATATGCACTTAACATCTGTTCTGTTACAGGTTGTGGCTGCTGGGCTTCGAATATCCGTTCTTGTGTGACCTTCACCCTGGTGGTAAACGTAGGGCGTTCTATGGGCTTGTGTCATCGACCAAGCAAGTGCCTCCTCCTCGAGTCGCCTCCCCCGTTCTCGCCTTAGTCATCCCAATACTCCCACCTGGGGTCCGCTCGAACGTCAGCTGCAGCTCTGACTCCGTCTCCGAGTCTGTGTAACTTCTGTCCCTAGCCTTAGTATGTATACATGTGACCCTATTAAGCCACAGGAAACTAATTAATTCCACAAAAGGTTAGTAGTTGTAAACACAAGTACTATCCTACGGTGGCATTCTTTAGTGCACAGCAAGGCACATGTAGACATTGATGGGGCTGTGTGGGATGTGAGGGTGCTTCAGTGTGGGAGCTGCCTGCCAGCTAGCCCCACACTGGAACACCCTCATTCCTCAGTCAGGCCCTCCACAGCTTGCTGAGCCAAGTCAGAGCAGCTCTGGACTGGCAGACTGACCTCCCTGGACCTCTGGCTAGCTAGGGCTGCTCTGACCTGGCTCAATGTTCAGTGGTCCCAGATGCATGTATAAACACAGCAGCCAGGAACAATAAACTTTGGCGCAATATATATCAGATTTTATTGCGTCACATTAATTTCACATGCCCATAGAGAAGTTCACAGTTTTAAATGGACTGCCAAGCAGATGGCACCACTGAACCGGCTCTGGAACTATCAGGATGGATTACATTTGCCATATTTCGTCACCTGTATTCTTCAAACCTGTTCAAACAAGGGTTAATTTTTTGAGGTGAGAAGGGAAATCAGTTTTTTGGTTGATTCATGCCTTGTCTTTTTGGAATTCAACTAATGCCATTTGTAATAGCATTTTTTTGTGTGTGTTACACGACTAGGAAAGCTTCTTCCATGAGAGACTGGGATGAAACCAAGTAATTTCATAGCGCTGACTTTTAGTTCCTACAGATATGGCCCACATTAGGTCCATCTACATGTGCAATTAATGCAAAGCAATTAAGTCCAGAGCAGTCTGAGCTGGAAGAAACTACTCCCGGGTGCAGCACCTACATATGAACCCAAGACAACAGCAATCTGAGCTGGGGCAAAACAGGTAGGCTTGCAGGGGACACTGAAGATCAGGCCAGGCTCCGGGTAATGGCAGTGGGTGGCAGAGGGTGCTGAAGTGTGAAATCATGTGTTTAGGCGGTAAGCAGGTGTCTGGCCCCGGCTGGCTGGTCTAACTGGGGGCAATTTACGCCTCCAGTCAGCATCTATATATACATTTAATTGGAGTAAATTACCCTGCCATGAGTAGTACCATGCCCGACAGTACTATTTTACAGCAGAGTTAATTAGTTTACTAAGGCCTAATAACATTTGCTAGGTAGACAGTGATGCTTTTCTCCACAGCTAATTAGTCTACTCCACAGTAAAAGGCATGTATAGATGCACCCATTCAGATTTTAGCTGAGTAATAGGGCAAGTTATGGTAACCTACTACCAGTGTCTAAAAGCATCAAATATTTTAATTCTAGCCAGTACTGATCCTCTTTTGGGGAAAAAAACAGTCAAGAAACTAACACAGAATGCACAGATGACAAAAAAATTCTGCATTGCAAGAGTATATTTGGCTAGGCTACAAATGAAGACAGATTTTATATGGTATGTAGGAAAGGATGTCATAGAACCTATGCCAACATCAAATACATTCCAGCTTTCTTATCTAATCAAACAAGCTTTCTAACAGCTGATACATCAGGCCAGGTCTTTGAACCAGTTCTGTGCCTTCGGAACAGAAGACAATTTTAAATGTTAAATTATGATCCTTTTGACCATAATGAACTTGATCAGCAGCAGAAAATTGTTTTCAATCAATGATCTCCAAAAGTTCCCTTCTGTTTCTTTCCAGACCACTACACAAAATGTCACGGTGTATAAAATATTTTCATCTGGTCTGCTGCCATTCATTTTACCCCTCCATCACTATTTCTTAAGCTTTACGAGGTGCTTCAATAGTAGTTTTAGTCCTAGAAAAGGCATGTTCCTGCTTTCATATGGAAACTGCAAGCAATTACTGCCTCCCACATCCTGAAAAACTGGCACTTTACTCCTAGTCCCATAGTTGGGGTTTTTTTTAATGACAACAACATTATTAATAGCAAATAAGCCCTGGCTCATGCATGGTTGCAATCAGATATAGATAATGTTGGTAACCACGATGTAAGGTTCTCACGCATGGCTCTGCCAATGAACACTAATCCTAACATGCACTGGCCTCTTTTGGATACTTTGGTCCTATATTTCCATTTGCTGTCCTTTGTGACTTGGTCCAGATCTGCAGTATTCCTGCCACTTCAAACCTAGCCTTGCAATACAACTAATGAACTTATTATTATTGTAATCAGTCATATATAAGGTTGATATTTTACAGATAAATAAAAAATGGGCCCCTGCTCCAAAGATCTTGCAATCTAAATTACATACCTTAGTTTGTGGTCTCCAGAGGTTAAGACTTTTCCTGACTACAGACACCAATTACACCAAATTTTGCAGTAACTTTGTGATATACACAAATTGAAACAAGAAGTTGCCCGAACTTATTTTCATTTGTAATCAGGATTGTGAAGCTAAATCATCTGAACCCTCCATTCTTCCTCCAAACGATAAAATCACCTATAGTTTCCAAAAGTCTGCAAACTGTACAACAAAGGATGGCCACTTTGATCAAATCAACATGTGCATTCTTCTTGACCTATTCAACACCTGACACCAGTTCAGTATATATTTCTTGCCCTCCCTCCTTAAACATAGCACCTAGAAACTTTGCTGTGGCTAAGCAGGCCTGTGGGAATTCATTAATTTGCAGCTAACTAATTCATGAAGCACAACCCTGGGTAATAGTAGGAAATGCAAAGTTGTTTCACTTGCATTTGAAGAATTACAGTGAGAAAAGCACTTTTCTACTGGTAGAAGTTGCTCCTAAACTACAGTGTACAGCTCTATCTAGCAAAACCTTTCATTGGTGATTAGGCCTCTACTTCAAGGCAGATGAATGCAGGGTAATTGCATGTTTTCTTTCCCTAGTAGTCATAGTAGAGCAACCCTTTGTTATTTATCATACTCAGAGAGTTTGATGGAAACCTGCTGAGATCCTGTAGGATGAGTGTCACAGACATTAGACATTAGGGTTGGAAGGGACCTCGGGAGATCATCGAGTCCAGCCCCCAAGTTTGCCTGGACACTTCTAAAAGGTGATGGCAGGTGTTTTGATATAAGTGCTGCATTAGTGGGGTTTGGTAAGGTGAATGGCTGAATACCTGGATGCCTGCCTGCAGTGTTTGCTTGTTGGACTAGTGCCTGTCTGCAGTGATGGGCTAACTGCATGTTTTCTGACTGTATCTGTTAGGGAGCAAATCTGTCTGCAGGACCCAGCAGGTTAGCTGGTGACCTGATTACTAGGCCTGTGCAAGTAGGCAGCTATTCAATCCGGCTTTGGATCTGGCTGCTTTGGATGCCAGGTAACCGATCTGGAGCTCTGGACTGGGTTTCTGCTTTGATCTGGCCAAAGTGGCTCCGAAGCTTCGTAGCCACCTTGGCCATAGGGTATAATGGGAAATCAATGAAATATCTATAACTTTGTAGTTTTTTGTCTTAAACTTGCAGGGGTGGTGGCCCCTGGTGAGGCCACAAAGCCTGCCAAGTTTCAAGAACATTGGTGCAGGGGCTTGGGGGGAACTGCACCTCAAGCTGCAGACAAGCAAAGTTCATGACATGGGTGACACTGTGTGTGTTAAGGCGCAGCACGGTCAAAGCTGCAGGGACGGTATCCCCTGCTGTGGCCATGAAGCCTGCCAGCTGTCAAGGAGATAGGTGCAGGGGTTCTGGGGCCCTGCACCTGTAGCTGCTGACAGGCAAAACTTGTGACATGGGTGTTAGTGCAACTGACTGTGTCTGTCTTGGGGCAGTTGATGGTCTGTATTGATTATTTCCTCTCCTTAGTCTGTCTGTGGTTTTGTAGGTGTTAATTACTGCTAATTAACTAGTTACATTAGCTAGCAACTGTGTATTGAGCCGGTCCCTGAGTGAATCATGATGAATTGGTAACTGGTAACACAGTAGCTTAGCAGCCAGGCCTGCAGTAGTGTCTCCCATGCCCCAAGACAGACACAGTTGCACAAGCCCCAAACCCCCCCTGCACCAATCTTCTCGACAGCTGGCAGGTTTTGTGGCCACAGCAGGGGCTACCATCCCTGTAGCTTTCATTCTGCTGCACCTTAACACACACAGTGTCACCCACGTCATGAGTTTTGCTTGTTCGCAGCTTGAGGTGCAGTTTCCCCCAAATCCTGCACTTATCTCCTTGAAACTTGGCAGGCTTCGTGGCCTCAGCAGGGCCACCATCCCTGCAGTTTTCACCCCCCTGTGTTGTAACACATAGACATGACATGAGTTTTGCTTTCAGGAATTTGGGGTGGAATTCCCTCCGAACCCCTGCACTGATCTTCTTGACACTTGGCAGGCTTCAGGCTCTCAGAAGAGGCTACAATTCCTGCAAGTTTAATCCAAATCAGACAAAAAGAGCAAAGTTATAGCTATTTCATTGATTCCTCATTATACCCTATGGCCAGATCTCCGAAGCAGCTCCAAAGTTTTTCCAAACCACTTCGGAAAGCCTAACGAATCCAGCGCTTTGATCCAGCCATGCTGCTTTGGATGCCAAAGCGTCCAAAGCTTCTCCGGATCCAAAGCAGGGTCCGAAGCCTCGTACAGCCCTACTAATTATACCTCCCAACTGAGTGAGGAAAGCCTAGAACCTGGGTCTTCTGCTCACTTAGCAAGTACTTTAGCCATTAGATTACTGGGCTAAGTGGGAAAGCTGTCCTCTCCTTTTCAGTTCATTGGTACCTGGGGCAATATTTTCACCTATGGCAGAATAGGAAAACCTAATCTGTGTCTAAGTGCCAAAAATTCAGTTTCGCTGGTTTGGCAAAAGTGCTTCTGTTTTGGCATGTAAAGATGAAGTAGGGTTGGGCTTTAGGGGTGACTTAGGGCACTGACATGTAGCTCCCTGCTGCAATTAATGGCACTTTGTAGGAAGCACCATGAGTTACAGCATCCCACACCAACCCAACAGACATTGGCTGTTGGGTTCAAGGGGTTGTGGGATCAAGCTGCAGTTTGGAGTGGCTGTGTGTCTGCAGCCACTCTCCCCTAGCCCTGCCCTTCCTCCTTCCCAGCTCCCACGACATTTTAGAATGGGAGGAGGGAAAGGGGCTGGAAGAAGTCTGGCTTAGGGTTTGCCCAAACTGTGCTGGAGGGTGGGGTGGGTGGATTAGAGCCCCCTACATCTTTGGGGGGCTCCAATGCACCCACCCCACCCTCCAGTGCAGGCTGGGCAAACCTCAGATGGAACTCCCTCCCTTCCTTTCTTTCCTTCCCATTCTTAAGATAGCACTGGGGGAAGAGCTGGGTGGTTTCAGCTCAGCCCAGCCCTGCTGTCGGTGCACACTGACAGACATTAATGAAGGTGCTCCGCTTCAGAGTGGAGCATGATCTCATGATCAGGCTTTTTTAAAGTGCTCTGTAGTTGTGCACTGACAGAAATGCATGGTTGTAGAGTGCTTCAGGGGCCAAATCATGTGACAAACTGTCACTTCTGCCAGCGCCCTTAGTAGCTCTACTGGGGGCTGAGGGAAGACTCATGGACTAGAGACAAAACTATCAACCTTGAGCAGCATCAGATAGAAGGAATATTTCTTGGATAGGAGTCACAAAGTGTTCCTGGAGACAAAACATGTCACAGAATCAGAAAGAACAATACAGGAGAGATGAAAGAACAGTGAAGCTATTTGGTAGCATGTGACCTCCAGGAGGAAGAGAACCAGAGTTCATCAGACACAGATAGGAAATCACTTACAGTTTCTCAGCACAGGTATTACTGCTGAGAATGCCTCAAATGATTCAATGCAAGGGATCAGAAGCAGACTTTATTGACCAGAAGATAGGTGTCACATAGCGACAGAAATAGGGTCTCTGCAGCCAAGACAGGGAGAACAGCAGTGGTAGTTAGGAGATTCCCATCCTGTGAAAGAAGAGAAGCATCCATTTGTCAGCTTGCCTTGGAATTCTGTGACACATGCTGCATGCCTTGAGAAGGGGGTGACAGGAGATTTCTGACATTCATGGGTCTTTAGATCACTACCTCTTATTTATCTGTGCATGTAAGTACCAACACTACTGACAGGAATGGCCCTGATCAGATCAAGTGAGACTATGCAGCTCTGCACAGGAAAATAAGGGGGCTTGAGACACGTGATATTCCCATCAATCGTCCCTGTTGTACGGAAAGGCAAAGCCATTACATTATGAAAGTAATATGTGGCAACAAAGATGGTGTCAGCTAACTGGCTTCAACTTCTTTGAAAACAGTTCTGTGGAAGCAGACTTCTATGCAGGGATAGGATTCACTGGTCAAAGACTGGGAAAAGTATCTGTGGACATCTTCACAGGCTTACCTGGAGAAGAGGACTTTACACTAGTACTATGAGAGATGGTGACAAAAGTACACTGCCAACTGCACAATTAGATCAAGAGATGAGGACAAGGAAAAAGGGCTTAACTCTATAAAATGATAGGAAACCACAGGGTTAAAAAAAAATCAAGAGAAAAAAAATCAGGAAAGTCTGCATAGTATATTTAATGCCTATCTATGAAAGCAAAGAATATGGGAAATAAGCAGGATGAACCAGTCATAATCTGTAATGTTACTTATGGCTTAACTAGCATTAAAGAAACCTGGATAAACTGCATGATTTGAATATCAACATAGAGGGATATAATGTATTAAGGACAAATATGAGGAAAAAAGATACTCAGTATTTGCTTTGCTCCAGTTTACACATACATACACACAAGGAACAAAAAATCCGCCACCCAGAATACCTCAGGACCAGGCAACTTGCAAAACTAATATAAACATACAAGGGAAAAGGATGCAGATCATGATAAGGAAAGAACAAGTCAAGGAACTTTTGACAAATGTAAGTGAATTTCAGCCAGCAGGGCTGGATGGCATTCATCCCAGGGTGCTGAATGAACTAGATGAAGTAATCTCAAAGGCATGGGCAATAATATTTGCAAATTCACGGATGAAAGAAGAGGCCCAAGAACACTGAAGAAGTGTTAACAGAGTGCATATCTTCAAAAAGGGAAAAAGGAGGAATCTTTATAGATTGGTCGGCTTGACTTCAACACCTGGCAAATTACTAGAGCAGATTATAAAATGGTCAATCTGCTAATCTCGTGAGGCTGAGTTTGATTAAGAATAAATCATGTCTAACCAACTCAATTTCAATTTTTTGGTATGATAACTGGTTTGGTGAATAAGGGGAATATAATGGACATTATATACCTGGACTATAGTAAAGCTTTTGGACACAGTCCTACATACCATTCTCATTAAATAAGGTAGACAAAATGTCAGCAAAATAAAATTACTGTTATGTAGATACATAATTGGTTGAATAAATGCAGGCAAAGAGTAGTAAGGATGGATATTAGGCTGACAGGATGTCTTAAATGGGATTCATGGAGGTCTGATCTGGATCTGATGCGGTTTCAAACCTATTAAAATATGGATGCAGACAACACAAAATTGGGGAGTTGTGAAAACATTCTGAAGGATAAAATTTAAAATTCAAAGAGTTCTTGACAAACTGAGGAACTGGACCATAGATAACAGCATGAAATCCTGCAAAGTCACATTTTGGTGGAAATTATATCAAAATGTAGAACTATAGAGCACGGGATAGAGTGACAGCACTGCTGCTGAAAAGGATCTGGGAGTTATGGTGGATCGAAAACAAAACAACATGAGTCAGCAATATGATGCTATTGCAAGAAACAAAACAAACAGAAAAATGACCCAAATGAAATTTGTGCTGCTTTAACTGAAGCACTGTAGGCCAGACATGGAAGCAATAGGACCACTCCAGCTGACAATAGTTATAGGCCCAGGGTTGCCAACCCAAGAAAATATATTTTTACTGATACTTTGCAAGCTTTTTACTGACAACTAAATTTTTTACCACATGCTTTACTGATATATAGTTTCAATAATGCAAATATAACTCTTTTGCCCCAGTTATAGAAGGGCTGGTTTCAAATGTAGGGGTTTAACACCAACCATAGTAAAAAAAATAACTAAAACATTTTGTTGTAAGTAAAAAAAACAACAAACTTTCTTGGATTAGCAACCATGCTTCACCCCTGCATGCTTCCTCTCCCCATTCCAGCACAGACACCCCAAAAAGTCTACTTGTGACCCAACAGTAGCATGGGTAGCCAACAGGACTCAGCAGCAGTAGCAGCAGCAGTATATGGCTAGGGGGAGGGGTCTACAAAGCCGTGAGAGAAGGTTCCCTAAAGGGCGCAGCCCTTCCATTCAGACTCCAGGTAGTGCTGCTATGCTCTGTCTGTCCATCAGCTTGCCTCTAGCTTCTTTCTGACCACGGGACTTCAATCAAGTTCCAGTTGCTTTATGTTTTTACAGACAGCTTAATTTTTAAAAGGATTTTACAGACAGGCATTTTAGCCTGAATTTTTACTGACTGTCTATACATTTTCAGATAGTTGGCCATCTGTATAGGGCTCAGCTGGAATATTGTGATCAAACTTGCATTTTCATAAGGATGTAGAAAAACTGGAGAGAGGCCTGATATTAACAAAGAAGATGATAAAGAAGCTGGAAAGCAAACCATAGGAGGAAAGATTGAAGAAACTAGGTATGTTTAAATTTGGAGAAACAGAGGTCACAAGGAGACATGACAGTACTTTTCATATTTCTGCCATAAAAAGATGGAAAGCCATTATTCTCTCATTCCATTGAAGTTGGAACACTTAGCAATGGGTTCAGCCTACAGCAAAGCAGATTTAGATCAAATCTCAGGACAAAACTTTCTGACTATAATGGAACAGTCTGCCTTGGGAAGTTGTAGAACTGCCTTCAAAGGAAGTTTTCAAGAAGAGGCTAGACAGGCATCTTTCTTGGAAAATTTAGGATCAGTGAATCCTACATCTGAGAAGAGAGATGGACTACCATGATGTCCCTTTCTGCCTTGTAATCCTAATGTAATGCTCGAGCACCTAAAGCACTGGCCTCTATGTGCATTTACTCTGTACATGAAATAAAACATTAAGAGGCTTGGTATGCCATAGCAGCCCTCTGCAGTGAGGTCAGTTATTATACATGCCGTACTGAGGAACTTAAACAACAGGCTAGTAGGATATCACACAGTGCAAAGGACACTACTGGATTTTCTACATGCATAGATTGTAAAATGCATGGCTCCTCTAAATATCTCAGGGCAGCAGCTGAAGGATGGGAGGGTATCACCAGACTCATTCCAGTACCTGGTCTCTATAATGTAACACACAAAAGCAAAAAGTTTCAATTCCCACGGGCTGGCTAATACACAGTAGGCATTCAAAACATCACTAGACTATGTTAAAGTAATTAAAGCAATATAGGAAACTCCTAAATGATGAAGGGATGGGTACAGGTCAACCACTGATGTGCATTTTATTCTAAAGACAAGAGTGAGATTTTAAATATCCTCTCACTGCTGATAAGGATTCTGTAGGATTTGTTAATAACACTGTGACAGGTCCAGGGCCACAGAGACAGCTGTGACACCCTCTAGTGACTGTGCAGTCCCTGCTTGGCTCAGGCTCTAATGTAGCCCCTCCCTTGATCACTCACCTACCATGCTTTGTTCTTATTAAAGAGATAATGTAAGTGAGACTTCCCATGGACTTTACAATGAGCCCGAGTCCATACAATCCATCACTGGGCCCCTCCTGGACCCTCTTAATCATTAGGTCCTTCCTCAAGCTGAAAAGGAATTCTCGGCCTGTAATTGCCTCTGAAGGTAGCCTAAAGGGCTCATTGCGTGGCTCTGTCCTGCCCTACACCATGCCCCATGCCTCACAGGCGTTATCATTCAATGATGACACCTGGTGTTCATTATATTCATTACTCAGCCCCTCCCTGGGCTCCTCAATACTCCCAGCCCCTTTCTCAGGGCTCTTGGATCCTCTGGTTGCCTGCCCAGCCCATCTCTGGGCTCCAGGACCCTCAGGTCCCACACAGAGCCACTTCCTGGGCTCTTGGACCCTCCAGTTTCACACTAAGTCTCTGGGGCCTTGGACTCTCTGGCCCCACACAACCCCTCTCTGGGTTCCTGGACTCTGGTCCCATGCTCAGCCCTCTCTCTCTGAGCTTGTGGACCATTTAGTCTGACTCCCACCCCTCCTCTGGGCTCGTGGACCCTCTGGTTTGTCTCAAAGCCCGTCTTGGACTCATGGACCCTCTAGTCCAACTCTCACCCATTCTCTGAGCCCCTCTAGTCCAACTTTCAGCCAATCCCAGGTTCCCGAACTGCCTGTTCCCATACTCAGACACTCTCCCTATCTTTAGAACTTCTTTGGTCTTATTCTCTCTTAGCCCTGTTTTGTGCTCCCAGTCCCTCCTTGGGCCTTGGGCTCATGGATCTCCTGATCCTACTCTCAGCCTCTCTCTGGATCTTGGGCTTGTGGATCTTCTGATCCCCACCCTCTGAGCTCCTGCACTTCCTACTGGGCCCTACTCAGCCACTCTAGGGTTACCAGCACTTTAAGTAGGCCTTAAGCCTGCTCTTGCAGGGCTCAAAGCTAAACAACCAGTGCAATTTAGTAACAAGTAACAAGCACCTGCGCCCCCTGGCAGGCACTCAAACCTTCTCTGGGTTAAAACATAAAACCAAGGCCACCTGCCTATATAACAATCTCCACTCTGCCCCAGGTATCTTCCCTTGTTCCAGGGCCTTCAGAGCTATTTGCTCAGTTCCACAGTCAATTCAGGAACCCAGCTGCTCTACTGCCAGGGGCTCCCAGTTCACAGATCTCAGGGCTGGACTGCCTAACCAGCTCAGACCCAGGGCTCATATATCTCTGCCCAGCCTGCTACCGATCAGGTGAGTCCCTAAATAACCTTTTCAACACCTGCAAGCTGCCTCTCTGGCTCTTTGCTCCCTTAAAGGAACAGGTACACCCAAACACATATTTGTTGAAAAATGCCATTTTAACAAAGTCATTTGGGCAGTCCAAGTTCAAATCTAATGTATGACCCTATGGTGGTTTAGGCACTTTTCCTTTGATTTCTGTCAGCTTGACATTCTTGTCTCATGAACAACCATGGCTGCTTGTACACACCACAGGGGTTTAATTCAGTTTAGTTCTCCCTAAATTGAAATGATGGATTTTTAAAAACACCGCTTCATTAGGGAGAATTAAACTGAACTAAACCCCCTGTGGCATGTACACAAGGGTCGGGGCCCAATCCTTACCTGCCTCTTAGGCAGTGGGAAGGGGCGGCCGAG
>NW_017728947.1:47165081-47184727 GCF_001723895.1 Crocodylus porosus | reverse complement strand
GCACTTGCCCACTTGCACCCGGTCCAGGCAGTCCTGGGGGGAGCCGCAGTTGTGGAGGGAAGCCCTGAATCCCCCACCTCCCTCCCCCTACAACCGTGGAGGGAAGCACTGGGCTCCTGCACAGCTCATGCAGGCAGGCAGGCTCTGGAGAGGAGGGGAAGAAAAAAAAGATCAGGCTCGCTGTTTTGGTTTTTTTTCCTTCAGTGAAGCCTGCCTGCACAGGCTTGCCACCGGGTCCCACAGCCCCTGAGCCGCGTGGGGCTTGCCAAGCCCTGAGCATGTTAGCTTCCAGCACCCCATGCACTGTTGTACTTTGTTAGGTAGCACACTGAAACACCTTGGAAGTGTTTTATCTTCCTACATACCAAAGTCGTTTAAAGCAGAATACACCACTGACTGTGCAAACAGCAATGGCATTAAAGCGGAATACGCTGTCAAATGTGCAAACAGCAATGTCATTAAAATGGTGCAAAAGGGCATTTAAGTCACTTTAAAGACCAATTTTGTGGAGTGTACAAAGCCCCCATGAGGCTATTGAATTTCCACTGTCTCAGGAAAAGTTCAAATCCTTAAGACCCGATTTAACTGATTTTTTAAAAAGAAAATCCTTACAAATGCTTATATTAAAAATCAAGTTTAAGAGAAAACAACACATTGGGCCAAAGAACTTAATCATGGCTGTTTCAAAAAGAGGGGCTAACATTTATGCCTCATTACAACAATGCTGATGAGCTCCTTTTACACATCTCCTATTGTAGCATTCTTTCTGGTCTTATCCGATGCTGATGGGATACAGGAGTATGAGCCCACTTCTGTAGTCACATTCTCTTTTGCTTAAGTTTGGCCCTTTAGTTTTTATCACTGTGAAAAAGTAAGCTTCTTCACTGGTACTTTACATTAGAGCAGTTCAACACAAGCAAACAGCCACTGGCAAGGAATGCTGTGCAATATAACTCCTGCCTTGTAAGCCAAATTGAATTATGTAGATGGAATTGCAAATAGTTGAGGGTCCCCCTAACCCTACTTGCTTTCTTTTCCTGGTACCACACTCATGTCTTTAAAGAAAACAGCTGCCATTCCACACGCTGACTAGGGCCAAAATAAGCTGCCCCTCCAGATGTGAACACCCAGACACAAACATGCTGCTTCTTTCTCTATCCCCAGTAACATGAGACATGTTAAAGGGAACCTGGGCCCTGTGTTGGAGGCTGTACTTGAAAAAGCTTGTCCTCAGTCTGGCACAGAGGGAACTACTGTTCTTTTTTTTTTTAAATCCCCTGCTCTTAGCAACATTTGTTTTTCTAACTGGTTCCCAGAAACCTCTTGGGGGCTCCAAACCCAGAAAGAAGTAATTACTGCATTACCTTGGCCTCAGCCACAATGTTAACCTTGTTAGACTCGGCCTGTGGAGACAGCCAGATTCAAACACCTGCTGCTGCAGCATTTGATAAGCTTCATAGTTTGCTAGCATAAACCTGATCCTGCTGACCTGAAGGAGGATGAAAAGGAGCTGGGGAGGGGGGTGAGGATTGGAGCAGCTGGATAGTCACAT
The DNA here is from genome assembly GCF_001723895.1 of Crocodylus porosus. Taxonomy (NCBI): domain Eukaryota; kingdom Metazoa; phylum Chordata; order Crocodylia; family Crocodylidae; genus Crocodylus; species Crocodylus porosus. The sequence continues at coordinate 47,183,175 of NW_017728947.1, read as the reverse complement.
GACTCCCCCCGCCCCAGCGGCTTAAGGCCCTCTTTCCCTGAAAGCTCCCATTTCGCCTCTTTCTTGTTTCCTGGTGAGAGCTTCAGAGAGTTGGTTTTCCCCCTGCAGTTATGCAAGCAGATGTGGAAGAAGCTAAGATTCCCATGCCTTATGACGGATTAACTGACAAGCAAAGGATCAATACAGGAATTGTTCTAGCTCTGGCTGCATATGTGGCCTTCCAAATCAGACAGAATGGCTACACACACGCTTGTTGGCATGGTGGCAAGCATTGAAAGACTGGCTTAATAACAAAGTCCATTAGTTACCAGCAAGTGGGGGGGAGGGGAGGGGAAGGGAAGCAAAGCCTGGGAATCCCTAAGAGCAAAAGATAAAAGATTGAGGGGAGCGGGGGGTGGGACTGCCACATTTGATTCTTATTCCTCAAAGGGGATCATTTTCTTGTACCTTAAAGAAAGAGGAAATGAGATAACTCTCACACACAAGCAGAAACCTCTTTTCCAACTGTAAAGGACAATAGTTCAAATACTTGTGGAGGATACCCTACCATGTGCATAATGCTTAACTGCCAAACAATATTGGGAGAGGACACAGGAGTGAGGAGACTCAGGAAGAGGGTATAGCATTTTTTGGCTACCCTACTTTGTCTCAAGAAGGTTATTCTTCTGCCTCAGATTAGCCCACCTCTTGTCTAGCATTTTCTCTGCATATCAGGGATTAGAGTTGAAAGTACCTGGAAAGTGACTGTCTGAGTATTTCTATGTGGTCAATGGTTGGCACATGCACAAAGTTGTCTCCATGTGGGTGAATCCAGTATACAGAACATTTTCTGGTATTTCTCCATCTATGGTTGGTTCTATGTATGTTAGGGATATGGCCATGTATATAGCTAACCATTCAGACACCTAGGAATGGATGGGTCAGTCTGGATAATATCACTAAGCCCCTCACATTTTTGTTAACAACTTGTCTAAAAATCTGAACACCGAACCTCTGTGCATATGTGAAAGTGTTCAGATTATTATTTGTTGTACTATTACACATATGTTCCTGTCTCTGAACTTCAGGTATTCTGTTTCCTGCTGGAGATAAAGAGGTGGAGTAGACTGGGAAATGCCAAATAATTTTACACTAGTTGCTGTCGGGGTAGTTCCAGACCAAATGTAACCACAAATCTTCTAAGAAGATTTGCTAGTATGATTCCAAGCTCAATTTTGTAGATTCAAGAGGTTCAGAAAATATGTGCTAAGCATCCGAACTCCAGGATGATTACCTAAAATGGAAACTTCAGATGTCCCACATTCCCTCCCCACTTTCTAGGGCCAACAGAATCAGACTGAAGTATTAACAAAGTGTTCTGAAAACTGGTGAGGCTGAATTATCAGAGTGGTATGAAAAGGGCAGAGGGGTTCAGGAATTTCTGCTTTACTTACTTCCCCATATGTGTCTGTACAACACATTATGGGATTGCAGTGTGCTCTGCATCAACCAGGTAAGAAAAAAAAGCTGGGTGCTTATTAGTTCCCTCATGCAAGTGACCTAAAAGACAGAAGGCATAACTGCCTTCAGGTCAGGCTAAGAAACTTTTACTGGCTAGGAACCTAGAAGAAGAAAAAGACCAAAAAGATAAGTAGTGTCCTATACACAAATCTTGGAAGAGACCAGTCAGAAAGGCAGCCTGATATGCCAATTCAACTCCCCTTGCCAACTGCACCAGTGGTAATGGATTATTAATTCATTCAACCCATAATTTTGCTCTTTCCTTTGTTGAGCTCTGAACCCCTTTCCAACACCAGGCTCAGAGGGGTAAAAATATCATAGTGCATTTCTCTGTCCCCATCAAGCAGTGCTACAAGTGGATGGGAACAACTGACCTATTCTCCAGTGCCACAGAAGGGAAGACTTGCAACAGCTTAACTGCTTGGAGCCCTGTAAACCATAAACCAAGATGCAGTGGATTCCCTCCTCCATTACAAATGGTTCAAATTGAGCTAGCATATGGCAGCATGGCAAGATGGCTTTATTTCACGGTAGCTGCATTTAAAGCCATCTGAACAGGTTTATGCAAAGAAATATTCACAAAAATGTAACATGTGAAGTACTGCAATGAATAAGAGAGCTCCCCCTGAGGTATGTCTGTAGCTACAGCAAATAACATGATGCTCATGCATCTTTTTTCCTCTGTATGCTGCTAATAAAATTAATTTCAGGCCATGAAACCTACCTACATGTCACACAACAGTTTTTTCCATCACAGCCTAAAGCAGTGGTTCTCAGCCTTTTTATATTCAAGGCACCCCTCATTACACTCAAAGTACACCTCAGAAAATGTGAGCTCTTTAGCTTTCACTCATTTTTGACTACAGATAATTAATAGAACAATTCTTCTGTTGCAACAAACTCACAAAGACCACAACAGGTCAGAACGTTTTTGACACTATGAATTTATATTTGAAATCTCTGGGTTTGGATACCTAAGAGTGTTACTATTGCACAGCACCTCATGTCACCCTTAAAAGGATCTCATGGCACCCCAAGGTGTCACGGCACCTGGATAAGGATCACTGGCTTAAATATATGCCAATACACACAAACACTGTACATGGCAGAAAACCACAAAGGGGTGTATAGCTGAGGCTAAAACATTAACATGCTGTTGAAACCAGTAGGGTTTGCTTTAAATACAGATTTAAATATTTGGAAGTGGGCCAGCCTGAACCACTGTCTGTTACAGCCTGTGAAGTCCTACGGAGGGAGTTCAGGCTAACAGCTCACCCGTCCATGCTAAATTACATTTAACTGTAGAGTGCAGTAAGGAAAACAAGAAACAACACTGGCCTGGTGTGCAACTCATTCAGAGTGACCCCAGGAGGATGGACTTATGCTGACAATGAACATTTTTTCTGAAAGAACCCCCCCCACCATGCTTCAGAGTCTTAGAATAAATCCTCCCCAAAGGCCTCACTTCCTGTTCTGCTCATAGTCTCTAAACCAGAAGAGTGAGACCTATTCTCGGTCACATACGTGCGTATGTGCATGAGAGCATTTGACTGCAAGCATCTGTGGGTGAGTGTGCATGCATGCATGCATACATGAACATGTTTGCACCTGGCTGTCAAAGAGATTGTGGAAAGTCCATAAAAGCAGTTTCTTTTCCCGCCCCCCTCCCAAATCTCTTCTTTTTTAAAATGAATTTTGGGTTCATGAAAACTGGCTGATTTTGAACTTTGGACACACTGCTATGGGCAATGGCAGTACAGGCTTCTGTCACATCAGCTCTGGTAGCTGAACATCAGCACTGGCCCCTGGAATAACATGAGTTGTTACTCCAGCCCACAGGAGTAATTGGCTTTCACAGATAACCACATCCCATCTGCTACATTATAGCTTTGGAAACGTCCTGCACCAAGATGCAGTGGATTCCCTCCTCCGTTACGAATGGGTCACATTGAGCTAGCATATTGGTAGCATGGCAAGATGGCTTTATTTCATGGTAGCTGCATTTTGATCACCAACATTTCATTTTTCATGTAAAAAGTTGTATTTCTAGACCTAGAACTTCACAGGTAGCTTTGCAATGCGAACAGAGTACAAGCAGTACAGTGACATTTGCCCAGCTTTTCAGACAGCAAAAAGCCGCTTTCCCTTCTACCTCCTAATTTGATCCCTGGAGATAACTTTCCATACCTCTTTCACTTTTTTCCCGGTTTAAAGTTTTATCTTGCCCTGACCTTCTACAGTTTGAATCCAAAAGAGCCTTTATAATGACTTTGTTATGGGTTGAATTAAACCCCATTGAAACTTGTAGGTTTAACACTTTCACAGAAAGACTGAGCATCTGCTACACCATGAAGTATATGGGTTTTCTTTGGGAATGACATAGACAAAAGCAGGGGCTAGCACACAGATTTGTGGAGTGCTGTGTGCTGCATTTTTGAAAGAAACACAAGAAAATGTAAGAGAACAAGGTAGAAAAGCAAAGAGCATGGAACAAACACTGGGAACGTAGTCCTGAAAACAGCTGAGACAGTATACTTTTGAGCTAAGTGCTGACTAGAAAGGGCCTGAAAATACAAGGAAAGACATAGTCCTTTGTTTGATTCCTGTTGTGTTTAGACAAGCAGAACTCTACACTGCAACTCAACAGGACTGCACCACAGAAACACGTGAATGCCTCATTTCACCTTCCAGTTGGAATAAATCTGTGGGACTGTGAATTTATGCCTAAACACCTGGATCAAAAGGAGTAACTATTTCACAGAGCTTTGGATCAAGCCCTCAGTACTCATGAAATTAGTTCTCTTGCTGTTCAAAAGCAGGCAATCCAATCTCTGCAACTACTCTTTCTGATTACAATTGCTCTGAAAACATAAGACCCTTTTTCTTCTGTCAAATGTTTTCCTCCATGATCCAGCCTCTTCTTGCTTCATTTGCTTTCAGATCTAGCAATTGTTCTAAGACAGCCACACCAGCATCATTATCTATTTCCTCATCCAGAGCTCTCAAGTCATTTATGATTCTTTCCAACAGTCTGCTAACTAGCACCAGTGGAGATGATGAGGAACATAATCTCTTAAACTGCTTTCATGATATTCCTGTGTAAATCACCCTTCCAGTTCTCACTCGTGATACGTAGCATAGTTTTACACTGAGTTATTTTTGTGCTAACTCAGTGTAAAACTGTGTTGGCAAATCCCTAGTTTCTGGACCAGAAACCTGTAGGCTCTCATGCCGAGTAGGACCTGGACTCCTATTGCTGATGCTGCAGAACATCACTATAGAAAGCATCAAGGTTGCTGCAAATCTGGGAGCATTTTTCTGTAAGGAGCTGACATTTTTTATTATAAGCAGTAGATCTTGAGCACTCACAACGCAATCAAGTATTGTGCTGTGAGCTGCAACACTGCTAGGAGTACTATCCTTCACATCTGATGCTAAATAAAGATCTCTTCTGCTTTTTCAGATGGGTTTTCTTGATAGAATGTAAAGAACCCAGGGCAATTTTTTAAAAGAACAAACTGTCACAACTAGACTGCTGCTGGTCCCCAACCTGGCTAGGTTAACACTAGCATGGGTATTTTGGGCTACTCTACAGTCATTCCCATCCAGACTGACATGCAAGGCTTTCTGTTAGCAAGTGCTAAAGTCAGCAACTGCCACATTGAACTCATTGCTCCCTTGATATTTAGCATATCTCTCTGTAACGATTATGGGACACTGGAAGCAAAAAAAGATATGGCAGAAAATCACTGATCCTTTTTTTTAATTACTTTTTTTTTAAGAATCCTAAGAACAGAGTTAACAGATATTCTTTGTTTCTTAGTTATTCATCAAACAAAGCTATTCAAAATGGATTTAGTATCTCAAAATCCTGATAGGTAATTTTAAAGCTCAAAATAAATCTCTAAAGCACATTAAGCAGGTGAATAGGATTCCACCTTCATCTTTTAACCACACCTTATCCTGATTATGGCTAATGACTTCCTCCTAGTCCTCAAGAAAGCCCTAACTTCCTCCCTTGGAGCCCCCTGCATTTAATATGCCTTAAAAGGAAAAAATAGGACCTGTCTGAGTTTTGGTTGAGTAACAGATTTATTGAGTATTAGTAGAAAAATAAAAAGGACAGGAGATCAGGAAGGATTTTGTTTATATTGTTACATGGGGAAACCACCCCAGAAGAAAATGCAGAACATTTACTCACATCTAGTCCTGAGCAAAATTCATGTAATTCATACCTACAACATTACTGCCTGAAGCTTTGGCAACAGCAAACTGAGAAAGACAGAAATTGCTGAAAACATTTCAGGTCCCTCATCCCCATTGCCAACACACCTCTTTTTAACATGTACAGGCACAAGGAACTTTTCCCTTAGGAAACAGCCTAATCCTCAAAAGCTCTTCAGCATCAAGTCTGGCTGGGAGCTGTAGGGGCAGGTGGTGGCAGTGTGCTTGGAGGAAGTCTGTTCCATGGCTAGAGGAAGGAGAAACTAGTTTGAGATTCCCTGAGGGAGTCAGACATGCTCCATCCAGCCTCCCACTGAGCTCGTAACTTCCCCTGTCGCTTTGCTGTGTGTGCAGTTATTTCAATTCCCAGAAGTAAACAGGACTTCAGTACACATTTAAATATTTTCCTGCACCAGGGCCTATGCAAGAAGTGCCATGGCAGTTCCAAATCCAGTCCCACATGGTATGGCCAGATCAGCCACTGTGAATTCATGTGGTAACTCTGCAATAACTGGTCACTAGTATATATGGACCGGGCTCTTATCTCTGTAGAACCAGACAGTCTCACATACACTCCTGAATACCCCTCACAACAGCAGTTCTCCCAGTAGAAACTGAATGTCTGTAACTGGCCAATGACAAAACCAGCTTGCTACAACTAGTCATGGTTGGGACATTTTCAGAAAGAAGTTTCATGGTTAATGATCAATTCTGAGGCTTATTAAAAAGAATAAGGCAGAGTTAGTGGCAGATATATTGTATTAAGTTGTATACCACATGCATCCTTTCGCTGAAAATTAGCCATCCCATATTGGGGTCGTCTCTTAAGCAAGGAACCTGATCCCTGCTCTAGAATGAAAGCAATGGGACACTGGAATGGTGGCAGAGGGCTGTGCTCAGCACAGACTCATCCAGGACTGAAGGGTTCAGCTACATGGAGCAGGAGCAGAGTCCTTCGTCTGTCACTCCCCACCCCTGCTGCAGGGCCCAAGTTTAACCCTCTCACAACCGCTGCCAAATTGGCAGTAATGGTTGGCTGAGCAATAGGGGGAGGAGGAGTGCCAGTGAAGACAGAACTCTGCCTCTGCTCCATGCAGCTGGAGGGTTTGGTCTCTGGCTGAACCACTGCCACTGCAGGTAAGACTTTGGGGACATCTTTTCTATTCATTCCACCGTCCCAAAACACAGGGCATGTCTTATGCAGGGCAATGTGACATGCAAATAAATATGGAATTTGCATTTACAGTAACAAGCTAATGATCTGTGGAACACTAGAAACCAGCTCCTATTAGATATGTGCAGCCCTGGGACCGTAATGTCCTTTCCTCTGATGTCATGTCATGACCCTCCCCCCCGAGATGGTATTCTCCCCTTCAGGACTTGGTCATTGCTCCTTTCCCTGCCATGCTTGCCAGAATCCTCTTCCTAAATACTTTGACCTGAACACAGCTCCCATCATTCTCCTACACATGGCAAGGTTTTTAAAAAATAACTATTAGAGACAGCCATCTGCTGTGGTACACTTAACTGCCTACATACATGAATACTGGTAGTCAACTGAGGACATTGCAAACCACAGGCACTCCATCCTTTTCTCTTACCTGAACTTGTAACCTTGCCTTTCTGGCTGCCTTTTCCCTTTCTGTTCCGTTCTATACAGTACAGCTAAAGCCATCCTGTTTGCCTGAAACTTGTTACACACACTGACACAAGCTATTGCAACCATCAGGTGAGCATCCTCTGCCGTACTGCAATCAAGCTCCTTGTCTTCAACTTCAAAGCTTTACATCATGAAGTACCTACCCATACATCATCCCTTATCAGAGCCAAAAGTACGTAAATCCCCTCATGTCATAATACTGCATGCTGCCAACTCCATCAAGCCACACTTTTTCAATGTTGAGTTTATGCATGGAAAAATCTTTTCTGCATCATTCAACTTCATACTCCTTTAGGTCCCTTCCTTCAGCTAGCCTTCTCCCATTAATCTTCCCCATCTATCCTCATGCCCTTTTACCTATAATCATATCACAGGTTATCATCAAAATACAAATGGAAACTAGTAAGGGGGAATTCTTGGAACCAAGACAACGTACACCAAACGTAATCACTCACATGATTTTCAGTTAATGTTTTACATTTCATTTCCCTCAGTCCTTGTCTGTATTCCATCTGTCTAGGTCCTTGGGGCAAGGGTAATGTTTTATGCATGTCTATAATGAACCATGCACACCAGTGGGGTTATGTATGTAATATAAAATATATAATGGCAAAAGTGAGTACAGCATTTGAGCATTATCCTTTAGCAGAACATGCTACATTTCAGTTAGGGTGGCAAAGTTTCTTTCGCTGAAAGTGGAAATGTGCTCTGACACCCCCCGCCCCACTATCCCTGACACCCCAGTAGATGTACCCCTAGCTAAAAATACCCACTAGCTCAGATAATTTGCCTCTTCAATGAGGCTATTGACTCTCTGTTTCTAGCAAGTGAGTAAGCAGGGGAGCAAAGTCCTCAGGATACAGTTCGATAGATGATGAAAGAACTTTAATATGCAACTGAAATTCTCTATTCCAAAATAACCACTTTAAACCTGTTAATTATACACACCAAGCAGACTGAGACCTCCAGAATAGGAATCCAGTTGTTTATCAGTGAAAGCCAAGCCTCTAAAAATCTGGCTCCCCACTACACATGCTTTGTGTTGGTTAAATTAGCTTCAGGAAGAGAATCAAAATTAATTAAAACCACATGGAGATCCTCTCCCCCTCCCTTTATCCCCCACCAGGAGACAGAGGCCAGTTCAGTCTAATTTAGTCCAGTGTTTTTGTTTCCTAAAGTCTCAATCTTGGGCTGAGTCCATTAATAAGATGCAGCTGATTTTAATCTAGATGAACTCAAGACTTTTCTCTTCTTTGGTTTTAAAAAGATTACAAATTGTGTGTTATATAAATAGAGGGAAAAGAAAAAAAGGTACCAGAATGAGTAAAGAATCTGCTGTCCATTAGCCAACCTGCTGAACAAGCCCATGAGCCAAATAAAGATAAGAACTTCAAGTGGTATGTGCTGGGGGGGAGGAGGGGCAAAATGAATATACATACAGCCCAATACCCTGGTGCTCAGGCACTCTGGTGATAGAAGCTGCAACTATGTCTATAACCACCAACATGATGTTAAGAACACAAAAAAGGCATTTTTGCAGTTATCCTCAAATATCCCCATTGTAGCTTCTCATAATGTTTATGTACCATGTTTTTTAATTAAAAACACACTAGGCAACTCCTGCATGAAACTATGCTGAGAGAATTAAGGTCTACATTAAAGAGTCCATATCAGTCAATTAGGATGAGATACCTCACCAAGATTTTTTAAAGATTTAAAGGTAGAGAACTGGGTGACTCAAAATTGGTTTGAGAGTTGACATTCAAAACAGGTTGGTAGTGACTGAAAGTTTTTATCTTCTCATGTCTGTGTAGTGGTCAACATGAAATGAATCTGTGGTGTTAGACTAACTCCTATCAGAGAGGTGATAATATAAAAAGGCTACCTTTGTTGAGGCTGACTGACTTCCTTATAGGCAGCAGAAAGGGTAGGAGACTCTCTCATAATCATTCGGGACAGTTTTGAGTCACATTGGTGTGTGAGGAGAATGTCCTATACCAGACAGTTCAGAGTAGATGAACAAAAACAAAGGAGGACTGACTATAATGCAATGCTATGGACTATGATATTTCCAAGAAAGCTAGTCTGTAGCAGCTCTGTGTGTTGATTAAAAAAAGTAAACCAGACACTTTAAGAGGTATAGAAAAGAAACTCCTTCTGGTTTAATGTAATAGTAGGTATCAGATGCATAGAGGCTTGAAGACATGATAAAGAATGCTAGAAAGTCGCTCACTTTTAACATTGTTTTTCATGAATATACTAATGTTAACATACATGTAGAAAAAAGTATATACATACACCACATACTTACTATACGGTAAGTACTATGGCATTTCAGTGTTTGTAGTCCTGCCTTAAATTAAAATGATATTTAAAGACATATATATGGATGCCCTAACAGTGAATGTTTGTATCAGGTTTGGATGTCTTTTTCATTATAACTGTAATTCTGCATTTCCTGAACTTAATGCTTCTTTGTATCCATTAGAACTAGAAAATCTCGGTAAGGTATTTGACTGATTGACTGATATGGACTCTTTAATATACACCTTAATTCTCTCAACATAGTTTCATGTGGGAGTTGCCTAGTATGATTGTAATTAAAAAACATGGTACATAAACACTATAAGAGGCTATGATGGGGATATTTTGAATCATCTGAGTTTGATCGTATCAACATTTAATTACCTTTGAAAAAAAATTACTTTTAAGACCAGCTTCAACAGAATGCTCTGGCTGTTTTATGTCACTTGGGAGCAGCACAAAGCAGACATAGGATACTGGGCAGTTAAATGAGATTTACAGCTGCTTTGTATCACTAGAGCTGTGTAAAGCAGCCATTGTTAACCCCTGCTTCCCCTCCCTCCCGTCCTCCACATACCATTGGGCAAACCCATCCCGCAAATTCCCTATTCCTCCCGCATCATTACAGCTTCCTGCACACACACAAACTCTCCATTTATTTTCCTAAGCCTGTATCCTCCAAAACAGAGACGCACCGCACCCATTTCTCCCTTCACATCCTCCACAGTTCTCTGTGCTCACATATGCCCCAGTTTACCTCTTGTTCCTGTCTTTTCTGCTAAATAGAACTAGTCGATGTCTGTTTTTAAAAAGGAGTATTTAAGGTTAATGGCAACTTCTACCAATATTTTTCATATGGTAAAGTTTACCAGTTAGCACAGTCTGATACATAAAGGGTTCTCCCTTAGAGAAATTCATGCAGAATTGCCCTTTTTCCAAACAGCCACTGTCTCCACACTGTTCCTATGGGAGTGGAGCCAATTTGTCAGAAGAAATAAATGGATGCTTGCTTGCTAAGGACAACTGACAGTTATAATCCTGCAACTGCATAGGGAATCTCTCTGGATAAAAGACCAGCAACCATTGTGAAAGAAGTCAGCTGTGTACTGAATTCTCCATAATAGATTATTACTATTCAAGCCCAGATGAAAGAGAAGATTAGTTTTGAAACTTATTGGGAACAATTATCTTATCGATAAAAATAGTTCTTCAAATATAGCCCATACACAAAACTGCAGTGAATTTTAATTGTATCCAGTAAATCTCAAGAATCTGCTTTAAATCCTCCAGATGACTTTTAAAAAATTGTCAGTGGGTGGCAAACTTAAAGGAGTCTTTTAAAAATTATTTTCAACTCAAAAAACAAATTAGTGGAGTTGCTTAGTAATTCTCTGAAAATTCATTTTGAAGTTATACACATTTTGTGAAGAATGTGTCATACTTTTCATACATGAAAAAGTTACATACATAATTATAAATATCAGTACTACCTTAACAATGTTTCTGCAACAGACACCTTTATAAAGTATTAGAGGTGCTGGTAACAAACAATGAACACATTAGGAGATATATACACATGCAAGAATTATATCCATAACTGTTGCATACAAATACTTTTAATGCATCTCTATCACAATGGTAATGCACATGGATGTACAACAGTAATTTTCACTCTGTTCTGAGGAAATGCAAGTACTCCAAAAATGCAAGTGCACAAGTGCGTGCTTGTGTGTGTGTGTGTGTGTGTGTGTAAAAAACTTTTTCTCAATTTGACTGTTAAAGAGTATCTTTAACTGTGTGTGGGTGGCTGTGGGAAAGGTGGACAGCTGGCTGAAAGTCTACCACAAAAGGAATCTTGTCCCATTTCCTGCCTGGGTTTCATTCACTAATGAGTATTGCTCTGGGTCATTCTCAAGATTTCTTCATCTGTTGTTGTCTTGTCTGTAACAAGGGGCACCGTGGCAGTTGAACTGCTGTCAGTTTGTCTTGAGAGTTTATTCCGCTGTATCTCATCTCTGCAGCTGTGTGGGATTCCTAGTGTCTGGCTGTAAGCAATGCCATATCTCATGTGTATTTTTGGATGAAAATTAAATCTAGTCTAAGGTCAGATGCTATCTGTTTTTAGTTTCTTGTAAAAAGTGCATATCTCAACATATAATAAGTAAGATAAGGATTTATCTCTGGTCATCCTGAATGTAATTTTGTTGGCTAGGATAATGTTAATAATGTGCAATATTCACTTCTTCCTTTTCTTCTGGAACACTACAGATTCCAACCACAGATCCCTACCAATATACACAGATTCTGATGTAACTGTATTATACCTGCAGACAATACATTCCTGTAATTTGTTTGTGGATATGAAGCCACTGGTCCTTTAGGAAAGGCCATTTGATTTACAGCAGAATGCTTTTATTCATTAGACTGATTCTTTAATCAGATCAGTTCATCTTCACTAAATAGTGCAACTAAAATGTTAACAGGTTTACCCTTTTTTCTTCTGAGATTCATTTCTAAAATACTTCTCCACCTCTACAGGCAGATTATAGACGGAAACTTCAGAGCATGTTATTTTATGAACTGATCTATTTCCTTTTCTAGAATCCCAGTTTTAAAAGGCTGTGCCAGGATTTTACTTAAGGATGAAGCCCAATTTTGTGCTGAATTCTCCATGCACAGGAAAGGGCACTGCAAGGTTCTCCATTGTGCCTGTATTTAGAGAGAATGAGTTTGTCAAAACATCACAGAGTAGCTTAGTTACTAAACAAAACCTGTCTTCTCAGAATACTGTGTGTACATCTAGGGAAAAATACCTAATAATTTGTATAAAAATGGCAATGAAATATCAATCCTCTTCTTATGTACACACAACATAAATAAGTCTCTTCAAGACTGTTCTCCCTCCAGTGGTATTAACTAGGGCTGTGCAAAGCTTCAGTTCCTGATTTGATTTGGTGGAGATTTGGCACAATTCGGTGGCTGAATCTCCAAATCTGAATTGAATCAGGAGACCCTTTAATCTCTGAGAATCAAATCAGAACCCTCCAAATTGACTTGGAGAGTTTTGACGATCCGGACATAGACACAGCTTTAAATGTTTTTTCTACATACCTCAAGGTACCAGGCAGCTCATGAATGTGGCACCGCTGGGGTGGATGGAGTGTCCCACAAGAGTTTCACAGTTTGTAGGGTCAGAAGGGACTTGAGCAGATCATCGAGTCCGACCCCCTGCCATGGCAGGAAAGAATACTGGGGTCAAACGACCCCAGCAAGGTGTTCATCAAAGTGTGGGGGGACTCCCCAGCATACTAAGCAGCAGATCCAAAAGTGGACCAACTGGTGTCTCCTGGGTCTGGGGGGGGGCACCCAGGGTCCCCCTGTGGCTAATCACCGAGCTGTGTTTATAGCTGAATCGCTGATTCTCCGAATCAGCACTGAATCTTCAGATTTGGGTTTGGCCAAATTGAACTGGGGACCATGATCTGAATCAATGAATCAAATCGTTGTCCCTGATTCAAGCTGAATCCAAATTGAATACAGCCGTTTTGTACACCCCTAGTATTTATACCTATGAGGTGGGGAAAAAAAATCTCCCACTAGAAGCACCTTTAAAACTGGACTTTCCAATATCTGATCACCTGATATATGAGATTGTTATAAGTCTCATTTAATATAAAGAGATACTTTTCTCTAGAAGGTAAGGTACAGTTTTGCCACTTTTTTCTGAATCTCTTCCAGGTAAATAAATTGAGGCTTAAAGAAGTTTCTCTTGCTCTTCAACATAATAGAAGCAGTTTGCATGAAGAATGTACTTCAATATTCACCAAAAATACCAACAGGCTTATAAAAATGAAAAGCAGGTCTCCTGTTCTTCAGTTCTGCAGTGCTAAAATGACACTTCGTTATATACCACAACTACTCCATGAATGTATTCAGAACTTTATCTACTGAGTGTTGACAATGAATATATACTAATTCCTACTTTCATTCCCTGTGCTGAGCTAACACATCTATTTCAATTGAGCACTTCCAGTATAATTGTTTATTAAGTCCCCATTACAGAACAACCAAAGAACAAGTGTAAAATTTCAAGTAAAGGCATGAGTGAAGGCATGCATTAAAGACTGCACTATTGACAAAAGAGGGCATAATTTAGCCCAAACAAATTATTATTGGTGGTGATATCTGAGGAGGAAAGTAGCCAGCTCGCCTTTCAGAAATGAAGAACAATTTTGCAGGGCTCTAATTACAATCCCCTCCGAAACCTTCCTTCTCCAAACCCCCACAAACTTTAAAGGGAGTGCCTTGTAGTTAATTGGCTGAGACAATAAATGTGGAACTCCATCATGCTATTTCAGAACTACTTTTAAGAGAAGAACCACACACTAAGCTTCTAGTAATGTAAAAAACCTGAGTCAAGACAGACCCTTCCTCCCTGCTCTCCATCTGGGTTTCCAATGTTCTACTTGCACTTTTAGATTTAACATATGAAGCAAAGAATCATTTCTTTCCAGAAGGCTAACTCCTTCGGTGGGTGGTCTCTGTTCATTTTATTCTTTGATTTTATTTTCCAGGACATTAAGCATTTTTTTCCATGTTCTGTGTTGAACACTGTGGTTTTGCTTTTGAACCACAATGCCGAGAATACAAGATGGTGCATTTATTTCATTTTGCCAGCTCTTAACCAGGTTCTACATGTACACAGATCACCTCTGTAAACACATTAGCAGCATAAGAGAGCTTTATAATTTGTGCTTGGTTGTAATTCTCATGCTTTCATTAGTGTTGTATACTATAAACATATCCTGATCCTTTATAAAGTATTCTTTACACTGGATCCTCTCAACTATGTACCATTCCAATACCTATTCAATCCACTCCTAATAATGCCTTTTTCTTTTGTTAGATGATTGTCTAATGAACTCAATACATTTGTTCAGGTTAAACGCCTGCATTAGGTAAGGAATAGAGATCAACAAGAGCCACTTCCACGTAGTCATCTCTGGTAACATCTCTGACAGCCAGGAGTTCCTGAATAGACACAAACACCAAAGCACACAAAGATAAAGATATGGACACCATTTTTGTCATACGAAAGAAAGGTACAGAATACTAATATGCTTTTCTCATTAACATTCTTGACTACCAACTAACCTGCTAAATCATTATAAACTTTAGCAAGCAGTCTCCCCAGATGCATATACATGACTCAGAGGTTGGAGCAAATGCATTCCTGGACCTGCAGGATGGATATAAGACAACAGTGAAATTTTGAGCCTATACACAGGTGTGTCATGTGAATAACAAAGTGGAATTTTGCAGCCTATGCATTGGGTAGCCTATGAAAGATACAAGGCAGTTAATCAGTAGGCCTTCACACCTAGTTATTATGACACACAATATACATAAATAAGATTGCAATACTTTGTGCGTGTCTAGTATTTTGCATACCAAGGCATCAGAGTAGATCTTACTTATGAATTAACCTGCTCTATAAATAGGCTGGATCCTGACCCAAACTCCTCTTTGGGAGTACTGGATACTCAGAGACAATAGAAGGGATTTAAACCTTTCTCTACTGCCCTTACCCACCTTACGAGATAAGGTAACTGGACTAGATAAACCCAAGGCAAGACTAAGGCATAGGCACAAAAGGTGCCCTGGCTTATCTAGTCATGTGATGACATTTGACCCTTGATTTTCATTTAATAATATAAAGTACGCTTTTATCCTTTATGGTTGCAAAGAAAACATAACTTGAGTGTAACTGATGATGAAGTGATTGCCTGAGTCTGCCAGGAGCCTGAAACAACACCTCTGAGACTGGTGAACTACCTCATGCCTCTTGGTTGTATATTAGCTCCAAGACTCTGCAGGGAGGTAAAGTCTCCTGCCACCAACTCACCAAAGGACTCTGTAAGTGTGGCAGGAGAAAAAGAGCATTGTGGGCTGCCTCATTCACTCCTGATTTGGGGGTAAGTACTGGGACATGCCTATTCTACAGTCCCTGTCATTCTGAGTAAGGAATGAAGTTCCCTGACATTTTAAATAGTGGGCAGGCCTACGGAAGCCAAGTGTGGAAGGACAACATGGCAGAAAAACGTGGGAGCGTAAAATTCCACATTACCTTAATATGGCTCTCGATAAGCCATTGGCATTGAGGTACCTGAATCAGAGCTTTGATGTGACCTGGCTTACTCTCCAGATAAATAGTGTTCATGCACTTTAACCTCTAAACTATCCATTTTTTCCCATCTAATACTGCTGGAAGATTATGCTGAAGTGCCCTGTATTTCCTGGCATTTAAAGTCAGGGTAGCCAAGGGCAATAAAGACTCCTTCCTCTCCAGCCTGATAGCAGAGTTCTTCCTTCCTTTTGTTCAGATTAAGAACAAACACAGAGCAGAACAATAATAGTGGGTGCATTATTATGAGGCTCTTTGGGTACACAGCCCTGGTCAGCATAATTTTGCACTTGGATTTGTTTTGAAGGAAACAACAAATGGTTCTTGCAGTTGGTGTTTCAGGGTCATTACCTCTACTTTATTTTAAATTACCAGCAATACACATTACTATGTAAAGGCTGGCTGACATGGGACCAATCAATTGAGGTCCTGGACCCTAAAAGCAGAGGCAAGGTAAACCACCAGGTTATGGTGCAAACTACAATAGAAGACAGCTTAAGCAAGCTCTCTCTGAACTGGCTTAACCACTGCTTCATAACATCAGGCACTTAGAGATCTTCTTCCCTACCAAAGAAGCACATGGGGCCGACGGTTTAGATTTGGGACCTATCTCACAACAAAATGTTCAGCAATTTAGACACATTGCCTTAATCTGTGTTAGCAGCAGTCCCTTTCCCATCATACTGCCTTATTGATGGATGAAAGGACATTACAGTCATTCTCTTTTCCTTGTATAAGGTATGGCAAGGATGTCAGGCATTCGGCCCTTGGGCTGAACCCAACCTACGAAGCTGTTCTATCTGGATCCCTGGGCAACAGGTGGGCAATTAGAAGTCGGGAGGGAGTGGGGGGGCTTGCCAAGGGATGAGTGCTCTACTACAGAATCTGGGACCCTTGAGCATATTGATTGTTGATGGGCATGGAAATGGGCAGCAGAGCGGTGAGTAAGGGTCAATATAGCCCCAGTTGTCATCCAGCCGTTTTGTCCATTGCTACCACCATGGCCGCTTTGGCCACCAGCCCTACTCCTTGCTGGAGCTGCTGCTGCTTGTTGCCCCATGTGAGAGTTAGAGGCTGCTGCTGCAACATGCCCTTGGCTGGGAACACTGTGGCCTGGGATGGCTCTAGCCTGAAAGGAACCAGGTAGATCCAGCCCAGGGCACAAGGTAAGCTTTACACCCCTGAGGTATGGGAACAAAATCCTTGTCCTCTGGTTTGTGTGGAGCTGGGGAAGAGCCTTCATCACATGATCCTACTATTTTGCATTCTGGAAAAGTTATGCTGGCCTTGGACAAGCAATTACATTTATTACTTTTGGCAAGAAAGTAAGATACTATTTCAGTGTTTTTACATTATCGTTGGTGACCATGGCAAAGACAGGTGAGTGTGTCCTGTGCCTGGGTTGGTAAATTTTCACAGTAATTTTCCAAGACTAATCTGGTAAATTCTCCCTCCTGTTTCGCCAACATTCAGGAAGTGGCTTCCAAATCCCAGGATTACCCAGGTAGAGGTAGCAGGGTCCCCAATCAGTTGTGCATCAGTTGATTCCCAGTTTTCCACCCTCCCATCTGCTTCAGTATTTGTCACTGCTTACTCTAAACAGTGCTCCTCTAAACACAGTCACGTCTCAACTACACATCTGGCTGAATATCTGTCATATTCTATGTATTTAGAAACAGGATTTTATAGCAAACATCCTATTCTGCCAACTAAATATCTACTAAGCTGTATCTGGATTAATACACACGTTTACTTATTTCAGAAGTCTATGCAGGTGTAACTTTAAATATTTACCATGGTGAAAATGTTTCATTAGAGTTTTTGGATCAAAATAATAGGGGTGTGTGAAACGGGCCGTATTCGATTCGGATTCGGCCTGAATTGGGAACAGCAATTCAATTCATTGATTTAGATCACTGTCCCCAATTCCATTCGGCCGAATCTGAAGATTCGATGCTGATTCAGAGAATCAATGATTCAGCCATAGACACAGTTTTACATGTTTTTACATATTTTGAGGTATCAGGCATGGCTTGTGAAGTACTTCTGGGTCTGTCGGGGAGTGCGTGTGCGTGTGCGTGTGTGAGTGTGAGTGTGTGTGTGTGTGGGGGGGCCCTGTGGCCTCCCTCCCTCTCTTCCTCTCCCCAGCTTGGCGATTGGCCACAGGGGGACCCTGGGTGCCCCTCCAGACCCAGGAAGCACCAGTCGCCAAGATGGGGGGG
>NW_017728947.1:47126346-47164606 GCF_001723895.1 Crocodylus porosus | reverse complement strand
TATAATTTTCCAGGTAGAGAATCTAAGTATTGGACGGTTGCCTTGAATTCTCCACCCCTCACTGCTGCAGCAGACAAAGCAGTGGGAGGCGGGGGGGGACAAAGGGGCCCCCCTTGCCCTCTGCCCCACCCACTACTTCCTCCTGCAGCCTTCCTGCTCCCCTGCCCCCTGCACCTCCCACCCCCAGCTCCCCACAGCTTCTGCACCTCCCCTACTCCCTCCAGTCTCTGCCTCTCCTCCTGCTCTCTCCAGATCCTTCTACTCCACCCCCTCCTTACTGTCAGATGCTGCTCAGTCCCAGAGCTCAGCACATGGAAGCTCAGACCTTGCCAAGCCATGCAGCAGTGTCAATGCTGTTGATTGGTGAGGCGGAGGAAGCAGTTTCTATGTGCTCCGTGCCTGGGAGAGACCCCAGCCTAAAGTGGAGCCAAGCAGCATCTGTCAGCAAAGGGGAGGGAAGTGGGCAGGTAATATAAAGAGGACAGGAGGCTGCTGTGAGTCTGACTCTGGCCCTGGCCCAGACTCAGGGGTCATTTGCTCCCCCTTCCTCTCCTTATGGAAATATAAGATGAGGGGCTTCCCCCCCACACACATACTGATTGTGGGGGAGGAAAACTTCATTTTATATTTGAGCAAGTATGGTATTTACCATGAGAGACATTTCATTCCAAAGCGCTTTACAAATGTGGATGAACAAAAACATTCCCGTGTAGCAGACAGATGAACTGATCCACACATGTCCTGAGCGGAGTGAAAGTTAACTTTTACCCTGACATTTTCTGTTAACATCCCAATCCAGCCTACATTTAAAAGGTTTACCAGTTCAGCTATGTCAATTTGGAGCATGACAAAAACACATCCCAGTTAACACAGATACGCTGGCAAAAGCCCTAGGGCTAGTACAGTTATACCAAAGGTGATTGAGGTGGGACAGGATTTTGATATGAGGCAAAGAGCTTCTTCCTAAGTCACCTTTGTGTGGTGTTTCTTCCTGTGAAACAAATGTAAAGGAAGCTGAAGTCAGCTACTGCAATACCATTAGTTGCCACCCCAAGTTGAGGTAAGTCCATTTAACCTTTCTATCATGAATGAATTTAATTTGTGCAGATTCCTGTGCATCTGAGGAATTCACCAATGGCTGCAGCCTCTGTTGTATGCAGGCAGCTGCAACCAGCTGGAGGACTGCCTCTCTCCCTCATGTTCAGACTTGATGGTGGAATTTAATTCATTTAAATAGGGCGAGATGCCTGGAGTTGCTCTAACTTCTGGCCATTGCCTGTGAATCTTTCCCTCAAGCATATAAACACATCTGTATAAACACATCTTTTTACATTAAAAATGAAACAGCCTGTCTGGTGGCTGTCTAGTTAGTCCTGTATACTGCTACAGCATGCAGGAGACACAGTTTCAATCACTGATCCCTCACTGATCAAGTCAGCAGGGTCTGTGATCACTTCACAAGGGAAGGGGAGAGGATGCAACCCATTTCTCAAGATAAAATCTTTAGGGTGGTGATTGAAATTTATGATTCAATAGATTCCAAAAGGAGTCCTATTTGGTCACCCTCAACTGTGGCTATGAATTAAGGCCACAAAAAGGTGGGGAAGACAGGCTCAAAGACTGAGGAAATGCAATGCAACTTTGAGCTAAAATTAGGATGGCATGATACCCACAGACCACACCTCTACGCTGATAATGAAGGGCAATATTTTAGAAACAGACCAGTCACACTGTGACCATATTAATCTATTAACTCTGGATTTTGTTATCACATAGGAATATACTGATTTGAATTTAAAGGTACTGACCTCCTACAGTTCCTAATAACTTCAGTAAGAGTTTCATGTCAAAAAATCAAGTTAAGAGAGCTTTGCATATGGAGAAGAGCTGAAGGAAAATAAAAGGCCCATTGTGTAAGTATGAAAAGTTTAAACACTGTTGATGGGTGGTACACCAATCCCTTCCCTTTTCAAATGAATTTCACTTGATGTTTTGTTTGGTTTTCCTGTTGATGCATCCTGCACCCTCCAGGGCTAAGCTGGTGGGATCCAATTCACCCTTCCTGACATGCGGAGTTTAAAACAAGAGACCTCAGCAATCGGACATCCTCAGCATTTCCAACTATTGAGCACAGCCATATGCACCGTGATCCAATTTCAGAGCAGAAAAGAAAAGAAAAGATATATATGTAGGAATATTCACTCTGCACTGGTACAGGGAGACAAAAGGAAACTAAGCAAACAGGATGTGCTATTCCTCTGTGAACTTCACCAAGGTAGACAGGATATAGGCTGCAATATGTGTGCATGTCTCACTGCTAGCTTGCTTTTACTGTTCTATTCACAGCATAAGCACTAAGAGAAGAAAGTAAAAGGAAAGGCAATTTGCCATTGTAGATAATTTCCCTTTAAAATTAAGTTAGTGATAGTGAAAGGTACCAGTTTGAAAGGTTCAGTCTCCCTGGAGACTGAAGTCTTTTATTTATCCACAAAACAAACACAGTTTGAACACAAGAAATAAGAGTGCCCCCCACGTTGCCTAGCCAATGAAAGTATAAGGACTCAAACAAGTACTCTGAGCTACAAGGGAGCAGGGATTTACCTGGCACCAGCTGGTTTAGGATAACTGTGTAGGTTCACACTCAGCTCTGTGGAAAATAAAAACTATCCTTCAGTAGCTTATCCCTCTTTTACTGATGGGTGAAAGGTATTGAGGATTTACTGTGGGGTCAGAACAGCAGTTACTCCAGCTTACATGTGGCATGCCTCTGCTTTCATTTCCTTGCAGTAACTTGTTCATATTTCCATGCCCTCAACCCTTACAAAAGCAGTGGATACCTTGAGGAATGAGACAGTTGACACTTAGCCACTGAAAAATCAGTCTACTTACTCTGATTTTAGACATCCAGTTGTGAAAATCTTGTTCTTTTATTGAAAACAGCTTTATAATGTTCTGTTTTGGATAGTCCCCTCAGGTTTTGAAGTCTACTTCTTTACACCTTTGCTGCTGCCTGTTGAGACAGCATATACACAGAACACTGGAGTAAGTGGAAAGGCTGTTTCAGGGTAAAACTAGAAACTTACCTCTTGGTTTTTTTAATGAAAACTTAGATGTACTAGAGAAAAGAACACTATCTCTTCAATGATAAATTATATTGGCAGAGCCTTTACTCCTTTGATCTTACTGAGCAAGTTGCCCTTGTATTCATTTTTGCTTCTGCAACATGTGCATTACATGTCCCTCCTGGCCACTGGACAGGAGCAGAACTGTCTAGAGGTAATTCCTAATATTTAGCTACTTCAGTGTAGTTCAGTGAAGGCATCAGGATTGGATGACCTCAGTCATTCACACAACCCTTGGCTAGTAGGGCTGTGTGAAGCTTCGGTCCCCGATTTGATTTGGCAGAGATTCGGCCTGATTTGAATCTGAATTGAATCAGGAGACCCTTTAATCTCTCTGAATTGAATCAGAACCCTTTGAATCAATTTGGATAGATTCAGAGATTCAGACATAGACATAGCTGTAAATGTTTTTTCTATATACCTCTAGGCACCAGGCGGCTCGTGAATGTTCAGATGCTGGGGGTCCACAGGGCACTCAACAGCAAACTTGGAAGTGGACCAGAAGCACTTCCAGTCCACTTCCGGGTCTGCCAGAGAGTGCATGGGGGCCCCCCCGTGCACCCTGGCTCAGCGGCTCGTGCCTCCTGGGTCTGGGGGAACAGCCAGGGTCCCCCTGCTGCTGACTGCCAAGCCAGGGGAACATGGGGGAGCCCCTGCATGCTCTTCAGCGGACCCACTTCTGGGTTCACCGCCAAGCATGCAGGGAGCACCCCCTGCTCCTATGGGACGCTCCATCCACCCCAGCATTGCAACATTAATGAGCCGTGCCTGATACCTCGAGGTGTAGAAAAAACGTTTAAGGCTCTGTCTGTGGCTGAATAGCTGATTCTCTGAATCATCATGGAATCTTTAGGTTCGGAGTCAGTCGAATCCAATCAGGGACAGTGATCCAAATCAACTAATCGAATCACTGTCCCTGATTCAAGCTGAATCCAAATCCGAATCGAATATGGCCTGTTTCGCACACCCCTATTGGCTACCTTGATCTAGACCTGCAATCAGCTCAAGACATTTTAAAGGGCCTTATAGGGATGTAACAAAGGGGACCTGATTCTGATGAGCTACCCTAATGAAAGTTGAAATAATACCACAGAAATCACTGGAACTCAACTGAAGATTCACATGCCCAATGAGCTGAATTAATGGCTGAATAATTTTTGTGCATAATTACTGGCTTGTAGCTTGTTGGCATTCAGGTTATTGCCACTACTTGTTATTCAAATTTCAAACTATTTAAAAAGGATCTCAGAGTATGCTTCTAGTTTTGATTGGACAAAGGTAGCTCTTAGCATCAGATTTTCAGGGCATGTATTTTAGTGATCAGTGTAGCAGTAGCAGTGTAGTTATTTGATTATTTTTGGGAGCTGCAGCCCAGTGGCAGGCAGGCAAAAGAGATTGCAAGTCTGCCTGGAAGGGGCTGCCAGCCTCAGGAGCTGTGGTCCAGCCATGGGCAGGCAGAAGCGATTGCAGGCCTGCCTAGGGGGACTGACCATGTATAATTTTCTTGAATTTTCAAAGGTGGTCAATATGAAACGGCCCGAACACAGTTCAAATTAAACTCTGAAACTCTGAAATCAATATTCACAAGAAGAGTTTACAATAACAGCCTGATTTCATTAAGTAGGAAGGAGAGAGTAACAAGGAGAAAGTGAAAATCTATTTCTCAAGATGGCTTAAAATTATAGCCTGTATTACATATAGTCTGTCTTAGAATTGCCATTCTAAGTGTTCTGCAGCATTCTGTGGACATTAAAAAGAAAGAAAATAGGTAAGTGTAGTTTTACCAGTAGTAGACTGAACGCACAGTTGGGTTGGAGAGAATTTTGCATTGCAGGACCAGATCCAGCACCCATTGATTTCTGTGTACTTGTGTCAGGCTTTAAATGAGAAGAGAAACTGGATTTAAATTAGGGAGGAAGACAATGTGCCATATTGATGGATAATCAGATGGCAGGACTAAACGTAGCTAGACGACAGCTAGAAAACACCATAAAAATAAGTTTCTGCATAATCACAAGTGGTGGCTTACTGGAGACTTAGTTTGGTTTTCTTATAGAATCTGAATCCACTTTTAAGTGGTAATCACTGTAACTCTTAAAGCAATGGTTCTCAACCTTTTTAGACTTGAGGCACACCTGGATAGATTTGCAACACCCCTGGACAGAGTCCCAGCACCCTTTGGAAAATGGCAGCCTCTTAGTTTTGACTCTTTTTTGACTACAGAAAAAGCAATAGAGCCATTTTTCTGTTGCAAAGAACTCAGAAAGACCATAACTATGGACTTCTATATGAAGTTTCTGGTTTATCATGTATGGAAACCTAACAGTGCTAACATTATGCAGTACCCTTGAAAGGGACTCAAGGCACCCCAGACGCCATGACAACCCAGTTGAGAATCACTGTCTTAAAGGATGGTTATGGTCAGAAATACGTTTATGTCAAATGGGACCTTCTTGCTTGATGCATTCACTCCATATGCATCTCAGAATCGGAACTGCTGATTTCACAGACAATAGTAAATATGGTAATCACGCTTAATTAAAGATACTAATAATAGAAATACATAATCAGAAAACACCTATTTGTTCCTATTTACTCTGATTAGCCAACAATGCTCTCAGAATGTGAGATGAAATTCTGTTCAGCATTATGTACTATTAACTAAATTCTTAGATTTAATTGAGTCTAATTGCAGAATCCTTGTTACCAATGCTATCGAAAAGAAAAAAGCTTCACTGAAAACTGTAAACCCAGGCAGAATTACAATTCCCTTTTGGTTCTACAAAACAAATATATTTGATCCAATGCCTATAAGAGAAATAGGGACCCTGGCAATTCCATTATATAGCACTGTTTTGATGAGCATGATTCATTTGTTTGTCTGTGGACCTCAGTTCCCTAACCTGTAAAGTGAAAAGAACATTTTTGTACATCATAGGTAAGGCACAAGTATGTATTCCTTAACACTTGTGGGCAGCTCAGACACAACCATGAAAAGGAGTTGCAGAATCACATTGTAAAGGCAAGGAAATTTTGAGTTATGATCTAAACCAAAGTGGTTGCATGACATCTGTATCTCAGTAATAAATTGCTACATATTCTGTTGCAAATGAGCAAGAGACAGTTAAATTTGTGTGAACATATTTCCAAATCTTTATTTAATCAAGTTTTAATCCAGTTTTAAATATAAGAAAGCAAACGAGCTTTCTCCATTTCCTTTTGGAGACTATTCTGCATTGTGAGACAGCTAAATTTTATGGGGTGTCAGCCTTCAAGCTAAAGTTCCTAAGGCTGAAGAGATGTTGTACATAGGACTACAATATAAAACAGTTTGGGGGCAAAACAGATTTCCATTGGCAGTCCAAGTTGCAATGAAATGAGAAAACAGACTAACCTAGTGTTTTAGCCGCTACACAGAGTGTTAGACTAAACACAACGTGAGAACACAGAGAGAAACCCTACCATAGCCACCAGAGAAAGAGCTTGATGACAAAGTTGTTCTGTCTTTTACTTCCATGATTTTATGAGACAAAAATACATGACTACATCCTGGCTGAAAAAGATGTTTTCAGACCTGCAGTTTCCTGGCTTTATATTTGGGACTGGCTAGCTTGAGAACATTATGTCCATTGTAAACTCATTTGACCTCATTTTACAAATCTGCAACATGAAAGCTATAATAATGTTACAATCCCTATGCTAAAACCAGAGAACTGCTGGTGTAGTTTTCTTGCTCCACCTCAATATCCTGTTCCCAGGAGTTTGTACTTACACATATCACAGATACTTGCTCTCATCGATACAAAACTTCACTGACTACAGCCAAAGCCTTTTGGAAATACCCCTTGGCAGCATTTGCTTTACCACTTTACTGAAAACACATGGGAGCAGCCCACTAAAATCAAGAATTCCTAATCAACAAGAGTTTCTCTCTGAAATGAGGTTTGTGGGGTTAGTTTTGTTTTGGAAAGCTTGCAGGGGCATGTGAACTGTTTCAGACGAACTGAAGAAAGAGGACTTCGGAAAGTTATGGACAAATTCTGCCCTTAGCTTCACAACTATAAACCTGGAGTAGCCAGATGTCCAAGGAAATCAGTTCTGATTTATACAGGTATAAATTAAATGGCTATAGTACTCCCAGATGTCACAAAACTCAAGAGCCTGTAGAACACAGAAGGACAAACACAGATGACAGTCTCCCAGTCAAACTGAAACTGAGGGCCAGATCATGCTTCCTCTGCACAGATCTGCCCTTGCCATACCTAAGGCACAGTTAGTTATAGCCAGGTTTTCTGCCCTCCTCGGTTGGATCTTGGAGCAGTAACTCAACATTATTAGGGCTCTCAGTAGCATAACTATGGGTGGGAGAGGGGAGTGCACCAGAATGGTGGCAGACACCTGGGCTCTGCTCTGGGTGAGCCCATGCCATAGCAGGTGAAACTCTGCTTGCCTGCTCCAACCCCTGTTCTCCAGCACTCAAGCACAACCCCTTCCTCACCACTCCTGCACCCAGGAGCAAAAATACTTAGTCATGCATCTAAATGCTAAGTATCCTGAGGACAGCGGAAGTGGAGGACAATGCACTCGTTCCTTCTCATCCCACAGCCTGACATTACAGTAACATTTCAGTGGTCACCATCCACTCTGCAGAGCCTGGAAACCTTCTTAAAGAAGGATCCTGGGGGACAGTACTTGTACCTTTTCTTGGGAAGAATCATGAAAACATACTAGATTCGTTTGTTTCAGATTTAGTAAAAACTCTAAACAAAATCTAAACGTTGGGACTTTGACTGAAATCCAGCAAAACACATATGGATATAATCAGCATGGGGCTTCAAAGGGGTTAAATACATGCCAAATACATGCTATGTGTTAAATACACGTGCTTAAGTGCTTTGCTAATTTGGGACTAAAATTACTTCATGTCTTCCCTCAAGCAGACAAAAGTTATACTGGTAGCCAAAAGCCCTGTTACTTATGTCTATCTATCACCTAACAGGGGGCATGACTGGTAAGGTTTTATGTGTGCAAAAGAAGTATTAAATTAAGGTTAAGTAAAAGGGTTTTTTTGTTGGCTTCTAGTGGTTTAAAACCCAGAAAACCACAAGAAACCCAGTTCTCTCTTCAAAATTAGAAAGTTTTCCCTTCCTTATCTTCTCAACACCATTTTTAATCAGTTATTTACTGAAAAGAGTAAACTCCTAAGGATGCTTTGATTTCCAAGACTAAAGGAAAGTGTCTACCTCAAAGGTTTTGCCAGTATCACTTACCCATAACGCCACACTAACAAAGCCTGTATCCCACCAAAATAAATTCTTTTGCCACTTACATTTAAATCAGGTCCCCAAATGACAAACTATGGCAACAAGAGGTCTCTTTTGCTGGTGCAGATTCATCTACCTGGAGAATTTTGCTGACATGGCCATGCCACATAAGGATTTTTTTTTTCTACACGCCTAACCAACATAGGTATGACAGCAACATTTTATAGTGTTGGCCTGACTAACAGCTGTTAATGTTTCTGCTTCTGTCTTTGCATATTTTTCAAAAATGTCTCTCAGTGTTCTGTGGGGAAGATGGCAAAAATCATTCCATTAGACAAACCCCCAAACAATGATTAATCTATCTTTATCTTCCCACTGAATCTCAAAATCACCAAGGGAATGCTATACAAATTTGTTACTATCTCACTAGCAATAAACAAGCTAATTTCCATTAATCTGTCTTCCATTCTCTTTAACCATCCAGAACAACCTTTCTTTATTTTATAGATCATATCTACTCTAATCTGGACAAAAGTCACTATACAGCTGTAGTCCTTCAACTGAATTATAGGAAGAAGAGATGCACTGTTTCTAGTGCTCATCTTTGACTATTCAGCTGTAAAGATAAAGGGCACTGCTGAAAGAGTAACAGCATCTCTGAATTACAATCAAAATATGACAAAGCTCAGCTTTTCCCCAGTCTTAGCTGTTTCATTAATTCTTTTCTCAGTCTTGAGGAAGCAATCCTAACAATAGGCCTGATGGGTCCCTCCTGGAGAATCTACAAGATTAAGTGGAGACCTTACTGGTACCAGTTCCTGCCTTGCACATGCAATTTCTGACCCAGTAGCCCCAGGCCTTCCAGAACTAAAGATTCACCTAATGGGTCAATTCAGTGGAGACCCTTTCAATTTCTGTCGGTTCCTTCATCAGTGATGACTGATATTCCTGATCTGATCACAAATGGTTCTATGATTCTCTACTGAACACATCAAGGTGCGACTTATGGTTCTCAAACCAGAAAACTTTAGATTGTGCCTTGAATCTTCTGGAAAAGTCAAGCCCAATCTTGAACTGTCTGAAAGACTTCATTCAAAGACATCCATAATCTTTTATGACCACATCATTCACAAGGAGTGGAAGATGCATTACAGACTGTCAGGAAGGTAACTCAGTTCCTAGCTATCCCACAGAATTTTGACATCTTGTCATGGACACCGAGTAGAGTGAAACCCCTCAATGACATCAATTTCATTGAGGGGTGAATAAGGAAATGGAATGGAACCCCAGAAAAAAGTCAAACATTCTGAGAATATCTCCAGCTGCATCTTTCATGGGTCACCTAACAAGGGCTTCCACTCATGTCTTCACAGAGTAAGAAAAAAAAAAACGGGCACTGGGTAAAATAACTGTCTTTATTGTGGATGATCCGGATGTGTTGTAAATACCTGTTCCAGTCCATTCTAGAAACCTGGTTCAGACACCTGTGCTCTCCACCATGGCTATTTGGCAGATCACCTGTACCCCAGTACTACAAAAAAAAAAAAGCTATCAAGGGAAGTGGTGGATTCACCACCTCTTGACTGAGTGCCTTTCTGAAAGATATACTTTAGGTCCCCAGCACACATTACAATTTAGATGCAATTAACCCAGTTAATCATGTCCCAAGTTGTTACCAGACCACACATTAGTGCAATTAATAGCATGATAAATGAGGAATAAGCCACAAAGTTATTACAGAAAAATGTGTAATAACTTCATGGTTGGTTCCTATCATGCCATTAATTGAATGTGTGGCCAAGCTAGAGCTCCCAGCTGACAGATCCCAGCCACAGGGGTGGATGGTGCACACCTGCAGTTGGGAGCCCCATCAGCTGACAGCTCCCAGCTACAGGGGTGCATGGTACACTCCTGTGGCCAGCAGCCTGGATTGGCTGATGGCTCCCAGCCACAGAGGCATGGTGTGTCCCTGCAGCTGAGATCTGCCCACAGGGCTCTCAGCCCCAGAAGCATATGGTGTGCCTCTGCAGCATGGCAGGAAGTGTGATTGTGGGCATCATGCATCAGATACCACTGCACTTTCACTTGCATGTACACCAGGGGCCTTAGTATGATACACATTATCGGGATTGATGTAGAGGTGACTGAATGCTGCATGCCTCTAGAGGCTGGGGAGGCACAGCGAGCTCCTGCAGGCTGCGGCAGCACTGTTGGTGGTAGAAGTGTGGCAGAGACAAGTGGGGAGCTGATGCAGGCAGCTGCAGCGCTGTTGGCGGTGGGGGGTGCTAAACACCAACTAGTAGCTGGCGACCACCTGCAGACACTGCCAGTAGCATCGGCAGTGGCCAGCGACGATTGTGCACTGCCCACAGATGCCACCAGGAGTGTTGCAGGGGGTGCACCGCCACACTCAGGGGGTGCACCCCCTACACACCGCCAAAGCACTGGGTGAATCTACCAGTGATACGTGGGAAGTCAGACTAGATGATTTGCTGGTCCCTTCTGAGATTAAACTCTAGGAACCTATAAACTCAAATAAGTAACTTCTCTTTTCAGATCCTACCTCACTCTCAAATATTACTGGTTTGTGGTTTCTGAATCTCCTATAAAGAGTGGTTTCTTACAGCAAGCAACAAGGTGAGTTCCCTAGTAGAGTAAAAGACACAGTAATTTTACCTTTTGAGGATGTGGCAGGGACACCTAGGTGCAAATGGCCACCAAACTCCCCAGTTTTCCTTTTAAGTGTGGTGTTCTTTCGAACTGAGAGAATGTTTGGCAGGAGCAGGAAGAAAGAAACTTAATTTCACAGGCAATTGAGTTTGTATAAATGCTTAATTCTATCACTTGCTTATGTTTATGCCTCAGAATGTGGCTTCTGCTATAGTCACAAAAATGTCTGCAGAATACAGTATAAAACTGACATCTTTTCCAACCCGTCTTGTCCCTGCTTATGTGCACACAGCTAAATCACATCTGCCAGCTCTTACTGACCTAAAAATGTTTCTTCCATTTAGCTCTGCCCAAACCTCGCAACTAGGGGAGAGCAGGCTGGAGTCTATTCTGAATGACACATTGGCAACAGAACCATTGGCTAACTGTCAGTGGCCTCATTATTACCAGAATTGGTGTATAAACAAGAAAGTACCCAACTGGGTTTTCCAACAGAATAGAGTTTATACCCCTGACAACAAGAAAAATTGCTTTACACACTTAATCAACTAGATCTGGATTCATTGGAAAAACGTAAATATAAATAATGAACCTTGTATTATTATCATTATTGCCATTTTTTAAAGAGTCACTTTCCTGACTTCAACCACAATTTTATGTTACATTTGGGGGAGACAGAGAGGACTGCAACAAAATTTGGTTTCGGCTTTAAAAAAAAAGAACAGAAAAGAAAACAAACCTCAACATTTTGGGATACTTGTATCCAGACTTTTGATCTGTCCCATGATTTAACTAGAGACCGTTTATAACAAATGCTGAGATCCACAGTTGGCTTTGATTTTGGAATCTTGGATCAGGCCCACTAGGGAGCTAAAGAATATAACATTGTAAAAATAATTGGGGTTTACTCCCTCCTCCCAACACATACCATATTCAAGTTAGGAAATGAGGAGAGCAGAAGGCTGTCTTTCTTGGCTAAACCTTCCGACTAGCCATCCTTATTTTCCAATTGTCGAGTTGCATTTCTCTAGACTGAAAGCTGGGATAAAAGAATGAGTGAATAACTGGATCCTTTTCATCCCTGAACACTTCAAGTGTACAAAGGCAAAGAAGTTTCTCCCTGTGGTGCCCTTGAGCAGCCCGGAGCTCTTCTCAAATGATATAAGAGGTGTGGTTCTTCCTTCACTAGGCTCTCTTCTGAAAAATTTTCTGTGCTTGTACTGAGACCAGGAGATCCAAAGAGACCAGGCAAACAGAGCAGCAATTTACATTGACAAAGAGGATTTTGATGCACTCCTCCGAATGGGGCAGCATTACCATGTTAATAGCCTTTTGCTCTCAGCCCTCTTTTCCTGAGGACGCTGGCGATTTTTGCGAATGGAGAACAGTTCCGCTTCCCATTTTAACTGCAACAATAGCAGAAGGGCTCCTTAAACTGCATCAAATAGCAGCCTGTGAAATCCCTAACTAGCCACACCGCCTCTCCTGCCGTTTTATTATCCTCTGGCCCATGGAACAAAAGAAGGGGCAGGGGGAAAGCTTCTCCTTGTTTTAGCCCTTTCCATGCATCCTAATCCTTCAGAGGTGGCAATGGGAATTGCTTGTAGAACTGTTAAATCTTTTATTCCCTTCTCATTCTCTCTAATCAAGGAATCTTCATGCAAGTTTTCCAATATGAATCTGTTTATGGCCCCTTGGTTAATAGATGCAAGATGGGACCCCCAGAGTAAGAAGAAAGAATTCCGTGCATCTTAGCCAGCTGCTGTTTCTCACCAGTTCCCACACTCATCCACTTGTTCTCTTGTCAGATGCCCTGAATGTGCTCACCTCCTGACACCGACTGAATTGCACAAAGACTGAATGTGTAAGCTGCTTCTGCTATTAGCTTAAGAAACAGATTCCATTTGGTAGCCCTAAGATATCCTTCAGCCATTGATAGAGGTCCCATCTTTTATTAGACTCACCTTAGTCACCTGTTGCTCAGCATTCAGTTACCTTTCAAAAAGAAGCATTGATTTCGCATTTCATGCAGTTTGCAGCCACCCTCTAAGCAGCAGCCTGTGCTACCTTGTACCAGATGCCTAACTGTTATCTAGCTAGATTTTTTTTGACACTAAGCCATTTCCAAATGTTTTGCATCACTCTTTTTTGCTCAGACCAGTATAAATAAACCACAATAATAGTAATGTGAGTCCTGAATATGGGAACCTTACCCACAAGAGCTGGCACATTCAAGTAAATAAACCTAGCTGCACAAGTATGTGCACACAGATGTATGTGAGGATTGCACAACCAAGGGCTTAAAACTTAGACCCGCATCACAAAAAGGTGAATTTATTAAATAGAACCCAAATACACAGGGAGTATAAAAGCCAAGAAGTGCCAATCACAGAGTTAGATTTAGTTCTGTGACATATAAGGGTCACACAGCAATCTGATCTTTGCCCAGGATGTTAAACAGCTCCACAGAATAGCCTGCAGCAAATTAGCAAGGAAAATGATCCTCTTTTTCTGCCCATCCTTTATTAAAATCCATCTTCCACTACAATAAGGAAGGAAAAATACCTAACAAACAAACATGAAGGAATTTAAAAGCATAACCGCCTGATCAAAGATTAATGTGTTGCGAGAGCAAATAAAAGGTTCCAACTGCTTCCTAGAAGTACAAAGAATGCAAGACAAAGGAGAATACAGCTTGTTTAGGTTAATCTGGGTTTCTCTCTTATCATCCTTTAAGAAAACAGTGAATAGTGATTTAGCCTTCCTCCCCAGGATTTAAAGGATAAAAGGCAAAAAGCAACTGTCATATCCCTAAAAGAGTGCTGCCCAAAAGCCACCTTGAGAGGGTCCTACTCTACCACTACAGCAAATGAGATTGGGCCAATTTGTTTGTCTTAAGGGGTAGGATCCAATCACTGACAACCTGTATTCCCAATTAAGGAAAGTGGATTCAAGTAAATAAAAATACAAGACAGACCCATCTAGTCTCTGACCCAGAGAATCCTTCCTTCCTAAAGCTTTCTTCTGTTTTTGTTCAGATATTAGAAAATGGGTTCACTAACTAGGGATTATTTTAATAATTCTGGAGATGTTTGTGACGGGCATAAAGTAGCCCCTTTTTTTGCATTGGAATGGACCTTAAAATGTCTATACCATCCCCCTTGCCAGT
Source organism: Crocodylus porosus (assembly GCF_001723895.1). Classification (NCBI taxonomy): domain Eukaryota; kingdom Metazoa; phylum Chordata; order Crocodylia; family Crocodylidae; genus Crocodylus; species Crocodylus porosus. Next base: position 47,150,381 of record NW_017728947.1, on the reverse strand, counting down.
ATCACAGAAATCATAGAAAATTAGGGTTGGAAGGGACCTCAGGAGATCATCTAATTCAACCTCCTGCTCAAAGCAGGACCATCCCCAACTAGATCATCCCAGCCAAAGCTTTCTCTAGCCAGGTCTTGAAAACCTCCAAGGACGGAGACTCTACCATCTCTCTGGGTAACCTGTTCCAGTGTTTTACTACCCTCCTAGTGAGAAAATTCTTCCTAATATCTAGCCTAAACTTCCCTTGCTGCAACTTGAGACCATTGCTCCTTTTTCATTTTTAAGTAATGAGAGTTTTCCCTGATTTCTGTAACTGATTTAAAGTTGCTAATACCAAATGAGGGAGGCTTAACCTCCATTGAGTACACTGTCCAGTAGAGAGCATCCAATGTACCCCACAGCAAATTGCCTGTATAAGTTAAGCTGGACCAAAAGTGATATACTGAATCCCTTTTTGACATCTGTACATTTCCACAGGTCTGAGCCCATCCAGTCACAAATACATCATGAGCCTAGCATTGTGGGATTTTTTTTGTATTTTTCATACATACCACAATGACAGTGTTTCATACACCCCAACCACGGGGGCCTGAGGTTTGTAACATTAGCTTCATAACAGGCAAGAAAGTGCTTTTCTGAATGGTGGGTGCTGATATGTCCAGCATGGTACACTGGTACAGTTCTGAAAATAGCTGAAAATCAACCCACTAACCAACCAAAATTAGTTTAACAATTCTGGATTCAGTACAATTCTGGTGGTCTAATCTGTCAACAAATAAATGCATTGCCTATGTTACAGAAAACCATAACTGTATTTGTGGCCATGTGACCTCCATATTAGAGTGAACAGGACATAGTCTTGCTTTGTTTTTAATCGACTTTAGCCTTCTTACTAAGATGGGACCATATAATAATTTATGTTATATTGAGACAGGTACATTTCTCTTTGAGAGAAAGCTGGGAGATTTGATTAATTACTTTAACTCAAATCTCACATATGTGGGGTCATGCAATAATATAACTCAGTAAAAATTTAAATAGTAAAAGGAAAGTAGCAACAGAATCTCATTTGCTAGATACGCTGTTCAAATACATCCTTTTCATTACTGATCAACAGCACCATATTGCCTACAGCACCTCTATGCTTAATTAAATCATATCTTGGTAAAGCAAAATATTTTCCTTTTTAGGTCTTACCTTGAAGAACCAAACCAGATTTCTCAATGGTGTAGAGGAAAGCTGAGAATGGAGCAACAGGGGACTTAGCAACCAGGATCTGCAGAACAAATAAATACAAATGATTAAAAGTCCCTAAAATGAATGTATTGATTACAAGTCAAGTGGACTAATGTCTGCAATTCAGTTTTCTGAAGATACTATCATGAATTAAAACAAAACAAATTGCAGAGGGATTATAAAATGGCTACTGATGTCTCCTTCTAGTTCTAGATACTAGAGTCACATGTAAAACAAGTGAAGACTGTGCCATTGTATTAAAAGGATTCAAAGGTCCTATAAAATCTTGCTTCCATGGAAACAGCACACTCTACTGCCACTGCTGTGCTCTTCTCAAAATGTGTGTTAAACCAGGTCAAACTTCACAACTACTTTTGTACCCAGAGAGAGACAATGCCATTCACCTGAAGGTTGTGCTAGCTACCTGCCAGGAGGTTGCAAGTGCTTTGTGCCCCTGCAAGAATCCAGCCTAGAAGATGTTCCTTTAACAGAAACTTTGAAACATAGTCTGTGCCAATGACACTAAACAAAGTTGTGGTTTAGATGCATAGGCCCCTGAATTTCAAAACGTGGATGCAAATTTCCTCAAGTTTAGAGCATTTGAGCTGTGCACGCTCTAATGTCCAACTGGATCTAGAATGTTTCGAACCTCAGTTTTGATCACACGTTACTGAAAAGGAGATTGGCTCTGGTGGAATTCTGACACCCATGAGACGGGCTTATTTTATTATTCAGGCGTGGGAGAATGATACTCAAGTGCCAGATATCAAAGCCTGACATACCTGTGCTGGGTTATTACTGATGGTTGAGGAATACTGACTTACAGCATATACTTAACAAAGAAAATTGTTATCGCCTATCTGGAAAGTGCCATTCCAATAACGAATGCAACAAATTTTGCCTTCAGAATAATCAGCCCAAACCATGATCCAGCAACGAAATTGAGACTGATAGCAGTGAGTAGAGCCAAGTGTGCACTTCTGCTCTTCCTCCAAAACAGGTCTGCTGAGCAAACTGGAAGCAGCTCTCCCTCTTCATGTCTTCCACAACAAAATAAGAAAAAGAAAGAAACTAGAAATCACTTTCCGAGGTTTGAGGTTTTAGAACAGCATTCCCAATTCCACAGCCCTAGAGGCACCATATAAGCAAGGCTGCTGGCCTAATACACATTCTGGTGTTTTTCAGAAATTTGCTTTAAATGTAGTCATGTCATACCACTGCCCAGAAAATATACCAGGCCTGACTACTGTTTTTACATATAAATTCCATTTACACAGTAACTACAAAGCTCTCTTGTCAGCACATACCAACACACATCTCTTTCTCAGGGATTAACATCCTAAAGACTTATAAACAGGCCAACTTTGTGTGCAGTAGACTCATCCATTTTTCCGTGCCTGTTAAGAGCCAGCAGCAGAGTTATCCCTTAAAAACTGCACGCTTTGTAGTATTATTTACAGTAATGACTTAATTTTTAGAGATGTGTAGTACCAACATGTCCCCTTCAACTAGAATTAGGGGTACTCATTGTTTTTGAAACTCAGGATCTAATTCAGCAAAACTCTCCAGCACATATTTAGAAGCAGCTAAACTGGGGATCATTTGATAAGGATGTTGGCTGTTTCTGCTAAAATGATCAGCGATAAAATAGTTAACCTTTAGAGCACCAAGTTTCCAAGTCAACATCCTCCACAGATAAAAGAGGGAAGTTCACACCCCACAGAACTATTATTTAAGATTTGCCTGAAAACTCAGGCAGACAACACTGAATTATTTTACACTCCCACATTTCTGCAATGGTTTGCTCACAAACACAAAGGCTAGAAGATTAACAATATCCACACTGAAAAAGCGTACGTTGTGGAGCACAGTTCTGCAGCAAGAGGTAGATTCTGCAAGAAATTCTGCAGCCACTAAATCATGCAACAAATAAGCTTCCAGGAAGTGTTGAATGGCACAGTAAACACTGGGAAAATCTCTACAGTTACGTATGTTCTGTTTGCATTCTTAGTCATCTCACAGATCATATTCAGATTTCATGTGACCTGGTCTCAACTGATTCTGATAAAGCCAGTAGGAAAATAAAAAGTCATCCTGACATCTGGTCTGAAAACTTACTCCCATATTTGCTTTACCCCCACAACTTGATGCAAGCCTTGCACTTTTCAGAATTTACCATTAACTGTTGGTTTACTCTGCATGTTACCTTCACTAATAAAGTAAGAAATAAAGGCAGACACACAAACACAGCAAGTACAGCCAAAGAACACAGGGTCAGTCACCAACGTCAGTGTTTTCCTTTGAGTCACGTGTATCCAGCAAAGCCATCTCAGGATGAGATGTAACCCTTGTGACCTGCTCTGTGTGGAAAAAAGTGCAACGCAAGCACTTTCCCCTCCTGCACATTAATTACTGTTCTTACTGTAACAAGCGGCTGGAGAAGTGTGTTGCAGTCCATGACCGCGATGCATCCTGACAGTATCAGAATTCCCCTTCCTGTACTTATCCTCAGACAATCTTTGCTTTACTTGGATGTCTTAGTACTTCTCATTTTAATGTAGGAACAGAGAAAAGGCAGAAGGCAGAAAAGAAAAGCTATAGGAAAAGAAGTGTCACTGTTTGTCCCGATCATGCTTGTTTTGTCTGCAAAGTGCTAACATGAAAATAGTGCACGTTCTTTTTCATTTGAGGTCACAACAGGTACAAAAACCACAGTAATACTTCATTACAGCCTCAGTCGGAGCAGCTGGATGACTCCATTAAACAGATCTCTGGTCTTTCCCCCAGTTGTCTTTCCTGCTAGATGCAGGGGCTGGACTCAATGATCTTCCAAGGTCCCTTCCAGCCTCACATTCTATAAATCAATGAATCTCACATGAGACAGGTTACTAATTTGCTGGGTCAAATTTCAACCTCTCTCTGTGGGTACATTTGCTAAACTATTTACATAGGCATTAACCACAACTTCATGTGTAAATTGGTAAACATCCAAAAAAGTGCGTATTCACAGTCGTTGCATTTTTATGCTTTCTAAGTACATGCCTAAATAGGTATAGGTATATATATGTATGTGCATACCACAGATTTCCCTTTAAAAAACGGCCTCATATGGTGCTATAGCTGAGGTTTAAAATAAGGCAGAACTATTTTTCACTCAATTTCTCTGCAGTCTAAGACAGACAGCTTTTAAAACAAGACATTACAACCAGAAAAATGAGACATAGAATTTGAATGAGAAATAAAGTTAGAATTAAAATTACATATGAACATAATTTTTGCACGTGTACCTGATTTACATGTAGACCAACTGAAAACACTCCATTGAGAGAACAACCACAGGATAGGAATACAGAGTAACCCCCACTTTCACCCCTGAGTTGGAAGCAACATGCCTCATTCCATGTCCTTGAAGTGAGATTGGTAGCCTAAATCCACCAGCTAACTAATCTCTGATGCACAGAGGCCAACAGGACTAAGGCATATGCCAGCAACCTCCTTGATATCCTTTATGTTATTCCTTAAGGATCTGTAGGATCAAAGATATAAAGGAGAAAGAGGGAAGCTTGTTGCCTGCTAGGCTAAAAGGCATCTCATGTCTACCTTACAGGTGGTAGTACCCCTCTCACCAGGAAGAACAGACTTTAGTTGACAGGTCAGGTGTGGCAAGTTAGGGTTTCCAGTACAACAAAAGTGCAGGGGCATTGAAGCAGATAGGTTTAATGGAGAAAATAAGCATTCAAATGCTCAGGTAGCTTCTTTAATTATAGCTGTTGCACCAGCTTTAAGCTAATCTTGATGGGGTTTGTAATTGGAACCTGGATTTTAATCCAAGTTGTGTATGGGGAGGAGGCAATATTTTAACAGGATGAGATAAAATCCTGGCCCAACAACCCCAAATCTGAAGGCTCAAAATTCAGATCTGAAATTTGCATGCTTAATGCAGAGGGCATTCCCCAGTCCTTTGTTTGATTTCTCATGAAAAACACAACTAATTAAGCTTTTTAATCTTTCATAGATAAATTTCTCTACAGTCCTGGCATCTTATAGCACAGTTTAGCCATTTGTATCCTGCTGGAAATGCCAAAAAATATTTCTTCTAGTGGTCTGTTGTTTGGTGAGGTGGGATGAGATGGTTCAATAAAGAGCATCTGGCTAAGTAAGTTATATGATAGTATTTCTGGAAAGGATACAGAGGAATGAGGTAAGCTACATACCTCTCAATACATTTTCTGGAGGCATTAATTTCAGTCTAATCAAGGAGAGTATGCATTTAACAATGGATAAAATAATGTTATATTGAGATTTTAAAAAGTCAGTTGGTAACTAGACTATTACCAACTATCAATTAGACTATTTTGAACATTTGAAAAATAAAAGTAGTGAAGCTGCATTGATTTTTTTCCAATTCTGGTTATTCAAAAGCTTCTGGAATGAACCATAACTACATGAGTGGTTATTCATTACAACCTTAAAAGGAAATGGTAGAAGAAGCTAGAACCAAAGCCATGCCAAACCTCTGACGTGGCAAGAACTGTCAGATCTTTTTTCCATTTCTTTTCATCCCAGTGTCACAGATATCAAGAAGACAGGCTTGTAATAATCCTTTATTTGCCAACATCATGTGATAGATAGAATCATAGTGTTGGAAGGGACCTCAAGAATCATCCAGTCCAACTCCCTGCACAAAAGCAGGATACACTCTTCCTTTACTATCTCAGATGAATGCTTATCTGTCCTTTTCTTGAAAACCTTAAATGAAGGAAATTCTACAACTCCTCCAGGCAGCTTATTCCACTGTCCTACTGTTCTGACAGTAAGGAAGTTTGCTGCAGTTTAAAACCCACTGATAAAACCATTACCCTGCCCTGCCCTACCATAATGTAACTAGCAGTGGGCAACTGGAGCACCAACCCCAGGCACAACTAAGATGTGGTGCAAGAATAACAGCTCCTCCGGGGAGTCTGTGCCATAGCAGCAGGGCCAGGAGATAGGCAGACTGCATCATGGCAGCAGCAGCCAGGGACTTTGGGCATTTGTACACATGCTTGCGCTGCATACATTTCCATAAATGGCAAAATACATGTCAGAGCTGAGAAAATGGTGGAAGTTGCATGCAGTTCTCTGGTACGTTGGAACAGACAAACGTGTATAAATGCCCATTGAGCCCCCAGGGTAGGTAAAGCTGATCTTCCCCACCACCACCCACAGCATAGTTTTGCCTCAGGTACAAAACCTAGTAGTTATTAGGGCTGTGCAAAGCTTTGATCCTTGATTCGATTCGGCGGAGATTCGGCCCGATTCAGTGGCCAAATCTCTAAATCTGAATCGAATCAGGAGACCCTTTAATCTCTCTGAATTGAAGCGGAACCCTCCAAATCAATTTGGAGATTCAGAAAGATTCAGAGATTCAGATATAGACACAGCTTTGCATGTTTTTTTCTACATAACTTAAAGGTACCAGGTGGCTTGTGAATGCTGAGACGCTGGCACAAGTGGCCCACTCCCCAGTAGACCTGGAAGTAGACTAGAAGTACTTCCAGTCCACTTCCAGGTTTGCCACCAAGCATGTGGGGAGCATCCCAGAGCTCTTGTGGGATGCTCAATCTGCCCCAGTATTGCAGCGTTCATGAGCCACGCCTGGTACCTTGAGGTATGTAGAAAAAACTTTTAAAGCTGTGTCTATGCCTGAATCGCTGATTCTCTGAATCAGCATCCAATCTTCAGATTTGGATTCAGCCTGATCGAACCAGCAACAGCGATCTGATTCAATTAATCGAATCACTGTCCCTGATTCGGGCCGAATCTAAACAAATATGGCCCATTTCACATACCCCTAGTAGTTATGCCTCTGCCTCCCTTCTCCAACTTATCTTCTTTTCTCCAAACTAAGTATACCCAGCTCTCTCTTTCCTCATAGGACTTTAATTCCAATCTTTTTATCATTTTTGTCTTTTGCTTCTGGACCCTTTCCAATTTCTCAACAGTTCTTTAATTGTGGAAACCAGAACTGAACACAATATACTAGCTGAGGCCTAATCAACACTGATTAAAGTGCTACGGTCACATACTATACTCTTGTTAATGCAGCTCCAAACTGCATTTGCTGTTTTTGGCAGCTGATTCACACTGTTAACTCATATTGAATCTGTGATCCACCAAACCCCCCCGATTCTTCTTAGCTTTGATATTCTTTGGCTTATTCAGTATGTGTGCCATTGCGTTCCATTCTGTATTTGTGCATTTACTTCTTTCCCCACATAGGTTAAGCACTGAATTTTTGTTCATGCTGAGTGTCATTCTGCTTTCTATTGCAATAGATTTCCAATTTGCCAAATCCTTTTGAATGCTGATTCTATACCCTAAAATGTCTGCAAGGTCCCCCCACTTTGTGTTAACTACAAACTTAATCAGGAAGCTCTCTATTTCTCCATCCTAAGCATATATGCAGGTTAAAACATGGCTCTGCTACAAGGAGCTTATAAAGGTACAGAGAGGAGTAAAGATATCACACTACTGGGAAGGGTAGAGAGACTAGACAGACACAGTTATATTAGATACAAAAAAGAAGATAGAAACTGAAAATGGGCAGCATAATTCAGACACAAAATGCTCAGAAAGCCTAATGATGACAAGAAAAGAAAAAGTCTTAAGAGGTTTTGGTGAGTTTTTTGTTTGTATATTTTTAATTTGATAGCATTTGTATTGACCGTTTATTGTTCATAGCCTTTGTGGAAGAAATGAATCTTAGAAACTGATGACACAGTGCAGCAGTATATATAAAATGTTTATTGGAACAATATCCCTTGGCAACAGCAAGGAAAATGATTGCAGGGTGAGTGAACTGAATGAACACAACAATACAATCAAACACAGGATCGGAACAGAAGTCAGTGTGTTGCCAGAAAATCCAAAGAAAAGCAAGAATAAAGCTTATACTACAGGGAAAGTATCATTATGCAAATATAATAGTGATAAATTACATGTAGTTGGGAGAACAACCCTAGACACTGTGTAGTGATTCTGAACGGAGCTATGAAAATTCTGCCTGAAAAAGGGACTAAAACCTGGGAAGAATTAAGATTCCATAATGGAAGCCCAATATTTTCAATAATACTTTTAATAAAAATAATATAGTAGGAGAATTTCATGAAGTATTTGATTTAACAATTTTAATAATTAAGTATTTGATGACATTAACTGCCTTAAGGATAACATTCCCTTTATGGTTAAATCATAAAGGAAGTTATTACTCCTCCACACTTGCTCTGAGAGACTGAATGCCAAAAGAACTAAACCACATGGAGATGTAGATCCTTAACAGTGGCTGTTGCCCTAGAGTTATCCAGGCTTAAAGCCACTCTATGTGATAAATTAGAGCAGACTGAAGGCTGCTCCAAGCATCTGTTACAGCAGCTAATCTTAACTCTGTTGCCTTTTCCCATCAGTATTTAGAATCATAGGAAAGTATGGCAGGAAGGGCCTCACACGATCATCTAGTCCAGCCTTCTGCTCAAGGCAGGAACATTCCTGACTAAGTCATCCCAGCCAAGTGCCTGTCTAACCAGCTCTTGACCATTTCCAGGGATGGAGATTTCCCAAATTCTCTACGTAGCTTCTTCCAATGCTTGACCACTCGCACAGTCAGAAAATTCCTCCTAATCTCCAACCTAAATTTCCTCTGCTGCAGCTTGAGGCCATTGCTCTTAGTACTTTCCCATAGGGGCACAGAGAAAAATCCATCCCCATCCTCTCTGTAATTGTCCTTCAGGTATTTGAAGACTGTTATCAAATGTCCCTTTAGTCTTCTCTTCTCCAGACTAAATTGCCCTAGTTCTTTCAACCTTTCCTCATAAGCTGTGACTCCCAGGTGCCTAATAATTTTTGCTGCTCTGTGCTAGACTTTTTCCAGTTTGTCCACATGCTTCTTGAAGTGTGATGCCCAAAACTGGAACAACTATTCCAGCTGAGGCTTTAGCAATCCTGAGTAGAGTGGAAGAATCACTTCCCTTGATTTGCAAGTGACAGCTCTGTTAATACAACCCAGTATACTGCTGGTCTTTTTTACAACAAGAGCACACTGTTGGCTCATATTCAGCTTATGGTCTCTCTACAGTACTGCAGTCTGGTCAATCATTCCTCAGTCTATATTTATGCATGTACTTATTCCATCCCAAGTGCAGGACATTGCAATTGTCCTTGTTGAATGCAGGCCATTTCTCCAATCCATTCAGGTCATTCTGGATCCTAGCCCTGTCCTCCAGTGTTTGCAACTCCACCCAACTTGGTGTCATCCCCAACTTCATTAAGTGCACATTCAGCCCTATTGTTCAAATCATTAATGAAGGTGCTGAACAATAATGGATCCAGGACAGACCCATGGGGACTCCCCACAGAACACCTTTCCCCAGCTAGACATTGATCCATTGATGACTACTTGTTGAATATGAAGATCCAACCATAAATTTCATAGACGTTAGGGCTGGAAGGGACTTCGCAAGATCATCGGGTCCAGCCCCCTGTCCAAAGGAAAGGCAGTCAGCAGGGGTCAAATGATCCCAGCAAGATAAGCATCCAAATGTTTTTTAAAGGAATCCAGAGTAGGTGCCTGCACCACTTCTGGTGGGAGTCTATTGCAGGACCTGGGGACTCAGACAGTAAAGAAGTTTTTGCTTATGTCCAGCCTAAAATGGTGTTCCAAGAGTTTGTGACCATTAGACCTAGTCTTCCTACAAGGTGCCCTGGTTAATAGATATTCTCCCAGGTCCCAGTGCACACCCCTTATATACTTATAGGCTGTCACCAAGTCACCCCTAAGCCTACGCTTTTTCCAGGCTAAGGAGTCCCATGCCTCTCAGCCTTTCCTCATAAGGCTTACTTTCTTGTCCTCTAATCATTTGTGTGGCTCTCCTCTGGACTCTCTCAAGCTTCTCCACATCCTTTCTGAATTGCAGAGCCCAGAACTAGACACAGTATTCCAGCTGTGGTCTCACCAAGGCCAAGTAAAGTGGGAGGATGACTTCCCGGGTCTTGTCTGAGATGCATCGGAAGATGCAGGCCAGAGTCTCTTTCAGACGTAGTGCTAACTAGCATGGCCCTGCCAAGCCTATAAGTGTGGTGTGGGTTCCTTCTCGGCATTGAATGCCATCAGGTTTTGATCTGCCCACCTTGTAAGCCTGTTGAGGTCAGCCTGGATTGTCAGCCTATCCTCTGGGGTGACTGCACTTCCCCATGCTTTAGTGCCATCAGCAAACTTAGCCAGTCTGCTTATAACACCCGAGTCCAGATAATTTATAAACACATTGAAGAGTACAGGTCCGAGAATGGAGCCCTGGGGGATGTCACTGTGTGCCAAGTTGATTCATTTCCATCAATTATCACTCTCTGGGTCCGTCCATGGAGCCAGTTCCACAGCCATTGCATGCTGAAATTGTCTAGGCTGCAACTCCCCAATTTTTCCATGAAGTCATCATGGGACAGCAGGTCAAAGGCTTTCTTGAAGTCCAAAAATATGATATCCACCTCTTCTCCTTTGTTCAGGTAATGTGTCACCTAGCCACAGAAGGAAGTCAGGTTGGTCAGAGAAGAGCTACCTGCCAAAAGCCATGTTGACTATCTCTCAGAATATTACCTTCTGTTAGGATGTTGGTAATGGTTTCCTTTATGATTTTTTCCAAGATCTTTCCAGGGACTGAGGTCAAGCTAATTGGCCTGTAGTTGCCTGGATCTTCCTTTCTTCCTTTCCTGCAGATAGGCACCACATTGGCTTTCTTCCAATCATCAGGCACCTTGCCCAAGTGCCACGAGTTCTTGAATATCCTCGCCAGAGGCCATGCTATAATGTCAGCTAGTTCCTTTAGCACTCTTGGGTGCATTCCAATCGGGCCGGCTGATTTGCAGATGTCCATCCTCTCAAGGTGTTCCCTCACAAGATCAATGGTTATGATGGTCACAGGTTTGCCCTTCCCCTGGTGATCCTGCCTCTTGTCAGGCAGGGTGATCCCACTGGGCTGATGAAACCGACACGCAGTAGCCATTAAGGAGATTGGCTTTCTTCTGGGTGTCGGTTATCAGCTGCCACTTGGTTTAGTAAGGGACCAATGTTACCCTTGTTCTTTCTCTGACTTCCCACATACCTGAAGAAGGACTTTTTATTGTCCTTGATTTGAGTGGCCAGTTTGAGATCAGTTTCAGCCTTGGCTTTCCTAGTTTCCTCCCAACAGCTGTGGGCTAGTGTTGAGGTGCAGGTGCTAGTGCTGCCAGGGGCTGGGGGTAGTGGGACGCAGGGCAACGAGACAGGGCCCCACGTACATGTGTGTGCACATGCACATGGCAGTCAGGCAGCCTGAAAACCAGCTCCTGCAACTCCCTCTAGGTAAGTCTTTGTGGGGGAGAAGAGCAGATTGAGGTCCCCATGGTGAGACTCATCTGGGGAGCTGGCTCCCCGTCATTGCTTGGGGCATGGGTGGATGCAGCTTGGTCCAAGTACCACTGCTAGGAGCCACAGGTCAGCCACAGCCATGGTGAGGTGCTCCCTGCCTGCCCAGCAGCAGTGGGTGAAACAATGCTGCACAGCCACTGCTGCTGCTGTTTCGTGGGCAGGGGGTGCCTCGCTGTGGCAGCGTGGGGCTCTGGCAGTTGCACCATGCCTCCCCTCCCTCCTTCACTGGGTCGAGGAGGTCATTACGGGAGGGCAGCAGGGCAGGGAGCCCTAAGCCTCCAGTAGGCAGCCCACATTCTTCCACCCCACAAGCTCCACTCAGGCTGTGCTGCCTGCAGGGAGAGGGGCACTGCCCATTCCCTTCATAGAGCTTCCCCTCTGCTGTGGAGACTGCTACTCTGCAACATTTGTGCTTCTTTTGCTGCAGAGGGGTCAGGAATTTGCAGTAGGGGAAGCGCAGACAGGCCCAGTCCAGTGAGTGCAGGTAGCTGAGCTGGCTGCTGTTGTGGGGAAGGCGGGCAGGCAGAGATTCCTGGCCCGCAGCCATGAGCCTGGTCACAAGCCTGAACCTGCAGCAGTAAAAGGTGCCAACCTGAGCCCTAGACTGGGAGAATTCTGTAGTGCCTGGCCAAGCTCTCTTTCAGGCATCTTACAACAACAGAGACTTGGTGAGGTGACTGAGTCAATAAATACTATGGGAGTACTGGAAAAAACTAAATAGGCCCCAAGACTATTCTGAGATTCAAAGGAACTAAACATGGCTATAAAGAGTGAGTAGTTTTAGTTCCCTAATTTTGAACAAATAAGTAGCAGACCAAGTGGAACTCAATACTTCAGTGTTTGAACGTATCAAGTGGATTTGGGAAAATACGACTGGATGAGGATAATAACAATTATATTCAAACCACCTGACAGTTCCTATTTTCATGTTTTGGCATTTCTCTGTGTTCTAAAAGTATTCCACAAGGCGGCAGCAAAGAGCACGGGCAAGAAATGGGTGGAGTCGCAACAAATACCAATATTCTCACCTGGTGCCAAACCAGGGAGGAAGGTGAAAGTTGTCCAAGGAAAGGTCAGACTGTGGCAAAAAAAGGCTTAAAATTTAATTAAAATGCTATATTATGACTCTAAGTTTAGAATATAGGGTGCCTCAATAAATGTATACACAGGTGTTGTTTGTTATTGTTCACCACTGCATACACTGCTACAACGTCAATGGTGGCCGTTTTGAATACCAGCGGTAGCAAACATGGTAAATCATGCCTCTTCATTTCTAGCAAAACAAAAATCAGCACTGTTCATCAACATAATTCTGTATTCTTGATGTTGAATATGTATCCATTTTTGAGATACCTTATATTTGAATACCACGTTAATGAAACATCACTAAAACACTAAAATAGAAACAATCATGAAAATATTCAAGAACCACAGGAAGTGCTTTTCCATATCCTTGCTACAACTCAGCTCAGAAACTTACTATTTGGAAAGGTACTCCAAAAAGACTCATAAACTACAGAAAGAGAGATGCCTTCAAACAGATATGAAAGGAACTATTAATGATGGGTCCTGCTTTGTATTAATTCTGTCAGACAAATCACTTAAACTGATGGTTGTTGCCTCATAAAATAGATTCTCTGTTCTCCATATCCCTTTAACCTCTAGACAAGTAAAAGCCTCAGTACTTCCTGTACAGTATTACAGCTTTGAAACCAAAAACTGACTTCACAAACAACACCTCATTCCTTTCCACATCTTCTTGAATAACATATCATCATCATCAGTGCCTTAGCCCAGCAGATGCCTCAGAACAACAGCAGGGTTTTGACAGCATTTTTTTTTCTTCCTGAAGAGTTGAGGTAAATATTATTGCAACACATTCCAGCAACAGGCTTCATGTTAGGCTGCTCTTGAGTTGCTTTAATCTTTCTACTGTAGGCCTTGATGCTAAGATTTCTTGGTTGTTTTTGTCTCCTTGAAAAGAAAGACTTTGTCCTTTTGATCAGTGAACAGATCCTCTTTTCCTTTTTTTTCCCCCCGTGGATTTATTCCACCTCATCTTTTGTACTCCTCGGGGAATGAGGGGTGCCAGGGTAAGGAATAGTGAGTATCCAAGAGGAAGACACACACCCAACCACAGTTGTATTGTTCATTAAAAAGTCTTTTGTATATATGTGTATTTTTGCGGCCCTGTGTCTAAACTCTAGTTGACTCCTGAAATAAGTCTATTTACTAGTGCCACAGCCACCTCTGCTGAAACAATCCTTGAAAAAAAAATCAGTCTGTTTTGCTAGTCCTGAGTTCTCAACAGAACTCAATTACTGATGGCTGCATTTGCATGGAAGAGCATAGCTGCGAACTGAGAAGGAAATCCATTGAAACAGAGATGTCATTCAACAGGAAAGTGATTATCTCTGAAGGTTCAATTAGATTCATGTTCTAATAAAACCAGCGTTAAGCTAAACAAATCTTTCCTCTGATTGTGCCAAATGTCTTCGATGGACAATCCCCAAGTCAGAATTTCCCTTCCTATTGTAGACTTAGAAGGGTTGTTTTTTCAGCTGCTTCAGAGCCCAGGAAAAGAGCCAGTAAGGAAAACAACCAAGTTGGTTTTGCATCACATAACTTAACAGACTTAATTCTTTTTCTGTTTTGCCTCATGCATTTTCTGTCCCTTTTTGGGTTTCACCTGTCATGTTAATACCAGTGCACAGGGGCTTGAAATATTCTAGCAGTAAAAATCTTGGGCTGGGAATGAAATCTTTAATGTAGCAGTTCTCACATTTTGGATGGGGTGAGGTATTTACATTTTGCTCAGTGATCAAGACCCAGCTTCAAGGGCCAGATGCTTAAAGCCCGCTTCTACACTTAATGTTACCCCACAGCAACCGGAAAGACTTCTTAACCGGGCAACTAAGGATTGTTCCCAAGAGATGGGACATCCTCAGATGGCCCTGAAGTAGTACAGCAAAGCTCTATGCACACCACTCTCTAGCACTCCCCACCCCTTCCTCCACTCCAGAGACATAGAGGGTACAGACAGAAGTGCAGCTCCCAGCTGTAACTCAGAACAATTTTTGCAATGTCCCCCCAATTACAACATTACCCCAGACCAAACAGAAGTTCACTGTTAGTTCCAGGGAAGAGAGGAATGGAGGCTGGGCCAGAGCCTGCAGCTAGGTTCCCACAGCAAAGGCCAGGCTCTCTGCCAGTGCAGAGTGGTGGGGGGAAAAGCAGCGGAGGGAGCTCATTCTTGGGGCTCCCCAGCTGGTGCTGAAGGGTGAGGTGGGTGAATTGGGAGCTCCCCACCCCCCACCTCAGGGGGCTGCAATACATCCACCCTACCCTCTGCAGGGGGCTGAAAAAACCCCAGACTGAACTCTCGCTGCTCCCTTTCCCCGCTCTCCCATTCTGAAAACTGCAGCCACAAGTTACAAAATAGGCTACATTTAGTAACATCTTTATTTGATACCTCATGCAATGCAGGGTCAGATTTTCACCCAATCGGCCATTTTTAAAGCTGTTTTCAGCTCTGCACTTGTGTTTGGTCACAGCTATAAACTGCTTTTTGTGGCCAGACCGGGAAAAATTGTCACTTTATCTGCACCCAGAGTGTTTAGGGAGGGAACAAAGGGGTACTGTTTTGAAGGCAAGACAAGACAAAGCATACCTCTATTCTGACAGATCCTCACCCACCATTACTTCTCAATGGGACTAACAACATCTTTTCAGCTATTCTAAACGACACGGGCTATTTCAGCACTTAGCCAGTTCAGGAGCAGAAAAATGGCTTAGATTCCCTCCCTCCTTAACTCACACCCCAACAGGGGGTGACTTTAGCACAGCTGAAGTTCAAGCCCTAATTTATTGTCTCTGTTCTTCAAGTGAGACAGATCTGCTTAGTCATTTTGCAACCCGTTCAGTTAGCACAGGGCTGTCCAACTGGCAGCCTGCAGGCCGCATGTGGCCCACAAGGAGTTAAATTGCAACCCCCAACCCCATCAGGCTCCTGTTGGGCTGTTGCTCCCACATTGTTCTAGCTGCAACAGCAGCTGGAGCCTCTGGGTTCCCCCTCCTTTCTCCAGCTGCTGCCTCCAGCCTAGAGGACAGAGCAGCGTGGGACCATGGGTGGGGAGCTGGGGGGTAAGGCCAGAGCCACATATGCAAGGGAAGAAACAAGACCACACGGTGCAGTGGAGGGAGGGGGCGCATCTGGTGTAGTGGGCTGAGCACATGATGCAACAGTTGGGGGTATCTGCATGGGTGGGGAGGCAGAAGCATCCACATAGTATACAGTTTGGTGGCCCAAGCCTCACGTGGTGCAGCCCATGCAGTGCATGGCCCCCAGGGGCTTAGAAGTTTGACAGCCCTGAGCTATACATGATGCTGCCTCAAAGCACTCAGAAAATTGTCCTAACTGGGCAACTAAACATGAAAGAGTGGGGAAGTGAGGCTTGCCAAAGGTTGTGCAGTTAATCAGTGCCACATTCTGGATTAGAATTCAAGTTCTACGGTCTCCCAAGTAAGTGATTTAACTTTGTGAATCTGATTCTCCAATGTCTTATGTAAAACAGTGCAAAGATCACCCCATGGCTCAGATCATTTCCCACAGATCCATGCAAAGGGAGGATAGATATCTTTTTGTCCAAAGGGAAGGGGAACCGGTCAATCCCATGAATATAAGAATATAGATGTGATGCTGAATCAGACCACAGGTCCACCTAGTCCTAATTTGAAGGTTGCAGCCTGACTATCATTTTTAATACCCACTAATGGATTTCTACATGAATGTATTTATCTTCTTTGAATCTGGTTATGCTGTCAACTTCTATACAACATCTTGTGGCAATGAGTTCCACAACTTAATTCCATCCCCATCCATACCTTTTGCATCAAGGGGAACTCCTTTGTGGGTTTTATGTGTGGAAACAGCTTGTACACAGGGCAGGTTGTTGGAAGTTGGGGAGGAAGGAGGATTGGATAGATTGAGGAAGAGGTGCAGGGGATACATGCTGTTCCCCTTCCTCAGGCTATAGATGAAAAAGGTTATACAGCTCCTGCAGAGTGAACTTTTCCATGCCACTTCCTTGCACGTCCTAGAAATTTCCACATGGAAGGGTAATCCCTAGCAGAATGACTGTAACCAAGCCATTCTGTCAGGTTGCTGGGGACCAGAAGAAGTACAGAAACTGTACACAGGTAAGTTTTGTAAGTAGGTCTTGCAGTCTTTTATTCAGGGAGAAAACACCATTCCCCTGAGGGGATACTGTGGTGTGACTATAAGGGGGATGCAAATGGGAGATTTTCTATGCCAGCATCTCTGTCTATACAGATACACCTGCCAATTTTCTTAGACAATTCTGTTATCCTGTGTGGGAAAAGGGAAAAGAATGAGGAAGTGGTAGGATACAACCCCACTTCCCCAGGAGGTCTTGAGCACAGGGAGGGAAATGGCACTACAACTGTGTCTTGACACTGTGAAGGGGTGCTCTCCCCCCTTGCTTTGTACATCAGTGCACAGTTTGCATTAAAGTGATTCCATGAGAAAAATTTCATGCCTCATTTATACCATGCAAAACAATAGAGAAAGTGAGCCTCTGAAGACCAGTGGTTTGAAAAGGGTTTCATTAAGACCAGGTTAATGGGTCACAACTCTATAAAATTGTTTATGGAGCGGTTTAAATGCATCATATCTCCCCTTCCCTTAAAAGAAAATCCTGTCCAGCGGAAACTGTTTAGAAACGAGTTTCCTTTTTACTATTTTATAGAATAGCAACAATGGCTGCTTAGGGCACTTTATGAGAAGTGGCCCATAAATCCAGGCCAATTAGTATTGACAGTACACAGGCGGAGTTTGTTTGTGTATATATCCCTCACAAATCCATTAGTGCATGTCAGGAGGCATGACTCTTAGCAAACAACAGCAACCTGAAGAAACTCTAAGTCAGTGAAATACCCTGCTGCTGTCTCACCTTCAGAAATCCACTATCAAGCCTCTTTGTTTATTTCCCTTCATCTTAGTACACATAAAGCATATAATGCATTACATACACAGTACACACTATGTTAAAATAACATTAAAATTGCAAAAATCAAGCCCTCAGATGGTGGGAAGGCCAGAATTAAGATTAACTATGCAACCTTAATTTGTTCCTCTTGCATAATACATGAATACATACTGCAATATTATTTTGTCTACAAGAATCCTGGCTCATTCCAGTGGATGGTGCTCATTTAACATGCAACCATTCAATATTTTTTTTCTCCTTGGCCAAATGTTGTTCCCAGTCTTATTTACAATATACTATTCAGATCCTGCTCTGGCAACAGAATTTTAATTTTATCATGAGCTTTTTTCATGGTGCTCACTACCATGGCATCTGAATGCTTTACAAAGATTAGTTATCTTCACAACACCACTTTGAGATGATGACTGGTATTATCAATATTTTTACAAGCAGGGAAATAGTAAATCAAACATAAGCAATAATTTTGGATGTCCAATGAGAGATACCTAGGATGTAATTTTTCAGAGACTGCACCACAGCTCCCACTAATTTATTTTGGATCTCTGGGGGCTCAATACTTCTGTAAATCAGATCTCAGCATTTCAGTTCAAACATCCAGAAAACAGGGAACAAATAATTAGCAACTACCTAGAAAAAATGTGATTTAAGTGACTTGGCTAATATTACATGCACTCTTTGGAGAGAAGGGATATAATCTATTTCTTCAGGGCATCATTCAACTATTTTAAACAGGAAACCATCCTTTCTCTTTCTACAAGCCTCTCTCATTCCTTAAATTTCTGTAACAAGGGAAGCAGTGGTTTTGTGGACAACAGCTTCCCTCACTCCATAATCCTGACTCACACCCAGACCAAGTCCGTCCTGTTCATCGAATGAGGCAGAGATACTTTGGAAAAAATAGTGTGTGATTATGTACTTACAAAATGTATCGTAATGCATACATTACATGGCAGTTAAATTGAGGTAACCTTTATTCTAGAACTTCCTGACTTTTGCTAACTTGATTTTGCAATCCTAATAGCTCTTTTTATGTGTGTAACTTCCTGTTTTTTAAAAGACAAACTGCAAAAGAAACTCAGGAATTCCATTACCTGGCATCCCATTGACATCCCCGTGGTGCAGCAGCATGGTGAGAAAGAACAGCTACTTAGCTTGGAGTAACTGTGTTTCTTTAAAATTTGCTCCCAAAGATTTCCCTTTTGATCCACATGTGCCCCATAATGGAAAATTTAATTGTTTTGAATAGCAGAATCCATTAAAGCTATGTCTGACCCTGTATGCCTTAGCTTCCTATAGTAGGGCATATAAAGGATGAGGCATCCACAATTCACTGTCTGTTCCATTGCTAGTAAGGAATCAGCATTTCTATCAACAAGGATAGAGGATGGATCATGAAATGTTTTGAAGAATGGTTCTCAAATAACCATACTTGTTAATTATTCTTTTTTCTTTGAGTGACAAACAGATCCCAATCAGCAAGCAATTATCCCAGCACCAGGGCATGGGTGAGTAGAGTTCTGTTGAAAGAGTAATTGCAGAACCCATCTACCAAAGTATGCATCTGGCCTGGAAGCCCCCATTAGTGAATAACGTATTGAATGTGGGAATCAGTCTATGCCACAGCCCTACACATTTCTTGGGCTTTCCACTTGACAGGCTTTGAAGGGGTGGAGTGAGATGTTACTTACCTAGAAGGGTCTTTCCTTGATAAAGGAAGCTTTAACATAGTCAGGATCCTTTAGGTCAGTGGGGGCCAACCTTTCTAGCAGGAATACTACAAATTAGCCCTACAACCTCCAATTCCCATTCCAAGCTCCTTCCCTTACCTGATCTGTTGCTCTGCTTCCTGCTGCTGTGCTATCCCCTCCCCAATCCGCCACCTACCACAAACAGACACTGCCTATGCTACTTGTGGAAGACATACCACAGGTTGGTCACCCCTGCCTTAAATAGTGTCTGTACTGGCACCAGTTTTCCTCCAGTGCCTTCAACAGATTCCACAATGAATCTCAGTGTGCAACTGAATGACTTGGCTCCATCCAAAATAAAAAGATAGCATGCTCATTCAACATGTGGAATCATGTTGGCCCACTTGGGAAAGAAAATCAGGAGGTGAATAGATTGGATTCACATGGAAGTCAGAGACCACTGTAGGCAAAAACTTCAGGTAAGGCCTGACAGTGAGGTTGTGCAGTCTGGGCCCTGCATGAGAGTAAAAGTCTCCCTTATTTTTCTAGCTGACATGGTAACCACAAGGGAAGCAGTCTCCATTAGAACCATTAGCACCACCAGCACCAAGGTGAGAACCAGTAATGGGGCCTTCTAAACAGGAGGAAAAGCAGCCTGAATCCTCTGGAAAACCTTGGAACCACGGGATATGAGAAGACAGCATATGTGTGAACAGGGGGTGATTAGTGGATGTTGTTGCCAGATGCAGTCAGATGGCCCTGAAGGGCTTTCTTACTTCAGAAGATTCTGGTCAGAGGGTCCTTGGAGAAGGATAGGAAGTGTGATGATAGGACAGGATAGCCTGGAAGTGGATAATGTAACCCATTTTGAGGATATCACTGTATTGTGCTCAGCTAGGATTCCCAGAATTGAGGAAGACAATTGACAAAAGGTGTGGGGAGTGGACACAGTTCAGTTAGATTCTTGACTTGCTTGTAAAAGCCTCTACTTCTTGGAGATGGCAGATTAATGAATGGATAATCAATTGCCTATGGTGGAAGTGCTGTCTTTTCCTTGTGGGTTTTGAGGAGGACAGTTGCAATGAAACTGCTGCCTCTGCTTATATTGCTAAATCTGTCACCTCAAGAGTTTCTTCTAGGGGGTTGGAAAATATGAGCTCAGTGATATCAGCACAGGACCTTAAAACCTTTGTGTATAAGGGATATCACGTATCCCACTATGGAAAAGTTCATTGTGTTCAGGTTCTCACTAGTAACATTTCAGAGACCTGTAGCCAGGAAAAAAGGTCTCCTCATAGCTACAATGGTAGCTGTCATTCTGGCTGTGATTTTGGATGCATCAAGTGCCAGATGAAGTGCTGTTCAGGTTGTCAGCTGGCTGTCTGCCATGAGGCTTTTTCAGTTCCTCTAGTCTAGCTGATCTCTAGGAAGCTTGCCCACAAAGTTGGAAAGCCTATCTTAGAGTCAGAAGTCATATTTAGTGTGTAGCATATCTGGCAACCTGCCACTTTTATCTGGAAGCTTGCTAAGGGGTCGACTTTTTGCTTGAGGCCTAGTCTTTTGAGTTATTTCTGCTGTAAGTGGACTTGGGCCTGCTGCCTGGACTTCTCTTTGGCAGTCTGGAAGTAATTGGGAGGAGACTGCTGGAAGTAGTTGCTCCCCATAGCAGGGACCTGGTATATCTTGCCTGCTCTTTCAGTTTTGGGTCATAATGGAAGTTGGTCTGGACTGTATAATTTTTGCTGGTTGTAGGAGTTTGTCATTAACTGGCATTGCCAGATAATCCAAAAAGCAAGGTGTAAAACATCCACAGCGTATACTGTTTCTCCTCAATGACTTCTAATGGGATGTCCAGAAGCTCTGATATACCCAAGGACACAGACTTCCAGCTGATCTTCCAGACAGGGTGATATCAAGCATGTCATGGAAAACTTTCAGCTGATCTTCCAGGCAAGGCGACAGAGGGTTGAATACTTTCTCTGGGGAAAAGGTTCAGATGGCTGAGGATGAAGTTTTCCAGTTAAGTGCTCATCTCTACCCCGCAGTCCTCCTCTTTCTCAACCATATGAGGTTGTGTAGCTGACAGGAGCTCTTTCTTTTTGGGGGGCTGGGCAGTGAGAGAGAGAGGGAGACAGGATCTAGGACTAGACAGTAAAGGGGATGATTATCTGGAATAGGGTCTTACCTTTCACAAAGACTAATACATCCACAGTTGACATGAGTGGTGTGGGGGGCACATTACTTGCCTGTGGGATCCCAGTCATCTTCCAAACTTTAGATGGACTCCTGCTTGTTCCAAAACAGCGAACAAGAAAGCTGTCCCACTCAAACTCTCAGAAGGACAGGAAAATATTAGCCTTCTTCCAGCAGGGGAGCCCTGCTTTCTGGTGTGTTCCGTCTTACTGTCAGTACCAAGGGGATCTATGCAGCAACTCCTAAGAGCATTTCAAAGACAGGTTCGCCTGGTAATGGGTCCAGCTTTGAGTTCTTTTAGTGCTATGTACTGTATCAGGGCTTGTAAGAGATTTACAGATCTCCATCTGAGGCTCCAATTATCCCAGGAGAGCAATGCTGAAAAACTCAGTTTGGTATCGGTGCTTGGCACCAACTTCTGTGGGGCCACCGTGCTCAGTTACAAGGTGCTCAGTGTTGAAGGACCATGACTTTGATGGATTCCACTGTTAATATGGTCTTTGTGTTTAAAAGTCACCAGCAGTACTGCCTTCAGCTTTGATGCCAAGTGTTCACTGCAGGACTCAGCCTTAAGATGTTTGGTGTTTGGGTATTAAAGGAAGACTTTCCAACTCCATTTCTTGGAGCACCAGGTCTGGTCTTTGGAGCAGTGCTCTTTACATGCTCTAAGTTGATTACCTCTGCAGCAAGTAGAAGGCTTGCAAGAAGCAATGTGGAAGTTCAAATTAGCATCCCAATGAATCAGGATGTTATCCCCAAGCAAAGTACACATAACCAAGAAGTTTCTCAGATGGATGGCCTGGGGCAGAAACTGTATTCAAGGAACATCCCAGGAAGAAATGCTTCCAGGTCACGCCCCCTGGCCTTGTCAGTCCCTTGGAGAAAGACCTATGGATGGACCACTGTAATAGACTGTCTCTCACCATGAGGCACAGAAAACACATTGTGAACTGGCCTGTCCTCTATGTTATTATTCAGGATGATAAGAGGCAAATGACAGCATTGCCCTTATCTCACTGAGTTAAATAGGGATTTGGAGATATGCATATTTGCATGTGGCAGGATATTCAGGGAAAGGGGTCCGTCTATCTCCTTGTTCCCCAAACCACAAGATAACAGCAGCAGAAAGTCTTCTAAATGGCCATCTATGAAACAAAACCTTTTAACACAAAGGCCAAAGCCAGAAAAAAAATTATTGAAAGCAGTGTTTGAGTAGTTCTCTCTACTGTAATGAATAACAGAGTCTTAGGCAATGATGCTAATAAAATAAATGATCTCTGCATACACACATGGTTAGGCTTATTCCCAGAAGAGCTATTCAATACTCACAGGAAAGCAATATTTAAAGGAAAGAGATGGAAAAGAAAACCAAACAGAAGAAGGAGATAGAAACAAAAAACAAAATCTTTTTTAGAAAGAGGGCCAAGTTCTGCATAGATGAGGCCAAGAACATGGAACCTGTAAATCCCAAGTCTGCCCGTACCTGCCTGCCTAGGGTCCTGCTCCTAGAAGGGAACATAAATAAAAGATTTTTGACCGGTGTTTTGTTCAGGGAACTGGGTGTCAGGATTCTTGATTTCTCTTTCTGGCTCTGATGCTGATTCTTTGCACAACTGGGTAAATCACTTAAAACCCCCACACTACTGTTGAGGTTCCACTTCAAACTCTGGAATGGAAACAGAGACCCACAGCAATATTATTGCTTAAAGAGGGTTAATCCCCTGCTAGCTAACCTCTACATTAGGGTACCCAAATTCCTCCCCATACAGAAGGTACAATGAAATTACAGCAGTACTGCCATCCATGTTTCTAAAAATCAAATTGATTCAATTCCCATTTTCCTCTGCAGTAGTACAAGGGAGCAAGGTTGCAATTTGCCACCCACTCCAAATGGGTCAATGAAGTTACTGCCCACAACCAGAATATCAGACACTGATGTCAAGGAACCTAAGTCTCCAAATCTTTCAGGTCTTGAAATTTCTTTGAATTTCATGTAACTGATTGTACTGGATGAGCAAGTTTGAAAACTGCTTCAGTTTTTGTGCAGTGTATATAGTAGTTTGACCTTGGTTTGTCAAGCAAAGGAGCCTTAAGGTGCGAAAACATCCTGTTAGTCTGATATGGTTTCTGCTTCAGTCATTAAAAGAATGATATCTGGATAAGACTATATTCAGTAAATATAACTTCATTGTAAAGAAACTAGCAAAGCCGCAAATGAACATAAAAGACAACTGTCGGGGGAAGAGGAAGATGAGAGCGGAGGAAAAATCAGACTGCCAGACCAAACAGCGCCCACAACTACAGCCCAGCACAGCCCAACGAGTGAAGTGAATAAACAGGTAAGAGATAGGGGCCAGGGTAACGCTGGGACTAGGGGGTCAGTACACACATCCACAGGAGGCCTCAAATGCCTCTACACAAACGCTCATAGTATGGGTAACAAGCAGGAGGAACTCACCC
>NW_017728947.1:47119353-47126335 GCF_001723895.1 Crocodylus porosus | reverse complement strand
CAACCCTGGGGGTCTTTAAGAGGAGGTTAGATGACCCCAGTACTCTTTCCTGCCACGGCAGGGGGTCGGACTAGATGATCTGCTCAGGTCCCTTCCAACCCTAGAAACTATGAAACTATGAAACAATCCTGGAAAAACAAAACTTTTCACCTTCTTCAGTCCTGATACACCCAAGTAATAGGTCCCCTCTGTACAGTGGCCTAAATCCACACAAAGTGCCATTTTGCTCAGCTGTCCTGTTTTCTTTATTTTCTAGCCCAGACTACAAGCAGACACTTTAACCTTCTCAGCCAGTCAGCATATTTCCTGCCTCAGAGTGTCAAAGATTCGCAGCACTTTGGCAGTACAGAACCGTACTCAGTGATGGGCAAACATCACATGTCCTGGGGTTGTGCCTGGATAAGAATACAACCTTCTAGAGGTTTATTCAAATCATGTCTGAAATATCTTGCCCTGTGAACTTGGGCTGGAAATGTCCCCAAAGCAGGCTGTCTGGAAGGTACTTCCCTCAGTTCAGGCCAGTAGGACTAAGAAAACAGTCTCATCCTATTTTTACACTTCCTATTCTGAACCCATCCAGAATCACAGAGTAGACACAGATCTGGGTTTGTCATGTCTCTTATGAAACAACATGTGTGGGGAGCCATACACATTATTCCCCAACTATGGCTGGACATACAAACCCAGCCCTCCACAAAATTCATCTTCCCAGGGCTCTCCTCTCCGCTTTTTTTGCCCAACTTGAAAAACAGTATTTTGGCTTCTTCCCAGGCTCTACAGAGGTTTCTAGAGACTGCAGCCCCCCTCAGAAAGACTCTTTTGAAGCTCCATAATGTCTGGTGATCTTCCAACAGGGAGTGGGAATTCAAGAAATAGAGCCACCAGAGAGGACAGTTACTCAGCCTGTCCCAGCTACCAGAATGAAATAGGGGTATGAAAAAGAATCAAGAAATGTTGGTCTGGCTGGCAGTGTAGAGGTGTGTTTGTGGGGTGTATCTCCTGTGGGCGCATGTTCTTTCATGGCTTCCTGCTGAAGCTGACAAAAACTTAAGATTATTACTGGCACAAAGGAAAAAGGTAAATGAAAAAGTTGACATAGCTTTTCAGAGCCTTCAACAATGTTTGATTTGAGTTAGATCCTAGAAATAACGAAAGGGTTGAACAGTAAAATTCTCATTTACTAAATTCATAAATCCAATCTAAACTGTGATTTCACAAACACCACCATGTTGAAATAGTGCACTGAATGAGGCAGGAGATCCAGAGAATTAAGAGCATAATAGTCTAATTAGTGACAAAAGTGACAGTATTATGCAGTTCAGGTCTATGTAATTAACACGTACCACTCCTCTGAGTTTCTCTCTTTCCACCTGTTTTTAGGAAAGTCATGAATGAGTACTTTGGTAACATTTTTCATTTTCTTTTTACTAGGAGACAAATAGAGACTGCAAATCCCCTTTCTCATCCCTTGTTTTTTCTCTCTCAAAACCTTCATGCAGCTAACGGATTACTACCCTTTCTTGCATACTGACAGCATTCTGCTTTCTTTTCTCATGTAAGCAATGAAAAGTTAAGAGCTATGTTGATAAATCCAAGGATACAACTTCAGTGTTCCTTCTCCAGTGTAAAGGGCATCATGCATGCATTTCCCTCTCTCTCTGTTTCTCATATAGTCACGATCTCTAGACATTACTAAATACAACAATGTCCCTCATGGTTTCTTGACATAAAGCCACAAGTTCCCAGATTTTGGCCAAGAAGAAATGGGATTCGACCAAGTCCTAGACCACAGAATAAATATTTTCACCCACACTACTGGCTGCGAAAAGCTTTTAAGAATTAAATAAATACGTTTTCCTTTTTTCCCCTGTGTGTTTACTCCATCTTTCCCTAAAAGTAAAATCATTGGAGAAGAACTAACAATAAAATTCTAACAATAAAACTCATGAACTCACATTAGGAATGTGACTGTAATTTTGCCATATTTTAGACTTCAGGAGAATATACTTTAGGTCCCACTAGATAGCGTATAATAAGAACAAGAATAAAAAAAGACTATAATGATTTTGTTTGTCAGCCGACAAATGCAAATGTCACATACGTGCCTGCTTTCAGAGCACCCTAATGTTTATACGTATTGGGAAAGGTGATAGCCCGTTATATATAATTTTATACTGAATTTGAATCTTTCTATGCAATCCAGATTTTCATAAGACAATACTAGCTGGGATTTTACCAAAATAAAGGAAAATATTGTGTTAAAGGCAAGCTCAGTGACCTTACAAAAATGGAAAACATCTGTATTGTCGAATGTTGCATATTGGCTGAACAGTCCTGGCAAAACATTTCTCTTACAAATGAGAAACATTTAGGGAGACTTGGTTTAAATTTGTGGAGGTTTCTGATTAATACATTTTTTCTGTGTGACTTAGTAATTTTGTTATTTGAGGTAAAGAAAAACATGTTTCATTTCAGAGCAGTTCTTTATACACAAAATTGACATTAGTTACATGGTCATATTAGACCTGAAGCATCACCAGGGAGTCATCAGATCTGGAATGTTTTGATGACAATATACTCTAGAGAATAGCTATCAAAAATAAGCCCTCTTATATCAGTGGATAAATTAAGGCAGAAGTGAAGCATGTGGGTCTTTCTTGTTCTACAATTATTAGGGGTTGTATTCGTATTTCTGATACCTGGATACTTTATGGAGCTAATTGATGTTTTAGAAATTTCATATACTAAGTATTTTTTTAATTTTCAAACATTTAACTTGCTATGCTTAGAGGACAAAAATATTGCTATGCACAAGAAAATGTATTTGGATGAAAAATAATCGGTGAAACATTCTCTTTTAATTGCTTCTCTGGCTCTATTGAACTCAAACCCAAAAGATACCTGGTTCCTACCCAGCACAAAACTTCTATTGATTAAATTCCCTATTAACATATAATAATTTCTTATTATATTAATATTAACTCCACTTGCCAAATTGCAGGTTCCTTAAATTCCTCTCTGTTGACATATATGTCTGCCCTCTTGTTTAGGACTCACCATTGACTTCAAATAGAGCTAAATGAATTGAAATCACCAGGTTTAGATCAGCACAAAGCAGAGGGGGAAAAAAGGGAAAATGTGTGCAATCCAGTTCCCACTTAGTTTCGTAAGAGTATGATCAAACCAGATAAAAGAGACAAACGGAAGTAGAGAGGAATTTCAGCTGTTTTTCCAAACTCATCTATAATTTGAGATGAATATGGATGGGTATCATTAGATAAATAACACTTGGGATAATCTCATTGTAAGAGACTTTAATTTCACAGATACAGACTGGAGAACAAATAATACTACTAATGGTGTGGAATGATTACTTCTGACCTCAGTAGCTGGCAGATTTCTTCACTGAATCAATAGGTGATGCTGTCTTGAACTTGATATGGTATGTACCAAAGACATTATTACAGCGGTTGCTATAAAAAAACAACCTTGGATGAAGATCATGAGTGGATTCACTTTAAATTAAATGGGAAAATAAACATTTAAAAAGAATAAAGGAACTAGGGGTTTCTACTAGTCTGAGAAACTCAAGGATTTAAATGTGGGGACGGTTTGGAATTTCTTTAAGTAAAGATACATAAGCTATCTGTAATTTCCATCCCAAACCAGTTAACCACCTCAAAACAGATCTCGAGTGTAAGCAAAGAGACTAAAAGGAATGGAAGTACGCAGTGAATGGCAAGGAAAACTGTATTTTGAATAGCAAAGAGTATGAATAAAGAATTAACAAAACATAAGCTGAGTTGGACCTTTCAAAGAAAATTAAAACAAACAGCAAAAATTCTTCAAAATATATAAAAAAAGATAACAAAATGTGGACCATTATGCAGTGAGGATGAGTAGAAAATAGGGATAATCCAGTTATGGCAAAAAATCTAAACAAAGTAAAATGTGAAACAGAACATGGGAGCAAAGTCAAGATGGCTAAAATAAATGGGTATATAAAAATGCATGCTACAGCACCTGAGTTGCAAGCCTCCAAACTCAGGGGGAGCACCCTGTACCCAAGAGCACTGAAAGAAAGGGCATATGAAATTGCAGGTGTGGCTCTAAGCATTGTAATAAATGTATTAATTTGGGGTGGAACCGTATAACTGAAGTAGAGCAAGCATATTTAAAGGAATATTTAAAAATATTTAAAGATAAAGAAAACATTTAATTCTATATTTAAAGAAAGAAGGAAAAAATAATCAAGGTAACTATGCAACCATTTGTCTAATCCCAATTGTATGCAAATCATTATAACAAATTATAAATGAAAGAATATTTAAAGACATTGGAATGTAAATGGAAAACGGGAAAAAGTGAAACAGAAGTTTAGTTTAACTGAGGTCAATTATACACAACTAACCTGACACCTTTCTTTAATTTCATATACAGAGGAAATGCAATAAATCTTTTCTTCACTAAAACATTTGACTATAGCAGATGGGAAATTATTACTTATGATGGAGAACATGGGGATCATTAGAAGAAATGTACAGCACATAAGGAGCTAGCTAAATTAGGAGACAACAGGAGAATCCATGAAGCTGGAGAAGGGTTATAAGAGAATTTTCTTGAGCAAGGTTTTGGAAGCAATATTATTTTATTTTCATTAATGAAGTTGGTACAAGAACTATGATTATGCTAATAAAATTTGCTGCTGACATGAAATTGGGAAGCACTGGAAAAACAGAGGAGGATAAGAATGTTACAAAGGAAGAACTGGGTGGACGCACAAGCGACTGGTAGGGAGGCATGGGTGGGGGGGCACATGACCCACATGAGATTGGCCCCTGACCACTCAGGACAGGGCAGTTTTTTGCCACACAGGCCGGTGGCATGTTGGTGGGGGGTAACTAAGACATGGCACAAAAGTAAAGAAGTGGATACTGGGCTTTCGGCCTGCCCCCAGGCCCACCCCTAGGCCCAACCACAAATTGTGCCACCCCAGACTCAGGAGGCACCAGTCACTCCTGGGTGGGCATGAAGGCTGAAGTAAGAGAAAAGAAGTGTAGTGGTTTGCGCTTGGGGACTGAGAACAAGAATTTCTGCTACACCCTGAGAATTTATTACATACCCAAGACAACGACATAGGTGATTATCTGCCATTAGTGGGTGCATTTACATGTGTGCTTAGCTGCAGAGTAGACTAATTATCTCTGCAGTAAAGCATCACTGTCTACACCTAAGCTGGTATTAGGACACAGTAAACTAATTAATTCTGCTATAAGATAGTACTGTTGGGGACAGTACTATCTTACGGCAGAGTAATTAATCCTGATCACACATGTAAGCACTGACCATGGTCATAAATTTCACCCAGCCCAGGATCTGCTCTGCACTGGCTCAAATTGCTGCTGTCCTGGGAGCAAGTGTAGATGCTGTACCAGTTAACTCCAGCTCAAATTTATCTGGAGTTTACTGCTTCACATGAATTGTACACGTAGATGTACCCAGCATGACACACCCATAAAAAAGGCAAATGCAACCCTAGGAATTACCAGGTAAGAGATTTATTGTTTATATATAGAAGAATCTGAATTGTGGACAGCATCTTAATATGCAACAGTAAAACCAAAGGCAAACTGATAGTTATTTTACTTTGTAGAGCAGGAGCACTTGTTGATGAGTTGTCTATCTATCTTCAATTTAGCTTTCCCGTAAAATGAATATTCACAGGTAAAGCAGTTAAAGAAAATGGCTGCACTTGCCACTCTCTATTATTCCTAAACCCAAACAAAGAGAAGCAAAAAGTCTGCAGTTATCTAGAATGCGACATCAACAGCCAATCTGGCTGGAAACACTTAAGTCCAGCATTGACTGAAGCATGTGTTATTTTTAATATGCATACAGGAGCCAAACCTACTGGAGCCAAAAGTACAAGTAGAAACACCACAGGAGGACTGGATGATGCAAAGCAACTGATTATATGACAGAATCCTTTACCCTTAGGTCAGATTTTTTCAAATATTTTTACAAATGTGAACCACATTTTAATTGCAAACCACTTCATGGACACTTCCCTCCCATTCATAATTGTGCAGATCATCACATTCTCATTTGCAGTCACATTAAATCCCTCTGGCAACTAGAGCAATTAATACATTGAAATGAAATATTGTGAAAAAAAAGTATTTTTAGCTTCTCTTAAATCATTGCGGTAGATGGAAATAAGGAGGAAAAGACAATGGCATATGATCAGTCAGCTCTCCACAGTAAAGCAGCAATAGACTTGTAGACCACCATTTTTAAACCATTGTGCCAGAACATTGCTAAGTCCAACTCAAGTGTACAGTGTTCAAAAGTTATTATTGGCTCAAAGTTATTTAGTGGCTTATGCGAAATGAGATAGAAATCTTTATCCAGTTTCTCAGGAATATGTTTGAAAAAAAATCATTACTAATGGCATCGACTGCTGGGAATCCTACACGCAGGTCACGTATAGAATATGTTAGAGAGGATGAACTCTTTTAGTCCTCAAGATGAGCCCACAAGTGCATTGGTAGGGTTGGCATGAAGAAAACATGTCATTGCCTTTGCTGTACCCATTCTAAGGACACAGTCTATAGCCTTCAGTCTACAGAGCTGCCACACTTTCATTTTTCAATGCATTAGGTTAAAAAAAATTAATGAAAAGCAAGTAGACAATTTTCTAGATGACTGATCCCATTAGATGAAGTGCTCCTAATAAGATCAGAGCACAGTAGAAGTTTACTTTGCTTGACATCTATGAGTCTTGGGATGTCTGACTCTAAAAGGCTCAGTATATTCTGCCCATTGAGGAGAGCATTTTAGAACTTGTTTGTAAGAATGTGTGGAATGGGCCATATTTGATTCAGATTTGAATTCAATCGCAATTGGGGAACAGTGATTCAATTCACTGATTTGGATCACTGTTCCGATTCAATTCAGCTGAATCTGAATCTAAAGATTTGAC
>NW_017728947.1:47106801-47119018 GCF_001723895.1 Crocodylus porosus | reverse complement strand
GGTATGTAGAAAAAACATTTAAAACTGTGTCTGTGGCCGAATCATCAAATCTCTCCAAATCAATTCAGAGAGATTAAAAGGTCTCCTGATTTGATTTGGATTCCAAGATCCAGCCACCAAATAGGGCCAAATCCATGCTGTATCAAATCAGCAACTGAAGCTTTGCACAGCTCTACTTGTTTGGTATTGAGATGCATCTTAGTTTGGATACATCTGGAAACATCATACATTTGACCTGTAAGAAGGAGACAAGGCCAAGTGAACACCTTCTTTCAAGCCACCATGGAAAAAGGTGCATGGAATGTGGTAGGAGTAGCTGGATTGAATCTCTGACAACATGAATAAGATTCCAGGTACTGCTACAGTTAACAAATCATGCTCCAAGAGGACTCAAGTAAAGTCTGGTGACATGACAGATCAAACCACTAATTGAAACAGAAATGAAACAGAGCAACCAAGAACCTTAAACGCAGGTCCCTTCTTGCACCCAAATGTCACTGGGCTCCATAAAGAAAAAACTTGTCAGCCAGAAACATCCACTAATGGTAACTTCTCAAGAGACAAAATGCATTAGGCTGCACAATATTGCCTCAATTCTTCTACCTATTTCTCAACCAATTGATGTCACAATGATGACATGTCTGTGCTTGTATGTATACTCATGCACATACACAGAAAGTCTGCAGGGTATTACTTCTGCATTCCTTGCTAGATCAGCTGCTTTCAATTCCCATATAGACTATGAACTGTTTCACAGCTCATATCCTTACCTGTTGCCATGCCTACAGTAGAAACTGGTCTAATAATATTGATTATAAGGGTTTTTTTTAATTTTTAACACATTCAAATATCTGTCAAAGCCCTAAAGTAGAGACAGTTTTATTGGCATAAAAATGTTTTTGTTGGCACAGCTTATTTTGCTATTGTAAGGGACCAGGATGTGGAGGGTCAGGGTAGATCACCTTAGTGGTGAGGAAAGGGCCCAGAGGCTAGTGTCAGAGGGCAAGACGACTCCAGGGGTGATCCAGGCCAGGAACCAAGTCATAAACCAGGCTTGCCATGCCAAAATCAGAAGTCAAGGTCAGACACCAAAGTCAGGATTAGGAGAGGAATTCCAAGAAGATCAAGGTCATAGCAATGTGGTTAGCTGCCCAGACAGCTCGCTGCAGTCTGCTCCGGGCTTATAAGGAACTGTGTGGGTGAGGTCCTCTTTCTGTAGCCATGACAGATGACTGAGTCTACTTCCTGATTAGTTCCAGCTGGAGCCTGGGGCTCAATGTTCTCCAGCTGGCCCTAGGCTCATTCCAGCACTCTTTAGTTGATGTTAGCTGAGTCTAACTTATGGCTATAACCACAAATATATTCTAGGGTAGATTTGACCTAACAGCAAACCTGACTTAAGAAGAAATCCTCACAGCCTAATTTTTAGATCTGGATGGATGTTGCAGTTTGAAAAACTGTCTTCTGGACCGTAAACCAAACACATGTGTACAGTGAAAGGATAGATGTAGAGTTTCACCAGTCTTTTTCATACAGAATCATTTTCTGATTTAGGACCAAAGAACTGGAAGGGACTTTTAGGTCAGAGTCCAGTTATCTGTAGTCACAGGCAACTCTAAATTCCTTTCACAAACTGATTAAGCTGATTAACTCCTACTAACAAGCTCTTACAAAGCCTCATTTGTTGGATGGTTACAAACCTTTCGATATCCAACCTAAATTCATTCATGGCCAGTTTATACCCATTTGTTTCTGTGCCAACATTGTCCTTCAACTTTAAGAGTTCTTCTTTTTCCCTGTGTTTAAACAAGTCAAGCCCTTTTAGTCTCCTTTTATAAGTTAGGCCCTCTGTTCCCCTGATCATCCCAGCAGCCTTTCTCTGTACATTCTTCAACATGACTTCATCTTTCTTAAATATGGGTTATCAAGAGTTATACACAGCATTCCACAGGAAGTCTCAGAAGCATCTTGTACAATGTCATTAATGTCCCCCTACCACTACTGGAAATATCTTGCCTGATAGATCTTTAGGATCATATTGGTGGCTTAGAGTCACCCTGTGATTGACCAATGCACCTATTTTTTAATTCTTGCCTGTCACTTCTAACTGATAAGCTCTCAGCATATAGCATAAAATTATTTTATTAGTCCCTAAGTGCATGACCTTGCACTTCAAACTATTACATTTCATCTTATTTCCATTACTGAAGGTTATGCAAGTCTTTCTCTATGACATTCTTTTGTACTGAGGGTGCCTCACAAGTTTAATTACACTTTACTATCATGGCATTCCAGAGAACAGATTGATTTAGCAGAACTTTTCCAAACAGTTCACGGTTACTCTGCTTAGTTCACTTATTAATTGGACAAGAGATTCTGGTAAGGCACATGAGTCAGTGAGATTTGTCAAGGTATCCCCAGAGTAAACAATTCCATTCATTATATTTCTAGTGACAGAAGCAATAGCATTTCAGATACTGAAAGGAGAATTTTCCCTAGGCTAATTCCAGTCTGTTTTCAGGAAAAGTAAAATTCAGATCAGACAAATGATTCTGTATAAACCTGATGGAGATCTGTATTTATTCTCTCTGTGCAAACAGGCTCAGCTTACAGTAAAATATAAATTATTTTTCTAACTGAAATCTCAAGGCTGTGCCCAAAAAATTAAATCTAGTTCTCTCCTTCCCCCTTGCCATTCTGCTGCAGCTGTTTTTTTTTAAATGTTGATTTAGTGAACT
Source organism: Crocodylus porosus (assembly GCF_001723895.1). Classification (NCBI taxonomy): domain Eukaryota; kingdom Metazoa; phylum Chordata; order Crocodylia; family Crocodylidae; genus Crocodylus; species Crocodylus porosus. Next base: position 47,116,280 of record NW_017728947.1, on the reverse strand, counting down.
GTGAATTTAGAGTTTGTAAAACATGCTGGACTGACAGCCATGGCGACTGCACTTCTCTGTTTATCTTTAGAACAGCTGTATTATGAGTAAGCTTCCACACTCCACCCAGATATTGTGTTCCCAACCTAACCTGCTGGGACCAAAAGCATGTGAGATGCCTCAGAATACAGAACCAAAGACACAGCCCCTGTTTATGAGCATTCAGGATGATTTTACATATCATGCCATGAAAGGAAGGAATAAAAAAAACGTAAGAAAAGATTTGTGAGAGGGAACATAGAGGTAAGAGCAAGGAGATTATGGTCAATGCTTAATGCATAGCACAGAATAATCTTTTATTTGTTTGCATAAAATAGAAATAAAATATACAAACGGCAGAGACTGCAGAAGTCTGAGAAGGCAAAGATTTGCAGACCAGTACAAAAAGAAGTTTCCATTGTGTAAGGGTAGATCATGGGAAAAAGTGCTGAGATGGACAAATGGAGAACTGAAAAGGATATAACTAGCAGAATGGTAGAATAAAGGGCAATGTGATAACAAAGATAAGATTGAATAACCATAGAGGTACAAAGCTATACTGGTCCTTGAAGACCAAAGCAAAAGACTAAAATTTCAAGCAACGAAGCAGAGGATATGAGCCCAGAAATTCAAAAAGAAGGGCGATATGGACAGGAAAACAGGCTGGGAAGATGATATAAAAAGGTGGAATAGCATAGGTATCAAGTAGACCACATAAAAAGATGTTACACCAATCAATGTGGGGGATAAGGGACTGGACAAAAATTTTAGCAGTTAAATAAACAAGGAAACAGGCAGGTCTTAGCTTGGTTTTGAGTAAATAGTGGCAGAATTTGCATGTAGCTTAGATCAGCATTTCAGAACCTATGGGTTGTGACCCAAAAGTGGATTGCAATAATATATGAAAGGGTCACAAACAAACTTTAAAAATGGATCAACAAACTTTAAACATGGATTCTCCTTTAAAGGAGAAAAATGTGGGAAAATTGTAGCTTTTCCATTGCTGGCTGTAAGAGTCCCAGCCTGTAAGGGTCTGCTTGGGGCCCCATGTCCTGTCCCCCCTCCTCCCCACACACACTGGGGAAGTTAGGGGACGGGGGCAGTGGGTCACTGGGGAATGAGGGGCACTGGGTTGGGACTGGCCATCAATGTTTACAAATGGGTCCGGGTACAAAAAGTTGAGAACCACTGGCTTAGATGCCCATGACTGTCAGGCTGCAGACTCAAACCTGGGGTCTTGGCCTGGCCAGTTATGACCACTCATCTCAGCCTGCCACCCTCCAACCAATTACCCAGGCAAGCCAAAGCTGGTCTGAAGCCTCCCACAGGGCCTAGCCCTTCCACCTGCTCCTTACCACTGGAGTTACCATATACACTCTTGACCATATAAATTCCTGACATGAAATACAAAATGTCTGGGAAACAAGGCAACCTGATTCAAGACTGCCTTGCTGCTCCCTCTGGGTTGCTCCTTGACTTTGCCCTCTGTTGGACTTCCTGGTTTCCTAACTTGACTCACTTCCTGGATTTCATTCTGTTTGATCCCTCAGCTTCCTGACTCAGTCCATCCCTAGATTTTGTTCTTGGATTGACCTCCTGTCTTCCTGGCCTGTTTCAGTCTAGGATTCCACTTACCCAGCCCAGGTCAAGTTGGTGCCTAACCAGTGGGATATTGGCTGCCCACTTCCCAAGGAGAGAGAAGAGTCAAAGATGAGTACCTGGCTCTGTGCCTTAGAAACAAGAAAAATGTTTGTGGCATCAACAGTGACAGAGAATGAGAAATGGAAAAAGGTTTAAAGGAGAGTTCAGGACTGAGTTTTAATCCTGTTGAGTTAAGATGAATGGCAAGATATACAGGAGGTGGCATCTCAGGGTCAGGCTGAAAGGAAACAAGTCAGGAGGGAAGCCGGAGGTTTGTAACTCATTAGCATAAATATGATAGTTAAAACCATATCAGTGGATACTTCATCTACAGAGAGCAGGTAAAGGTAGAAAAGGGGGACTAGAAACTGGAGGAGAAAAAAGGAATATTTCTCTGAAGAGACACCAAAAGTTGAGCCAGCTAGATTGGAGGAAAATTTGTTAATTAATAAGCTCATCACAAACAAATCTGAAACCACCTTATACATTAATTAATTTATTCTTATAACACACCAGTGAAATAAGGAAACTTTCTTACACCCATTTAACACATGGGGAAACTGAGTCATTCCTAATGATGAAACAAGAAGTTTGTTGCAGAGCCAGAAGTAGAACCCAGTTCTAAGGCCAAGTCCAGTGCCATAAACATAAGAGCATCCTTTCTTCTTGGAGCAGACACTGCCATAGAAAGCACAGGAAAACAAGCTATGCAAACAAATAAAAGATTATTCTGTGCTGTGCTATGCTATATGATCAACTGTTTTAAAAGTAGCAGAGAAGTCAAGGAAGTAGGCAATGAAGTAACACTTTTGGAATTTAGGAAGATAGGAAGAGACTGTTAAAAACCCTGGTTAACAGTGGTTTCAGTGGAGCGGGCATCCCCTTTGTACTATGATCAAATTGACATTGTTAAGATTTTCTTATTCTAATATTTTGGTACGACATGATCAGGAAAAACAAGAATGTCTTACAAATCTCAAGCCATGGCTCCCAGCCAGAATTAGGTTGCCTTCTATATCACAGGTCTGGCTGAACGTGCATGTGAATTGATATTCCCGTCAAACGCAGACCAGCTGAGCTAGTGTGTCTCAATGTTCACTAGAAACAGAATGTCAACATGTTACTGATGTAAGCAAGCACGTGGGTTCTTGCAAAGAACCATGACTCAAAAGATCATAGTTCTGTTCCCAGATGCAACTGATTTACTCTTTGGCAAGTCACTTGTCTTCTCTCATTTTCTCGGGCGATTCATTTTCTCAAGTATACAATGGGAATAACACTGCAGGAGGATAACAAAGACTAATTAATTTGTGTCTGTATAGTACTTTAAACCCATAATGACCTGTACAACTACTGGCTAACAACCAGCCTGGGCTGGCAGCAACCACAGGTAATTACCAGCTGAAAGCTGTTTGATTGGTCCCCAAAAGATAGCTTGGGTGTTGCTATCCAATTCCTAGTGGACAGTTGTCTACAACACAGTTGGCTCCTCTGTTGGCAGTCTCAGTAGGAAGGCCAAGGACTGAATGACTGAACTTGCTTCTTACTCTCATAGAGATGATTGTGCTCCTGGTTTAAAGTGTCTCAATATTAGTAAAACTGTGCTGTTACCTATGCTGCAGGCTGTCAATCTGGCAATTTGCACCAGTGCAATATTTACTAAACCACTTACAAAGCTCATTAAAAATAATGAATGAGTGAAACGCTTGGGGATTCCACCTTGCTGAGGGTTTTTCTATTAGGTTTTCATCCAGAACTCATCAATGTGGTTGGTATATGAGCACCTAAATGCATGGGTTACTCTTTAAGACTGCTAAAATAGAAATGTTTTCCTTGTTTAAAAGAGAGTTAACAAGAGAGTGTCATAAATCCAGTCCCATTTAGCACAGACAGCACTAAGGCAATGTTTACGTTGTACAGACATCTCACACAAAACCATTAGGAGGGAAGTTCATGGCAGACAGCATAAACATGAACAAACACTTAAGTCAGCCAAGTGGCCCAATGATGTCTCACTTGTAGAAATTGGTAAGCAAGCCTACTACTTTCTTCTTACCGCATCATTTAGCACTTTGGCTTGTATTGTTATAGCAACCATTTTTCATGCAATCATCACACAGGATGTCAATATATCTAGTTTCATCCTGCTCACAATCTATTAGGCTTGCAATGCTGTTGCATGTGCTTGTCCTTCTCTATGGTTAAAGATTTCAATTTTGAAAGCTGTTGGTCAAGAATCTTTCACCCACAATCAATTGACCATCTCTTACAAGGAGATGCTATTGTTTAAAATGCACTAAAATTGGAGTTTCTCACATACACCAAACCATTATTATGAAATCTTTCTTGTTATGCCTTGAGTCCAAATAAAGGAATTTAAAGGGAAGGAAGACATCAAACTAGCTTACCTATCCTAGAGGAAGTATCTACAAAAGACTAAAGAGATTGTAGACTTCCCTCCTTTCTCAACTGAAAGGGTTTGTAGATTTCCAATCAATGCTCTGTGAGTGCTATTCTAAAATTCCAAGACTAATGAAATGATCATGTCATAAAAAAGTGAAATCATCTAATTCAGCTTTTCCCCACTGCAGCTGTGACTGGAATACCAGAAAAAAAGATGAAAACAAGTCAATGAGAACAGTTAGACTGGTGAGAGTCACAGTAAGGCATAATTTGTGGCCCTTCCCCCTGCCTGTTTGCCCTACAGATGCATTTCCTAGGAAGACCCAGTTGACGATGCTTATGCAGAATCGTCACAAAAGGAAACTGTCCTTTAGAGCTAACAGAGAGTTAAGGATAAAAAGAATCAGCCATGTTACACATTTACTTCCACTGAGAACACAGCAAGGAAAATGGCACAATTCAAAACTAAATAAAAGACTAGCTTCTTTAAGAGTTTTGTAAACAAGAAAATTATCTTGCTGTGCTGGAGCTTTTTCCACTTATGTAATTCTGCAAAGTCTATGAGATTGGGTAAAATAATCTTCTCAGAGGACCTCCCATAAATGGTGTGACAGTCTGAGTTAATCAGATCGCAAATCTGGTTACTTTAGCCTGCTCTGTGGCCTGGGAATAAGCTTATATTAAAGCACACTGGTATACTTTGAAGTTATATTCCCTGTATTATAGAACCACTAAAGTTTCATCTCCACCTGGAAAATGTAGTCTCTGGCAATATGTTCATCCCTTTAAATGACTCAGTGCAGTTATTTCTCTTTGCATTGGCAGGAAACATCTTATCATTAGACAGCTTATTTTCTGTTTGGTAGGTATGGTTTATACAAAAAAAAGTGTGGTATGGTTGGTTGTATAGCTGTAACAGCCAAGCTTCTAAATCTGTTCCACTTCTACACTGACACTCAGTCCTCAGTGTTATTTAGCTTCCATATTCAATCACCTGGAATACTGATACTCTTTTTTTGTCACTGCTTTGCATTGAGCTGATGGCCAACACATCATCCACTCTAAGCCTTTTCTGGCATTACTTTCCTAAAAGTAGTGCAGTATTAGGACCATTTTACTGCCCTTGATATACAAGTGGGCATTAGCGGATGTTTCCCACAAAGAACCAGACCAATGCATGGCACATCATTTTTATCTGTATGCTTGGGCCTGTCAACACTTTGATTGCACTTCAGCTGAAACCCTCAGCCACGGCCTCCTTTCCTTTTGCCTTGACTACTGAAATATCCTTCCTTGTGGCTTCCCTAATTCCCAGCAGACCAGAATACAGAATGTGCATAATGACACTTCCTGCCTCATGCATGCAAGGAGGTACAACCACATCTTCCACAAACTCCAACACCTTCACTGGCTCAAGATCCATTTCAGAATCCAGCTCAAAACTGTTGTGTTTAAAATTCTCTGTGGGCTTCCTCCTTCTCTCTTCAAAGATTTTGGCATTCTCTTTTTGCTCCTCTCATTCAGACAGAAGAGGCTTCCCCTCTGTCTTACCCCATATGGTGGAAGAACATTCTCTTCTGCAGATCCTGCCATTAGAAAAGCTTTGCTTTATTTCAAACCTAATTTCAACTGAAAATATTTTCACTTATCTCCTTTGCTTGTATTATTTAACTTTGTAACTAGGAGTTATAGTAACTCTGTAAAGCTCGTAGGTACCCAGATCATGGAAGAGATGCTACAGAAAACACAACTGCATTGCTTATAATGTAATTGGGCTGAAACTTATCTCCACCCAGAGTGAATCCAAAATGTATAGTTCTTTAGATTAAATTTCATTGCTTTAGTTCTTCTAAATATTCCCACCTCTCTAAAATATCTAGAATCTTCGGTAATTTGGAACTATAATCCTCCATTATGCTTGCATGTCAGTCTGATTTTGATATAATTTAAAGTTATCACTTTATTTATCATACAAATTACTAAAACAGATTTTTTAAAGTATCAACCCTACATTGTTCCTTGTGGTTAGCAATTGTTTTTTCCCCTTTGTGTCACTGCTTTGTTTCTGAGTGGTTGTTTTTTTTTTGTTTTTTTTTTTGTGGTTTATTTGCTTCCTCTCTTTCCGATGGAGAAAAAACCCACCTGACACTATCTAATTTTTAAACCATTACATGCTACAACATTACCAGTGATGTCAGCAGACTTACAAGGGGGTTAGGTAACCTGTTCTCCAGTGGCTATAGAATAAAAATACTATAGGTTCTGTATATAAAATGACTATTTTTAATGATCATTCCTCAATTACTGATGGAAACACAATCACATATACTATTTAAAAGATTCACCCCACAAAACTTATAACAACTTTAAAATATTGGAAAGATTTTCAACTAATTTTTTTTTTGCAAGTCTTTATCCCCACAGCTTTCTTGGATATATAAAATATCTACTTATCTCTACCCACAACGAGCAAGTGTCATGGGTGTATAACAGTCACAATGTTGGAATGCTTGTTGAAAGCTTATTCATACAATACTGAACAGACCAGGATAAAAACAGCTGGTCTGTAACCAAAGAAAACCTGAAAATTATGTGTGGCATTACTTTGACTTGGAGAAATCTTGCTCTTGTTCTTATGAGTCACTGTGGACGTGTGGATTTGCAACACTACCTGAAGCAGGAAAACTGTCATCTAATAGGTCACCTTGCCTGACTGTAACCATTTTAACCCCTAACCTAATCCCAAACATACTCTGTTTAAAAGAAATGATTAAGAAAAAATAATGCAATTAAAAAACAAAACTATGTGCTTCTCTAACTTTGTCCACCTGAGGGTCTCAAAGAATTTTAGGCAAACGTTAATACAATACTATGAGCCTTAAAACTCCCTTGAGAGGTATAAGGTCAAACAGGATCGACTATACAAAGTGCTATACCAGTCCAACTAGTGATTTTTCTGGTTCAGTGCTCTGTATTTTCAAGAAGAAAATGGTAAAGACAGCATGGCAGGCTTTAAAAATCCTGGCATGCCAGCTCCTGAAGAGAACCCAGTCAACTTAGGATCAAAAGTCTCTGAGTGTATTGGCTGAAATTCAGGAGATAAAGGCAAAGATAAAGCTTGGGGTTACTATGGGGGTCTTACAGTCCTTGGTTAAGCTCACAGTTTTTGGCCCAAAACCAACAGGCCCAAATGTATCTGCATACATTTCAGGAGAATAAATGCCTAGGACAGTGACCTACTTAACTGTGTAGGGAAAACCACATACAGTGCTACTTTACATAGAGTAAAAGTATACTGGAATACTCCCTTCATAAATAAGTCCAAAGAGATTTTTTTTGCAAACTCTCTGGGAAGCCTTTCATATCACCAATACACTTGGGGTTCCACAGAACTTAAGAGACCTTTTTTAGTAGTTAATGGAACAACTCATCAGTGTAGTTCATGGTTCGGTACTTGAATGACATGATTAATATGTGTACAGGCTGGAGATTTCTTGTGATGGAAGATCACTCTGGAATAGGCTACTACCACATCACTGCTACTTTAATGAAAGGGTAGCCGGTAGCAGATCTATAAAAGGGCCACGGGGATACAATCCCCTCAATTTTGGCAGTGCCACCCATGTGCAGTGAGCTCTGAGCTCAATAGTTATTGGGGCAGGATCTGGCTAGAGTCCCCAGCTGTGCACAGCTCCAGAACCTGGAGGGGTGGGGGATGAATGCTGCTGCTGTTCATCCTTCTCCTCCCTCCCCCTCCTCTCTGAGTTCAGCAGAGGGGAAAGAAGGGGACACACAATGGTACCAGTGCTCACTCCCTGGGTTTGAGCCACACTAAAGGAGGGACTCTTGCCAGACCCTATGCAAGTGCTCATGCATGACAGCCAAAAGGGGAGAGGGTGAAACCACAACCCCCCACTGTCCTCCACCCCAGATCCGCCGCTGGGAACAGCCTAAAGCTAGGAGAAGAGAAGATAGGGAAGAGAAGTGAAGGGAAGATAGGACCCAGGAGCAAAAGGGATGGAGGCAACACAGTTGCATCTAATTTTCAAAGAGAACATACACAGTCTCCTATAAGGTCTGCTGCTAAAAGAAAATTATTCTTCAGTTTCTGAGGGACTGCTACAACTGCATGCACTTTACTGTGTTTATTTTGTATTGTAAACCTTGTTTTGAATAAGCAACCTGAGGAGCTGGGGGTTTTAATAGAGAGACTTGTACTCTAGATTGGCTTTCTAAAATAAATAAGCAGGCCTCTTTCCTCCAAAGTGCTTTTCTCTTCTGTGCCAGAAAGGGTCTCCTGTAGTTATATGGGACAGATTTTGGAATGAAGCTCAGCCACACGTAATCATGTCACAATCCCACCACCCAATTCTGAATGCGACCTTGGGGGTTTGCAAACCCCATTCCCCCACCATTTCTTCATGCAGGTGATGTGGTATGCCAGAGTGACCCAGCTGGAGGCCTGCCCAGGCACACATTGTTGCTGTACACTGGATTAGAGCAGCATACACTAAGGATGTTTCAATACCAAATACAATAACAGACTTATCTCGCTTTACAAAGGGGAATCAAGTCTGATCCACTTCACAAGGAGGGTTAAGAACTGTTTCATCCAACTACATCTACCACTTCTCCTACTTTCAACTCTCTCAGAATTGAGGAAAAAAGCAGCTTTTTTCACAGCATAAGCTACAGTACACTGATTTCACTGAACAGCAGGACTTTTCGACAATACTAATCGATGACCTGCTCCAAAAACAGCAATAGCTTCTAAGTAAGGTTGTAACCCGACACATGCCTTTAAAGTTGCATTTCTGCCTCACTGTCACTGATAGCAAGTTCACCCAGTTCACATGTAAAAAGGTAAAATTTAAAACTCAATTATATCATTGACCTTATTGTCCACAACATGAAGGCACAGGTGTAAACAAGGAGGGAAAAATGTGTTTCTGCAGTTCTTTTTAACATTAAGTTCTAAAATTCCTCTAATTACATGTGAATCAGAACAGATCCCAGTTCATTTCCATAGTGATCTTGATTCTCCAAGACTAAGGAGACGAAAAGTAGTAAAAACTTGCTTTTGTTTCTAAACAAGCAGACAACATTGTGAATAAGCCCAGGGACTAGACACTAGATCTCTAGAGCAACTAGGTTCTTTTAGTAACCACACTTCCAAACTTTGACAAGATCATTTCAATTGGCCAGATCTTTGATGAATACTTTGTATTAACTGAGACCAAACTTTTCTAGTGATTTGTGATTTTGCATGCCTCAACTTCTGGATGCCCTTATTCAGTGATTTTAAAAGGTTCTGATACTCAAAAGAACTGCCTCTCAGCACCTCCTGATAATCACACCACTTTAAAATCAATTCAGTTTGGCACTCAGAAATTGAAGAATCCATAAGCATTAGTCAC